>NC_090372.1:170819022-171147147 GCF_036365525.1 Heterodontus francisci | reverse complement strand
CTTGGCTTTTTACAAACTCCTTCCATCACCTATTTATTTCTTTTATATGTAGACTTTTTGAATAATTACCCATTTCCAATAAGATTAAACTGCAAAATAAGTTGAGTAAGAATGGTGTAAATTGTGCACCAATCAATTGGGTAAAGGCAAAAATAATTTTCTAACACACCTACACAAATGTCGTCAACATGTTTCAACAGGAGTCTCAGATGAGCAACCTTCTACAGCACCTGTGGGACATTCACATTTCCAATACACCACACTTTTTCTGCTCTGTGTATTCTGTTACTCTGTGAAACAAATCCAAAAACAAAACTCTCCAGTGTCATAATACCTTTTATGATGCATTTGGTTTCCGCTTATTGAAGTTAACATACTGTAGATAAAAATAGACCATTTACTGTTGAGTGAAGCAGCAGATGTGTTGGTACATTTTTCCTCCACTGACTGTGATAAAAGTGCAAGTGTATGTGCAAAGGTCATCCTACCCAATGCCAGATTAGCAAATTGGATTCAGTAATATTTTATAATTAAGGACAAAGCAAGAACATGAGAGACAAGCATAGCAAAATCTTTCCATGTCCACTCACAATCTAGAAACAATTGGCCATTCCATTGTGTTTTTATAACACAGCTTGTGATAGTTGGAATTGTTCTGGTTAGACAGATTTCTCTACTGCATCTCCACACCACCCAAATTTGTCACCACCGGTCCATAAAATAGTGTCTCTTGCTAGGGTACAACCCCACAGGAGCTGACTGTCTCCAGCACCTCACCCAGTTCCTCATGTGTGAACTCAAGTAATGAGCGAGAAAATCCACTTGCATCCAAAACTGGCAACAAGCTCCATGGAGCTGACGGGATGTGAGCGCCAAATGGGTGTGCCAAAGCAGCACCATGGTCAAGGTCTGACAAATTCCAGACAGCTCTGATGCCAAGCCAACCCTGTGTAGATCTGGGAGGTGGGGGGGTTAAGGCAAAGCAGATGGCAGTGAAGGGAGGGGGGAGGTGTGGGTAGGTGAACCCAGTGACCTATAGTACTTGAGTGTAATAAAGAGGAGAATTCCTGCTTTTTCTAATCCCACGGAATATAACTTTCAAAAGGTTTTGTGACCACTTTGTAAACAACTTCCTGCAGTCGCTATTAGAAATACAAGTTAGATTACTTAAGACCTGATACAAACAGGCGACACTTGCAACGTGCAACTCCCACATCCATGCTGATGACACCCAACTGCACCTTTCTGCTACCATTCATTTGACTATCTGTTTCTGCAACATCAAATCCCCAAAGGGTCAGAATTTATTCCAGCTCAAAGCCAATAATTCTTAGCCCACGAGCATCTATGTATGATTGGCTATTATTCCAATAACATCTGGCTTAAATTAAATCCAATGGTACACAACTTTGGCATTTTTGACTCATACTAGATTAGGCATTCCATACCCAGTGCTTTCAAACACCATTACCTTCCTTCTCAGTGCTACTGCAATGCCCCGCCTACTTTTCTCTGACATTCATAACCTACACCCTCAGGTCCCAGGATCATCATCTCCATGTTAGCAACTCACATGACCACCAACTCTTACTACAGCTATATGCAATTCCTACAACCTGTCTCCTATCAAATTGCAACCTGGAATAACTTCTTTGCATCTTTCTCTGTATCCTGGACTTACATATAATTTTTATTTAAAATTGAGATAGCATTAACTACATAAATCAACAAACTTCAATAGTAATAAGCACCACTGATTTGCAGTTTCCACACAAATATATTGTTATGACCAAGTGAGGCAGGGATCTAGTGCTCCACTCTCAGACTTTTACCAGTTTGGCTGTAACAGGGTTTAATTTTTAGCTTCCCTCTCAGTGAGTCCTTGCTCACTGCCCTCTAATTGTAATGGCAAAGAAATCAACCAGACAGGTTTTCTCAGATTTAAACAAGAAAGGTGTAAGTTTATTAACCTTAAAACTCTCATTCAGTTAAAACTACTAAAAATAAGCGATGCGACCACACTAGCATGCATATGCGATAGACATACACACAGATAGAGACAGAGGAGGGGAAAGAGTTGAAGGGGGGGGTGGAGGTTTGAAGTAATAGCTGGACTTCAGTTACTGGTTTTGGAGTGGATGTAAAGTCATTGATTAAAGTTAAGTCTTGCAGTTCTCATTGGGGTCCAGTGCGCAATTTCAAACTTGTTTTGCTGGTCTTCTGTCTTGAGGCTTGAATTACTTCCATGGGTCCTTGGAACTTTGCGACAGAGACAGAGAGAGGTGCTCTGTTCTTCAAGTTCACTTGCAGTCTCTTCCCAAAACTGTTCTGTGAGCACAATTCAATTAACTCCAAGTTGGCCAGCAGGTTAGTCATGTAACTAGCTCCTTATTTGGAACAGCCTCTCCTGCGAGGATTTGTGGATTCCTTAAAGCTCCAGACATACTCAGTTGGGTGGGTTGGGTGGGGGTGGTGATTGTGGAATGCTGGCTCAATGGCTCTTAATGTCTCTTGATCATCACCATTGATGAAAATCCATCTGGCTAATTAAATCAAGGAGTACTCCCATTGTCTTCTTCAGGCAACTGCCTTTTAGAATGCAAATGTGCAGCCATATTTTCAGCCACTGTTGTCCTTTTAAACAGGTTATTTCAAGTCCAGTACCAGTTCAAAAATAATGTTCCATATTACGAAATTAATGTCTCATTTTGGCAGGTATGGTTTCCATCACAATATGCACAATCGTCTAATTCAAGCCCAAATATATTACTAACCCCGGGAATAAAAACAATTTAATTTATAAGCCAGGATTTTCCTTTTGCTGCAATTGCAAATTGTTAATGTATGCTCTGTGCTACTATGCTTAGTAATTTTTCTGGAGTCAATCTGATCTGTTTTTTTTTTATTGGCCTGCTGCTTGTGGCGTACCCATCTGCACTGGAAAGTCCATCATGGGGATCCCAGAATATCACTGCTACTGTATTTGGGTACTTGCAGCAGCTGAAGGAGACTGGCCTCAGAGAGAGGTGTGGGATCTCAAAATCTACTGGTGGAGAAGAGTGCCCCATGGTCGACTGCACTCGCCAGAATGACCGTCTACTTTTTAAATTCCCTTGGTTGACTGTAGCTGAGCTGGATGCCAGTAAAATGCTGGAGTGGGTAGTGTCCAGCAATTGGCAGCTGGCCATGACACAAAATGTGATGCGTGTTTGTACACATCCACCTGTATTTGATGCTTGGCAGATGTTATGCTGGAATATCAAGACAGCCATACAAATGGGGCAACAGCTACTTTAGAACTTCTATTAAAACAGTGGAAAAGCAGAGGAAGATCCGATTAATTCAATTAATGTTCATTGTAACCCTGAAACCGTATTACACATTAAATAGAATTATACATGTGCTCTGGACCCAAGGAGAGGTCGCAGAAGGAGTGAGCTTTGCTTTATCCTTATACCAGACTGGTAAAACAATGCTGCTTAGTGTTTTCAGGCAATATGTTGAACCAACAACTGAAAGATAAAAGCAAATTTTCTGTCCCATTTTGCCATCTAGTTCCATCACTTTTATTTGTCTTTGCTTGGATCTTTTCCTAATGCATTTTTTCATTTCCTGCCATAATAGCAAATTCACAGGTGACCTTTAATGATTGATATAGCAGAGCAGTGATCCAATACCCTTAGGTGTTTTTGAAAAGGTACTGAAATGTAACAGAATGTTGTGCACTTTTATGAAACGAGATATATGCATTGGATCAAGAGCATTCTTGTTCCAACAAAACAGTCTAAACAGATTCATGGTACATTGAACTGGGAAACCAATCTTTAAAGTGCTTTGAGATTTGAAGGTCATTTATTATATAACTTGCAATGTCTAGGTGATTTACATTGAACATTTTGAACTAATGTACTGTGCAAAATAATGTTTGCACATTTGTCTTTTTCCCTCCTTCAAGAAAATCATAGCATCACAGAATGATAAAGTGCAAAAGGAGTCCATGGTAGCAATACCAACTATTTTTGGTACACCAACCAATTAATCCCATTCCCCTGCTCTTTCCCCATAGCCCTGTATTTTTTTTCCCTTCAAGTATTTGCCAATACTTTTTTTTAATTCATTCATGGGAAGTGGGCATCACTGGCTATGCCAGCATTTATTGCCCATCCCTAATTGCCCTTGAGAAGGTGGTGGTGAGCTGCCTTCTTGAGCCGCTGCAGTCCATATGAGATAGGTACACCCACAGTGCTGTTAGGAAGGGAGTTCCAGGATTTTGACCCAGCAACAGTGAAGGAACGGCGATATAGTTCCAAGTCAGGATGGTGTGTGACTTGGACGGGAACTTGCAGCTGGTGATGTTCCCATGAATCTGCTGCTCTTGTCCTTCAAGGTGGTAGAGGTCGCGGGTTTGGAAGGTGCAGTCTAAGGAGCCTTGGTGCGTTGCTGCAGTGCATCTTGTAGATGGTACACACTGCTGCCACTGTGCGTCGGTGGTGGAGGCAGTGAATGTTTGAATGTTACTATTGAATCTGTTTCCACCGCCCTTTCAGGTTGTGCATTCCAGATCTCAACAACTCATGTGTAAATAAAATATTTCCTAATGTCCCCTCTTAAGTCTATGACCTCTGGTTACTGACTCTTCTGCCACTGGAAACTCTTTCTCCTTATTTACTCTGTTCAAATCATTTATGATTCTGAATACCTCTATCAAATCGCCTCTTAACCTTCTCTTCTCTAAGGGGAGAAACCCCAGCTGCTTCAGTCTGTCCATACAACTAAAGTCTCTCATCCCTTGTACCATTCTAGCAGATCTTTTCTGCAGCCTCTCCAAGGCCTTGACATCCTGCCTTAAGTGTGGTGCTCACAATAGAATGCAATACTCCAGCTTAAGCTGAACCAGCGTTTTACAAAGGTTCAACATAACTTTCTTGCTTTTGTACGCTATGCCTCTGTTAATAAAGCGAAAATCCCATTTTTTAAAATAGCCTTCTCAACTTGTCCTGCCACCTTCAGCGATCTGTGCACATACATCCCAGGTCTATCTGTTTCTTCACACCCTTTAAAATTAAATTGTACTATTTAGTTCAGATTGACTCTTCCTACCAAAATGTATTGCTTCACACAGTGTTTGCAACCATCTTCAGCCAGAAGTGCTGAGTGGATGCTCCATCTGGGCCTCCTCCTGAGGTCCCCATCATCACAGGATCCAGTCTTCAGCCAGTTCGATTCACTCCATGCAATATCAAGAAATGGCTGAGTGCACTGGATTTACCAAAGGCAATAGGCCCCAACAAAATTCTGCTTGTGGTGCTGAAGACTTGTGCTCCAGAACTATTCACTCCTCTAGCCAAACTGTTCATGTACATCTACCCAACAAAGTGGAACATTGCCCAGGTGTATCTGGTCCACAAAAAGCAGCATGAATTCAATCTGGCCAATTACTGGCCCATCAGCCTACTCTTAATGATCAGCAATGTAAGGGAAGGTCTCATCAACAATACTATTAAGTGGCACTTACTCACCAATAACCTGCTCACTGATATTCAGTTTGGGTTCTACCAGGATCACTTGGCTCCAGATCTCATTACAGCCTTGGTCCAAACATGGATAAAGGAGCTGAATTTCAGAGGTGAGGTGAGAGTGACTGTCCTTAACATCAACACAGCATTTGACCCAGTATGGCATCAAGGAGTCTTAGTAAAATTGAAGTCAACAGAAATCCAGGGAAAACTCTCCACTGACTGGAATCATACCTAGCACAAAGGAAGATGGCTGTGGTTGTTTCAGGTCAATCATCTGAGCCCCAGGACATCACTGCAGGAGTTCCTCAAGGCTGTGTCCTAGGCCCTACCATCTTCAGCAGCTTCATCAATGAACTTCCCTCCATCATAAGATCAGAAGTGGAGACATTCGTTGATGATTGCACAATGTTCAGATCCATTTGCGACTCCTTAAATAATGAAGCAGTCTGTACTTGCATGCAGCAAGACCTGGATAGCATGTATCCTAGGGCTGATAAGTGGCAAGTAACATTCATACAGCACAAATGCCAGGCAATGACCATCTCCAACAAAAGAGAATCTAACCATCTTCCCTTGACATTACCATTACTGAATTCCCCCACCATCAACATCCTGGGGGGGTTACCATTGACTAGAAACTTAACTGGACCAGCCACAAATACTGTGGCTAAAGAGTAGGTCAGAGACTGAGTATTATGTGCTGGGTCATTCAACTCCTGACTTCTCCAGCCTTTCCACCATCCACAAGGCACAAGTCAAGAGTATGATGGAACTCTTCACTCACCTGGATGAGTGCAGCTCCAACAACACTCAAGAAGCTCGACACCATCCAAGACAAAGTGGCCCACTCGATTGGTACTCCATCCACCACCTTAAACATTCACTCCCTCCACCACAGGTGCATTGTACCTGCAGTGTGTACCATCTACAAGATGTACAGCAGCAACTCGCCAAGGATTCGTCGATAGCATTTCCCAAACCTGTGACCTCTACTGCCTAGAAGGTCAAGGGCAGTAGACGCAGAGGAACACAATCATCTCCAAGTCACACACCTTTCTGGCTTGGAAACATATCGCCATTCCTTCATCATTGCTGTGTTCAAAATTCTGGAATTTCCTACCTTTCTATACCCGAGAGAGCTATTAAGTACATCTGATCCAGCGATCGATAGATGTTTGGGAACTAAACAAATTAAGGGATATGAGGATAGTATCATGGCTCATGCCATGGGGATACAGGTTCAAATCCCACCATGGCAGCTGGTGGAATTTAAATTTGTTAATTAATAAAAAAAATTGGATTTGAAAGGTAGTGTTAGTAATGGCGACCATGAAACTATCAATTGTCATAAAAACCCATCTGGTTCACTAATGTCCTTTTAGGGAAGGAAATTTGCTGTCCTTACCTGGTCTGGCCTACGTGTGACTCCAGAGCCACAGCAATGTGGTTTATTCTTAACTGCCCTCTGAAATGGCCACTCAGTTGTCAAGGGAAATTAGGGATGGGCAACAAATGCTGGCCTTGCCAGTGACTCCCACATCCCATGAAATAATTTTTTTTTAAAAATTGTCATTGTCCTTATTGGCCCGAGTCCCTCTATTTGTTCCCGCGCCCAGCCCAACCCGACCCGAGCCCGACCCGACCACCGGAATGTTCACTTTACCTACCTTCCGATTCCAAATCCGTTTCTTTTTAAACAACCTTTCAAGTCCATTCATACTGTGTGTGTCCCTGACCCAACCCGAACCCAACACATGTTATCG
Source organism: Heterodontus francisci (assembly GCF_036365525.1). NCBI lineage: Eukaryota > Metazoa > Chordata > Chondrichthyes > Heterodontiformes > Heterodontidae > Heterodontus > Heterodontus francisci. Next base: position 171,139,865 of record NC_090372.1, on the reverse strand, counting down.
GGTCCCATCAGGTTCGGGTCAGGTCGTAGGCCTTTACTGTGAGGCCAATTGTAGCAGCCCTACTGCAATTCTGGTTGAAATCAGCTAATTCTTGCACTGACTGGAAGTTTATCCTGGAAATTTACTGTCTGTATGGCTCAATTGCTCACTGAATATGTTTCTTGAACCTAATAATAGAATGGCAGAAAATATTTTAGCATGTCTTGCAAATGCAATCATATTCTTTCTGTAATGGTAACTATTTTCTGCATCTGTACAATAGTTTAATTTTCATGTGCTATGACTGAGGCGGGAGGAGTGCACAGTTAATTCAGTCCCACTTCTCCACGGGTCACAGCGTGTCAGTAAACTTTCCCACTTACTGAAACAGCCAATTAGATACTCTCTTTGTCCCGAGAATAAAGCACAACAACCAGGTTTCTTTAATCAACAACAAAATTAACCGCTTATTATAAAACCAAGTCTTAACCAATAATGAAGTAAATCTATATACAAATTGAGATATTAAAGCTCCTTATATTTTCCCTAGCCCTCATGCACACACACACATACATCCAAAAACCGGTTAATAGGGAAAAAAAATGTTTTTTTGTTTACAGCCTTTTCCAAGAAATGAAAGGAATAATAAAAACGTAGACTGTAATGATCTGGAAGGAAGTTCTTTGGTTTGGCGAGGTGTCCCAAAGTCTTTCCAGGTGCAGTTGATGAACAGTCTGTGATGGGTAGGTGTTCAAAGAACTTCAATTGTAGAAGGCTTCACATAGGTCTTCCATCAGGGTTGTAGCAACAGGTGTCAATTCTCCCATTTAAAAAAGGACTTTTGCAAGATTTCTGCAAATTCAGGGTTTCTTCAAAACTGCAGGAGGCAAGAGTACCACTTCATACAAGCTTTTCATTTTCAAGAGCAAGGATTCTTTTCAGAGAGGTAATACTTTTTCTGCTTCTTCTAATCACCTGGCAGGTCCAAATCAAATTTCAATTGCCTGCTTTAGTCCAAATCCAAAGGCTTTTAAACTGTTCAAAATGAAACCAAAACCTTCCAGAAACAAGTCACATGCCAAGGCATAAATTCTCTCTGGTCACACAAAGGGTAGCTCTGAAGTCAAACCCTGCAGGTTTCCTTGAAATTACCTGGTTTCCAGTATTTGTTTACTGGTCAAAACCCGGAACCTTTTGTTGACCCTGCCTTCCTTCCATAAAGTTCGGCTATCTCCAGATGTCTGAATGTCCACTAAAATCCTTTTCAGTTTTTAATCTAGAATCCCAAGTTTTAATACAAAAAATGGAAATCCTTGTAACACGTGCAATCTGGAATGAAGTAATGGATCAAGCAACAGATGTAAGTCAAAACCAGCAACCCCCACCTCCCTCCTATTGCGTTTCTGACAGCAAGGTCATCTCAGTCCCAGGCTATCACTGCTGGAGTTCCTAAGGGTAGTGTCCTAGGCCCAACCATCTTCAGCTGCTTCATCAATGACCTTCCCTCTGTCATCAGGTCAGAAGTGGGGATGTTAGCTGATCATTATACAATGTTCATGACTCCTCAGATTTTGAAGCAATCCATGTAGAAATGCAGCAAGACCCGGACAATATCCAGGCTTGAACTGATAAGTGGCAAGTAACTTTTGTGCCACACAAGTGCCAGGCAATGAATATCTCAAACAAGAGAGAATCTAACCATCTACCCATGATGTTCAATGGCATTACCATTGCTGAGTCCCCCACAATCATCATCCTGGGAGTCACCATTGACCAGAAACAGAACTGGACCAGTCATATAAATGCTGTGGCTACAGGAGCAGGTCAGAGGCTGGGAATTCTGCGGCGAGTAACTCGCCTCCTGTCTCCCAAATGCCTGGCCACCATCTACAAGGCACAAGTCAGGTGTGTGATGGAATACTCTCCACTTGCCTGAATGGGTGCAACTCCAACAACACTCAAGGAACACCATCCAGGACCAAGCTTGATTGGCACCCCATGTACCACATTCAACATTCACTCCCTCCACCATTGATGCACAGTTGCAGCAGTGTGTACCATCTACAAGACGCACTGCAGCAAAGCACCAAGGCTCCTTAGACAGTACCTTCCAAGCGCGCGACCTCTACCACCGAGAAAGACAAGGGCAGCAGATGCATGGGAACATCACCTGCAAGTTCCTCTCCAAACCCCACACCATCCTGATTTGGAACTATATTGCCATTCCTTCACTGTCGCTGGGTCAAGATCCTGGAACACCATTCCTAACAACACTGTTGGTGTACCTACACCCTCAAGGACTGCAGCGATTCAAGAAGGCAGCTCACCGTCACCTTCTCAAGTGCAATTGAGGATGGGCAATAAATGCTGGCCTAGCCAGTGACTCCCACATCCCCTGAACAAATAATCATTTATACTAATTATTGTTTATATTAAATACTAATTTAGATATTTTGAATTCCTTATGTTAAAATTATGTAAAATTATAACATGAGCATACAGTAACAAACAATTACAATTTAATATTTTACATTAATTGGAAACTTTTTATATTTGTTAAATATTTTTCATCTGTGTGCATGTCCTATCATATAAGACATATTTCTTGTAATAAAGTTTTGCTATCATATTATCATTGTCACATTTGATTGTTCTAGAGTAAAATAGCAGAATATTGGAACTCTAGTGGCAGGGAAAATACAAATCAAGTGAGGATCTAGAAAACTAACAGATATGACTAGGAATAATTATTACTCAATGGCCAGTCACACGAGCTTATGAATGAAAGAACAGAGGTGATCCAATGAAATCACTCATACATTTTTTTGAAGTTTGACATTTTTTCATCTTCACTGAAATTTCTACAGTTCAAAACAAATAACAAAAATATATTAATATATACCTTAATACAGCTTTTATAATTTATCCCCTACCTTTCCTTCAAATGCTTTGGAAAAACAACTAACCAAACCAGCAAACTGTTAGTGATTATAGAAAAACATTCTTCCAGTTGGGTTGACAATGCTACTGTTGCATCCTGGGAAATTCTGCTCACTGCACATGTTCAGACTGCAGGGTTTCTTTAGAGGTCACAGAGTCTTAGCTCTGGGCAAAAATATCAAGTCCAAGCTTAAGATTTTATGAGTAGTTGAGACCTTTAAGTAAAAACATTAATCAAGGCAATTAAGGGCACAAAAATAATTTTATACATCAATTTAATTACATTCTTGTGAAATATATGTAAATGTTAACGTTTTGAAATTTAACAACTGTATTTTAAGTCTTCAATCAGTGCACTGAGAAGGAGAAAGGCAGAAGTGTATTTAACAAGTGTTTTGATTACTTTGTCTTTCTAAGAAATTTGCATGTGACAGGTAGTAATTTTGAATCAAATATTTGCATATGACTGAATAATACATTTGAAAATTAGACAACTTCCAGAAGAATTTTATGTTGTCCTTGAATAGATTAATTGGAACAATTTGCATATCTGCTGTTTTGCACTGCAGGAATTTGAGTTCAAGAATTTTTATTTAAGAAGTATAATACTGAGGTTAAAGTGTGAAAAACTCACAAACTAGACCATTTTTACAAATAATTTCCTGTTATATTACACGTGGTAAGTTGGAGAATGCGTTCACTCTATTAGGCGTCTCTGTCCTTGTGTTGCTGATTATTTCTGAGTCTCTTCCACTTCAAACTCTTTTTCTCTGTCATCTCTGCCGTAACGTGACCCACCTTTGCCCCTGTCTCATCTCATGTGCGAGTGAAACCCTCATCCATTCCTTTGTTATCCCGAGACTTGACTATTCCAATGCCCTTCTGGCTGGCCTGCTACATTCTGCCCTTCGTAAACTTGGGCTCATCCAAAGCTCTGCTGCCTGTATCCTAACTTGCACCAAGTCTTGTTCACCTTACCACCCCTGTGTTTGCCGAGTTACATTAGCTCCTGGTTAAGCAATGCCTCAGTTTTAACTTCTCATTCTTTGTTTTCAAATCTGTCCATGGCCTTGCCCCTCCTTATCTCTTTATGTCTGAAATATCTATGCTCCTCCAATTAGAGTCATTACAGCACAGAAGGAGGCCATTCAGCCCATCAAGTCCATGCCAGCACTCTGTAGATCAATTCAATCAGTTCCATTCCCCTGCTCTATCCCCACAGCCCTGCAACTTTATTTCCCTCAAGTGCCCATCCCATTCATTTTGAAGTCATTGATTGATCATAAGATCATAAGAACTAGGAGCAGGAGTAGGCCGTCCGGCCCCTCGAGCCTGCTCCGCCATTCAATAAAATCATGGCTGATCTTTTCATGGACTTGGATCCACTTACCCGCGTTCTCACCATATCCCTTAATTCCTTTATTGTTCAAAAAGATATCTACCTTAGCTTTAAAAACGTTTACTGAAGAAGCGTCAACTACTTCACTGGGCAAGGAATTCCATAGATTAACAACCCTCTGGGTGAAGACGTTCCTTCTTAATTTAGTCCTAAATCTGCTCCCTCTAATCTTGAGGCTATGCCCTCTTGTCCTAGCTTCACCTGCCAGTGGAAACATCCTCTCTACTTGTATCTTATCTATTCCCTTCATAATTTTATATGTTTCTATAAGATCCCCCCTCATTCTTCTGAATTCCAATGAATATAATCCCAATCTACTCAGTCTCTCCTCATAAGCCAACCCCCTCAACTCCGGAATCAACCTAGTGAACCTCCTCTGCACCTTCTCCAGTGCCAGTACATCCTTTCTCAAGTAAGGAGACCAAAACTGCACACACTACTCCAGGTGCAGCCTCACCAGTACCTTATACAGCTGCAACATAACCTCTCTGCTTTTAAACTCAATCCCTTTAGCAATGAAGGACATAATTCCATTTGCCTTCCTAATTACTTGCTGTATCTGCAGACCGACCTTCTGCGATTCATGCACAAGGACACCCAGGCCCCTCTGCATAGCAGCATGCTGCAACTTTTTACCATTCAAGTAATCCTTTTTACTGTTACTCCTACCGAAATGAATGACTTCACATTTATTAACATTGTATTCCATCTGCCAGACCTTTGCCCACTCACTCAATGTATCTATGTTCCTCTGCAAAGTTTCACAGTCATCTGCACACTTTGCTCTGCCACTCATCTTAGTGTCATCTGCAAACTTTGACACCCTACACGTGGTCCCCAACTCCAAATCATCTATATAAATTGTAAATAATTGCGGTCCCAACACTGATCCCTGAGGCACACCACTAGCGACTGATTGCCAACCAGAATAGCACTCATTTATCCCCACTCTCTGCTTCCTGTTAGTCAACCAATCCTCTATCCATGCTAATACTTTACCCCTAACGCCATGCATCCTTATCTTATGCAGCAGCCTCTTGTGCGGCACCTTGTCGAAGCCTTTTGGAAATCTAGGTACACCACATCCACTGGGTCCCCATTGTCCACCTTGCTTGTAATGTCATCATAGAATTCCAAAAGATTTGTCAAGCATGACCTGCCCTTCATGAATCCATGCTGCGTCTGCCCAATGGGACAATTTCTATCGAGATGCCCTGCTATTTCTTCCTTGATAATAGACTCAAGCATCTTCCCCACTACAGAGGTTAAGCTAACCGGTCTATAATTCCCCATCTTTTGTCTACCTCCCTTTTTAAACAGTGGCGTCACATCTGCTGTTTTCCAATCTGCTGGGACTACCCCAGAGTCCAGCGAATTTTGGAAAATTACCGCCAGTGCACCTGCTATTTCTCCCGCCATCTCTTTTAGTACCCTGGGATGCATTCCATCAGGGCCAGGAGACTTATCAATCCTCCGCTTTCACCACCCTCGTAGGCAGCGAGTTCCAGGTCATTACCACACGCAGCGTAAAAATGTTCTTCCATACATCCCCCATGTATCTCTTGTACCAGCAGCTAATGGAAACAGCTTTTTTTGTCTAAACTTTGTATACCTCTATCAAATCTTCCTTCAATCTCCTTTGCTTCAAGGAGAACAAACACAGATTATAACCTAAACTTGTAGCTAAAATCCATCATCCCTAGAATCATTCCAGTAAATCTCCTCTGTACCCTCTTTAAGGACCCTCACATCCTTCCTAAAGTGTGGTGACCAGAACTGGACGCCATACTCTAGTTGTGGCCTAACTAGTGCTTTATAAATGTTCAGCATAACTTCCATGCTTTTCTACTTAATACCTCTATTTAGGAAGCTCAAAATCTCAAATGCTTTGCTAACTACTCTCTCTCAGTATCTCCAGCCACCTTCAAAGATCTATGCACATGAACCCCCCAGGTCCCTCTTTCCCTGCATACTCTTTAGAACTGTGCCATTACGTCTGTATATTGCCTCTCCTTTTCCCTTCTGCCAAAATGCATCACCATACATTTCTCTGTAATAAATTCCATTTTCCACTTGTCTACCCATTCTGCTAGCCTGTCTATGTTCTGTTGCAGTCAATTGGTGTCATCCTCACTCTGTGCACCGCAGCCTCACAGCTCCAGTGACCCGGGTTTGGTTCTGGGTACTGCCTGTGTGGAGTTTGCAAGTTCTCCCTGTGACCGCGTGGGTTTCCGCCGGGTGCTCCGGTTTCCTCCCACAGCCAAAGGCTTGCAGGTTGATAGGTAAATTGGCCATTGTAAATTGCCCCTAGTGTAGGTAGGTGATAGGAATTGAGGGAAGGTGGGGATGTGGTAGGGAATATGGGGTTAATGTAGGATTAGTATAAATGGGTGGTTGTTGGTCGGCACAGACTCGGTGGGCAGAAGGGCCTGTTTCAGTGCTGTATCTCTCTATCAGTACTGCTTTAAGGCAACAAGCTCAAGGGACTGTGAGCAAGGAAAATGCATCTTGGTTGCCCTGGGATACAGCCATACAGAGTGGAAGTACCAGCCAGCTTCAAATCTGCATTCTGGTTGCCCTTAGATACAGCCACTCGGAGAATGAGGATTGAGTGATACAATGTTGCAATTTAATTTTGAACTGGTTTATAGTGGAAACAGACTGTTCTAAATCACAGACACACACAGCTGGACCAGCATGAACATGACAGTTCTCTGATAATTTAAACTGAAGAAAGGTGAATTTTAGACTGATCACCTTTTCACCCCTCAAACCTTTAAAGCCAAATTGATTAATTGAAGTGTTTGCAAGTTGTTGATCGGCTGAGGTTATCACTGGACGAAAGAGGAGTTGCAGTTTTGGATGTTGACGTTTTCTTTTCCCCCATCGGACTTCAATCTTGGACTGTTCCACATTTGAAAATTCCACTTCGGCAGGAGCGCAAATTTGCAAGGACACTAATTTTTTTTCTATTTTAAATGTTGCTTATATCTTAGTGTTTAAAAATTTAGTTTTTCTAATTAAACCGTTAATTTGTTGATCTGAAGACACCTGGTTTGGTTAGCCTCATTTGGGGGGGTTGGTGGATGGTCAATTTGGCTGTGGTTTTCTTCAATATGGAAAGTTTAACGTGATATGTTAGGCGATCTGTGGAGGGACAGGACTGAATCAACAGTATGTTTCTCCCACCTCAATCAGAATCATGTATTTTGTTTGGTGGCTTTGTCTTGAGCAGTCGGTCATAACTACTACCATCCTCCAGTATGACAAAAATAACAATTTACCAGGATTGTTGTTTTCTGTCCTTGAGCCAATTTTTTTATCCAAGGGTACATTGAGCCTCCTATTCCATAAGCCTCAATTTTGTTAATCAGCTTTTTATGTGGTACTCTATCAAGCCCTTTCTTAAAATCATGTAGACAACATCCATTGTTTTACCTTCAACCTTCTCTGTTACTTCTTCATAATATTCAATTAGATTAGTCAAACACGATCTGCCCTTTACAAATCCGTGCTGGCTATTCTTAATTAACTCAAACCTCTCCAAGTGCCTGTTAACTTTTTGGCTGATTATTGTTTCTAAAACCTTAGTATGTATGATTAGGAAGGCATAAAAGGAATGTTGGTGTCCATTGCTAGGGGAATAGAGTATAAAAGTAAGGAAGTGTTGCTACAACTGAACAGCACCTCAGTACTCCAGATGTGATCTAACTATATACAGTTTTGGTCTCCTTAATTAAGAAAGGATATACTTGCATTAGAAACAGTTCAGAGAATGTTTGCTCGACTGATTCCTGAGATGAAGGGGTTATCTTATGAGGAAAGGTTGAGCAAGATGGGCCTATACCCATTGGAATTTAGAAGAATGAGAGGTGATCTTATTGGAACATATATGATCCTGAGGGGACTTGACAGAGTGGATGCTGAGAGTATATTTCCCCTTGTGGGGGAGTATGGAACTAGGGGACACAATTTAAAAATTAGGGATCTCCCATTTAAGACTGAGATGAGGAGAAATTTTTTCTCTGAGGTTCATTAGTCTGTAGCTTTCTCTTCCCCAGACAGCAGTGGAGGCTGGGTCATTGAATATATTGTAATGACCAGGTGAGAAATGTGTCTAGGGGTCCCTCTCCGCCTTCACCTGATCTTACCGTAACAGGGTTTAATTTTTTAAGCAATGCTTTTAGCACCCCCCTTGGTGAATCCTTGTCCACCACTTTTCAATTGTCAGGCAAAGAAACCAGCACAACAGGTTTTCTTAGGTTTAAAGAAGCAAAGTTGAAATTTATTAAACTTAAACTCTAATTCAGTTAACACCTACGGATGCACAAGGTGTCCACGCTAGCATGAATACGCGATACATGCATGCAAATAGAGACAGAAAAGAGCAGAAGAAAAATTAAGTGGAAAAGTTTGAGGCAATATCTGAAGAGTTTTTGTTACTGTTCTTTGAGCTCACTGTAGAATCCTTGATTGTAGGTAGATCTTGCTTTTCATTGAGGCCCAGGAGACTTTTCTCTCTTGGGGTTCATCTATCTTCAGTGGATTAAGAGGCTTGTAAGAAAGAGATGGGAACAGACAGGAGAGATGGTCAGTCCAGGAGTAAACGGTCTTTCTCAGTTCAAACTCTCTGTGGCTAGTTCAAAAGACCCTGGAACAGCCAGTTAGTCATGTGACCAGCTGGTCCAACCAGTCCTGGCCCCTGTGGATTGCATCACCCCAGCAGGCTCTGGAATGTGCTTCCCCACCCCTCAGTGTCCAGTGATCAACATCCATTGTGGGTTGAATGTGTCCGGGAATGGTCCTTTGTCTACACAAGCACCGTCTGTTAGTATGCAAATGTTTTTTCCAGCCACGGCTGATCTGTTCAACAAGTCATTTCCCTGCTCCAGCAACAGTTCAAAATCAATGTTCATGTGACAAAACGAATGTGCCTCATTCTTGGCAGGTGGGACCTGCATAACAATATTCAAGGCTGAATTAGACAGATTTTTTTGATCAACAAGGGAGTCAAGAGTTATGGAGAGCAGACATGAAAGCGATGTTGAGGCCACAATGAGATTGGACATGATTTTACCGTACAGCGGAGTAGGCTCATGGGGCCGAATGGCCTGCTTCTACTCCTAGTTCTTGTGTGTTACCCACCAATGATATTAAACTGACTGGTCTGTAGTTACTAGAAATGTATCCTTTATTGAGCAAGGGGTCACGTTTCCCACTTTCCAATCCTCTAGCAACTCCCCCATATCTAGAGAAAATTGGAAGATTATAGCAAGCTGTTCTGCTATCACCACCCCCACTTCTCTTAGCAATCTGACATACAAGCCATTCAGACCAGGTGACTTATCCACTCTAAGCATAGCCAGTCTTTCCAGTAGATCCTGCCTATCAATTTTCACCTCATCCATTACCTCTACCATCTATGCCTATAGGATCATAGGAAATAGGAGCAGGAGTAGGCTGTTCAGCCCGTTGAGCCTGCTCCACCATTCCAACAGATCATGGCCGATTATCTGCCTGTATGCCATTTTTCTCCACTATCTCCATATCCCTTGATATCATTCGTATCCAGAAATCTATCAATTTCTGTCTGGAACATGCTCAATGATTGAGCTTCCACAGCCCTCTGAGGTAGAGAATTCCACAGATTCATCACCCTCCGAGTAAAGAAGTTCCTCTTCCTCTTAGTCTTCAATGGCCTGCCCTTTATTCGAGACTGTGTCCCCTTCTCGACTCACCAGCCAGAGGAAACATCCAATCCAAATCTACCCTGTCACTGCCTGCAAGAATTTTGTAAGTTACAATGAGACCACCTCTCATTCTTCAAAACTCCAGAGAATACAGGCCCAGTTTCTGGAATCCTCATTAGACAATCCTGCCATCCCAGGGATTAGTTTGATGAACCTCCATGCACTCACTCCGTTGCAAGTATATCCTTCCTTAGATAGGGAGACCAAAACTGTACACAATACTCCAGGTGCAGTCTCAGCAAGGCTTTATACAATTGAAGCAATACATCTTTACTCCTGTACACAAATCACCTTACAATGAAGGCCAACAGACCATTTGTCGCCTTAATAGCTTGCTGCACCTGCATACGAGCTTTGAGTGACTCATGAACAAGGCCACCCAGGTCTCTTTGGACATCAACACTTCCCAACCACTCACCGTTTAAGAAATATTCTGCCTTTCTGTTTTTTCTACCAAATTGGATCACTTCACACTTATTCCATCTGCCATGTTCTTGCCCATTCACTTAGCCTGTCCAGCTCCCCATGCAAAAGACAAGGCTGAAGCATTTGCAACAATCTTCAGCCAGAAGTGCTGCGTGGATGATCCAGCTCGGCCTCCTCCTGAAGTCCCCAGCATCACAGATGCCAGTCTTCCACCAATTCGATTCACTTCACGTTGTTACGACCAGGTGAGCAATGGGTCTAGGGGTCTTTTGTGTCTTCACCTGGTCTTATTGTAACAGAGTTTAATTTTAATCACACTGTGTTTTGAGCTCCCCCTTTGTGAATCTTTGTTCACAACTTTCCGATTATAAGCAAAGAAATGAGCACAAACAGGCTTTTTGTGGATTAAAGAAGAAAGATGAAATGTATTAAACCTTAAACTTAAACACATACGATTCATGCCTATGGATATACAGCGAGCCCACGCTAGCATGCACATGGGATATAACATGCAGATAGGGACAGGGAAACGCAGAGGAAAAGATAAGTAGAACAGTTTGAGGCAATATCTTGTTACTGTTTCTTGAGCTGGCTGTCATCCTTGATTGAAGAGATGGTCTTGTGTTTTGTTGAGGCTCAGTAGTCGTCTTAAAACCTTGTTCACAGAGGCAACCTTTTCTCTCTCTGAGTTTACGTGTCTTCAATGGCTTCAGTTCCCTGAGGGATTAGCAGGCAGGAGAGGAGATGTTCTAAGTCCATGAATACATGGCGTTCTGTCTCAATCCCTTTGTTGGGAGTTCAAATTCAAAAAATCTTATAAGTTGCCCAGTATGTTAGTCATGTGACTAGCTCCTTATAAGGAACAGTCTCTTCACAATCCTTTGGAAGTTTAAATTCTCTGCAACAGAGAGTTAGTCATGTGACAAAAACTGGTCTGACCACTTCTGTGTATCGGGGAAGTAACTGCTGGGTCCCCATTGTTTCAACATTGTCTGGTACTATGCAAATGTCCTTCCAGTCAGGGCTTGCAATTTAAAGTTTCTGTTCATGTGGCGAAATAATGTGTGCCTCAGTCTTGGCAGGTGGGGGGTTTGCCTGACAACGTGATATCAAGAAATGACTGAAGGCACTGGATACTGCAAAGGTTATGGGCCCTGACAACATTTTGGCAAGAGTACTGAAGACCTATGCTCCAGAATTGTCCAGGTATGTCCTGTATGCAAAAAGCAAGACAAATCCAACCTGGCCAATTCCCGCCCCATCAGTCTACTCTCGGTCATCGGTAAAGTGATGGAAGCTGTCATTGACAGTGCTATCAAGCGACACATGCTTAGCAATAACCTGCTCAGTGATGCTCAGTTTGGGTTCCTCCAGGGCTACTCAGCTGCTGACCTCATTACAGCCTTGGTTCAAACATGGACAAAAGAACTGAACTCGAGTTGATGTGAGAGTGACCACCCTTGACATCAAGGCAGCATTTGACCGAGTATGACATCAAGGAACCCTAGCAAAACTGGAATCGGGGGAAATCTCTCCACTGGTTGGAGTCATATCTAGTGCAAAGGAAGATGGTCGTGGTTGTTGGAGGTCAATCATCTCAGCTCCAGGACATAACTGCAGGAGTTCCTCAGGGTAGTGTCCTAGGCCTAACCATCTTCAGCTGCTTCATCAATGACCTTCCTTCAATCATAAGGTCAGAAATGGGGATGTTCACTGATGATTGCACAATGTTCAGCACCATTCGGGACTCCTCAGATACTGAAGTAATCCGTGTAGGAATACAGCAAGACCTGGACAATAACCAGGCTTGAACTGATAAGTGGCAAGTAACATTCGTGCTACACATTGTGCCAGGCAATAACCATCTGCAACAAGAGAGAATCTAACCATGTTCCCTTGCCATTCAATGCCACTACCATCGCTGAATCCCCCACTATCGACATCCTGGGGGTCACCAGTGAGCCGAAAATGAACTGGAGTAGCCATATAAAAACCATGGCTATAAGAGCAGGTCAGAGGCTAGGAATCCTGTGGTGAGTAACTCACCACCTGACTCCCCAAAGCCTGTCCACCATCTACAAGGTGCAAGTCATGAGTGTGATGGAACACTCTCCACTTGCCTGGATGGGTGCAGCTCCAACAACACTCAAGAACTCGAGAAGCTCGACACCATCCAGGACAAAGCACCCGCTTGATTGGCATCCCATTCACAACCTTCAACATTCACTCCTTCCACCACCAACGCACACTGCGAGCAGTGTGTACCATCTACAGGATGCACTGCAGCAAAGCACCAAGGCTCCTTAGACAGCACCTTCCAAAACCAGGATCTCCACCACCTAAAAGGACAAGGGCAGCAGATGCCTGGGAACACCACCACCTGCATGTTACTCTCCAAGCTACACACCATCTTGACTTGGAACTATATTGCCGTTCCTTCACCGTCGCTGGATCAAAATGCTGGAACTCCATTCCGAACAGCACTGGGGTGTACCTACCCCACAGGACTGAAGCATTTTAAGAAGGCGGCTCACCACCATCTTCTCAGGGACAATTAGGGATGGGCAATAAATGCTGTCCTAGCCCACATGTTTGAACGAATAAAAAAAAATACCCTTGAAGCCTCCTTGCATCCTCCTCACAACTTACATTTCCTCCTAGTCTTGTGTCATCAGCAACTTTGGAAATATTACAATTGGTCCCCATATCCAAATCATTTATATAGATTGTGAACAGCTGTGGCCCAAGCACTGATCCTTGCGGTACTCTACTAGTAACAGCCTGCCTTTCTAAGAATGACCCATTTATTCCTACTCTCTGCTTTCTGTCTGTTAACCAATTCTCAGTCCATTGTAGTATATTACCCCCCCATTCCCATGTGTTCTAATTTTGTTTACTAACCTGCTATGTGGGACCTTATCAAAGGCCTTCTGAAAATCCAAATACACCACATTGACTGGTTCTCCTTTATCTATGCTACAAGTAATATACTCAAAAAAACTCCAACAGGTTTGTCAAACGTGATTTCCCTTTCACAAATCCATGTTGATTCTGCCTAAACGTATCATTATTTTCCAAGTGTACAGTTATCGCATCCTTTATAATAGATTCTAACATTTTCCCTACTATTGGCGTCAAACTAACAGGTCTGTAATTCTCTGTTTTCTCTCTTGCTCCCTTCTTAAATAGTGGGGATTTCATTACTTCTACCGATATTTTGTCAGCATCCTCTTCTTTAGTAAACACCGATACAAAATACTCACTATTGCTGAAAATAGAGATATGTTGTCGAAGCTTTTCATCTTGCACTCATCAGGACAATCCGCAAGAATAACCAATGTAAGGGAAAACAACTTATACTGCGTGAGAAGAGAGTGCTGATCGGTTGGCAAGTGAACTCTGATTGGTAGAGGCGTTGCCTTGGGGAATGCAGCAGTTTATGGTGACTGATAGTTAACTGCCAGGCTTTGTTTGAAATTTAAACCAGGCAGCTTGATTCTGATTCGTCAAGGCATTGCCCTGAGGAATGAACCAGCGAATGGTTGTCACTTATTTTGTTCAGCTGAAACAGGCGCAATGTTTGTACATATTCTTTCTGTCTGCAAAGAAACAGGTGCAGTCTCCATGGCAACACCTCTACCAATCACAGTTCACTTGCCAACCAATCAGTACTCTCTTCTCATGCAGTATAAGTTGTTGTTTTCCCTTACATTGGTTATTCTTGCAGATTGTCCCGATGAGTGCAAGACGAAAAGCTTCAACAACATGTCTCTGTTTTCGGCAATACTCAAGTTCTGTACTACTAAATGATTACACTCACTAAGTATTTCCAATACCTCTAAGCATATATCGCCCTCTTTGTACCTAATAGGTCCCAGTCCACTTCTTACTACCCACTTACTATTTACATGCCAGAAGATCATTTTTGGGTTCCTTTTTATGTTAACTGCCATTCTGTTCTCATATTCTCTCTTTTCCAGCTTTTCCTCTTCACTTTCCCTCTCAACTAAATGTATTTGGCCTGATACTCGCTTGAAGAATTCACCTGGCATGCATCATGCACCATCTTTTTTTGTTTCATCATATTCTCTATCTCCCTCGTCATCCAAGAAGTCCTGGCTTTGGTTCCCTTACCTTTCCCTCTTGTTGGAATGTGCCTAGCCTCTACCTGAAATATCTTCTCCTTAAAGAGCACACATTGATCTGTTACAGTTTCCTGTCAGTCTTGGGTTCCATTTTACCCTATCTAGATCCCCTATCATCCCATTGAAGTTAGCCCTCTTCCAATTTCGAAGTTCTACTTTCAGTTGTTCCTTGCTGTTCTCCATTACCAATCTAAGCCTTATGATACAATGATCACTCTTATCCAAATGTTCCTCCACAAACACATGGTCGACTTGGCCCACCTCATCCCCAGCACCAGATTTGGCAATGCCTCCTTCCTAGTTGGACCGAGAACATACTGGTCAAGGAAGTTCTCCTGAACACATTACAGAAATTGAACCCCCCCTCACTCTAACATCCCAATTGATATTTTGGTAATTAAAGTCCCCCAATATTACAACTCTGTGGTTCTTCCACATCTCTGTTATTTCCCTGCAGATTTGCTTCTCTCTCTCTCTCTCTCTCTCTCACTATTTGGAGCCACAAGAGAGTGATCATACCCTTTTTGCTTCTCAACTCTAACCAAATGGATTCTGTCTTTGCCCCCTCAAGGACATCCTCTCTTTTTAACACTACAATGTGCATCTCCACATCCTTCTACTTTAGTAAAGCTTTAAAAATATTGCTCTTGTCGTTCAAACTTACTGGAAGAAAAGCTATTGGGCAGAAAGGGCTTGCAGGTAAATTTTAGTTTTCAACTTCCCACAAAGTGGAAACAGCATTTCCACATCTACTCTTTCAAAACCCTTCATAATTTTAAATATCTCTATCAGTTCGCCTCAACTCTTTTCTAGAGAAAACAACCCCAGTTGTACCCACTCAGTTTTGGTATCATACTTGTAAATCTTTATTTGACTTTCTCCAATGCTTCAAAATTAATCTCTTCCCTGAAAATTAAAGGAAACGTAATGGAAAGTTAATTTTCAAATAATTCCCAGCCTTTGGTAAAGGTAATGAGCTCATGAATTTAATGTTCAGTGTAACTATGTAGATGGCATCCTACTCAACCCTGACTTCCAAACGGCTCCAGTTTTCCCATGCGTTACCTTGCCCTGCTGCCTCTCTCTCAGGTTTTCCCACCTGTATTTTGTTCTCGCCCTGCTCCCGTTTCTGCACGTAACTAATGACTTAAAAAATTGATCGGCATTAATCCATTCATCACAGAAGTTAACTGAGTAAAGAACAGCTCTTTTGTACAGATCTAACACTGTTAAAGGAAATTCCCTTAGATTACATGACTGGAGTATGCTACATTTTCTTTTCATACATTATGTACAGTATCCATAGAACATTATGAAGAAGCTATCTGAAGTTCTCTGAAAATTGATTGCTAAAGAAAATGGTAGTAACTACCATTCCAAATATTCTCAAAGAATAATCTTTTAACCTGTGCAACATTAATAACTTACTTATTTTCTAACATTTTGCAGATGCCTTCTTCACAGATGCAGATGCCTTCTTTTTTGCCATAAATTCATTTTGTTTTTTGAATCTTTTCTCTACTGCAGTGTCCCTGCATATCAAATGTCCTTCACAGCATCAACTGTGACATCCATTTTAGTTGCTATAAATGTGGTACCTTGCTAAATCACAATCAAATATTAAGGGTGGGTAAGAAGTTAGGAAACATCCAGTCTACCTCCTAAGATGAATCAACTTGTCTTGGAGTTTTTTGTATTTGCCTTCCACTGACACTTACTGGGAAGGACAGATGACTTGATCGTAAACAGTTGAGCTCAGCATTATTGGCTGACCTCTGTAGTACCTCACTTAGCAGCCATTTCTCAGTCAGGTCTTATCGAATCACTTACTCATTTTTCATCTGGAGTCAGAGACCATTCAATGTTGTTAAATTGTATCTCGGCACAAATCACAATGTAATTGCGTAAAACACGGTTCATTTGAGAGGCTGTAAACACCGATCCCATTCAGGTTTCAAATGCAATCATTAGTGCATATTTAAAAGATGATCAGGTTACACTATAGACCAGCTGTGCTTTGTGGCAAAACATTCTATTAAATATTGTATGGCAGAAATGGCAGATGCTAGTTGTGTAGATCAGACCACTGTAAGAAGTAACAACTTTTCAGAATAGCAGTATCTTTCAATAAGCTTGTTTGATTAAATTTCACAGGTCTACTGCTGCAGATTTGCATTCATTTTTCAAAAGAGTGTTCTTGAGGTGCAACCATGCGTAAAAGGTTACGAGGCGGGGTGAGTGGAAACATCAGAACATGCCTGGGATTGGAGTGGGAGAAGCAGGGAGATTTAACCCATGCCAAAACAATTAGTGGGACATTTTGTCCTCTTCTGCCATCGCCTCCACCCTATCCACCCCCACCCACCCAGTTCTCTAATGTTTTGTACTTATGGAATATCCCTTTTTATGTACCTTTTATTATTTTGAACGCAGATGATCTTCTAAAATGATAATATTTTATGCTTTTGCTGTGTGACAAAATGCGTCATATAAAATAGGCTGGCCATCTCTGGAACGTTGTAAAATTTTCTTTTGCATTATACAGGTGTTTCTGCCAAAGTGTTTTGACATTATTTGCACAAGGCATCACATAGTCTGGTATTCACCCCATCTTTTGTAAACACTCTCCCCAAGAGCCTTGAGTAAAACCGATGTTACTTTGCATCAGGCTATGGTACTCCTGGCCTGCTTCATGTTGATATGGGGTGCATGATATGGGAAAAAGGTGTATTTGGTGATGTGAGCATCGATCATCTTGTCAAGCACAAAAGAAATTGCAACATGGTTGTAATAAAAGAAAATAGCAATTCAAGTACATATTTGCAAAAACAAGTATTCGGAAAAAGCCAATTACTCTTTTTAAAAAAAAATACCACCATGATGCATATTTCAACAGATAACTTGTTAACTATAGAGTTGATCCAAATAAACTTTGTTTCTCAAAACAGAGATTCCTGAGTGTACATTTTACATAGGAAATATCTCCCCATGGTATAATCCTTCTACTAGTAACATAATACAGTGCTGAAATAAAAGCATGAACTGAAACAAAAATGTGCATTAATATCTTATGATTCTAAATCCACCAGAGAGATGCAAAGGCTTCTGTCAACAACCCATAACTGGCATCTGGAACGATGCATGAGTAAGGCTTCAGAACCCTTTTTATTTGTAACTTCTATTAATGTACTAGAGAATATTTTAAAAAACACAGTAATGCATAAATGTTTCACAGTTGTTTGTCTTATTTCAGCACTTTAACAATGGTATACAAAGTAATTTCCAAAGGAATGATTTTCACTTTAGATACTTCAGAGTAAACTAACCAAGACAACAGGTAGCTGACTCTAAAATGAGCAGATATTATAGCGACAATGGACTCATTGCCCACTGGCAATTATTGCTATATTTCTGTCATTTGATTGGATTAAAAATAACTTACAACAGCTGAATAGTCACTACACACAACCTGCTGTACATCTTTCACTAATTCTGCTGTGAATTTTCAGGCCTCCCACTCACTGGAAAAGGGGCAGGAGTACCCCAAAAATATTGTGCAATGGCCTACAGCCCATTTCCACCATTACTGACAGCAGCAATGTTACCCTAGGCCTATCGCTGTGCAGAAAAAGTGGCCTCTTAAGCCAGGCAACAGGCATATCTAAAATGCAATTCTGGGGGCTATAACATGCATAGGATGTCAGTTACTTCTTTTGGAACGAACTGGTAGAGCGTGCAGCCCAGCTGAAGAGAATCCCAAACATGAGTTCTTCTTTATTACCTCTAAAGCAGTTAATAAAAATATGTAATATAATATAAATAAAAACAATAAATGCTGGAAATACTCAGCAGGTCTGGCAGCATCTGTGAAGAGAGAAGCAGAGGTAACGTTTCAGGTCAGTGACCCTTCTTTAGAACTGACAAATATTAGAAATGTAAAAGGTTTTAATCAAATAAAGTGGGGGTGGGGCAAGAGATAACAACTCTTTAAAAATAAAAAATGGGTGGCGCAGTGGTTAGCACCACAGCCTCACAGCTCCAGCGACCCGGGTTCAATTCTGGGTACTGCCTGTGTGGAGTTTGCAAGTTCTCCCTGTGACCGCATGGGTTTCCACCGGATGCTCCGGTTTCCTCCCACAGCCAAAGACTTGCAGGTTGATAGGTAAATTGGCCATTGTAAATTGCCCCTAGTGTAGGTGGGTGGTAAGAGAATTGTGGTTATGTGTAAATATGGGATTAATGTAGGATTAGTATAAATGGGTGGTTATTGGTCGGCACAGACTCGGTGGGCTGAAGGGCCTGTTTCAGTGCTGTATCTCTCTATGACTCTTTATTTTTGTATGGCCGGGAGGGGTGCCACAAATCCAGACTTGGTAACTGGAGCTCTGGGTGCCCCCCCCCACCTACTCCATTGACCACTAAAGGGAAATATCCCTGGTGCCTGCTCGCTCAAGAATATCAGACAGGAGGTGAGTGACAGTGAGCAATATTATGTTGGATAAAAAGAAAATTTTAGATTAGTTAGGCTAAAGAAAGACAAAGCACCAGGGCTTAATGGAATACATCCTATGATCATCAGCAAGATGAACGAGGAAATTGCCCAGGTCATGGAAACTGCCAAGGTCTTAGAAATTATATTTCAGGGCAAAGGACCTGAAATTGCTGGAATGGGGTATTTGGCTTTGCATGCTGTTATTTGGACTTTTCAAGAAGTTCTTGAACCCATCTCTTTGCTGAGCAAGGTAAAATTGTACTTAATGAAATCAGATGCCCTGTGGAAGATTGCAATTGTCAGCTGTTGAATCCAGGTTCACAAAGTTCCTTGGCTGATGTTACTGAGGTCTCCAGTCCCTGACTGGAAGGAACTGGTGGCATAGAACAGATTCAGTCACTGGCTATGGTGCTTCAAGTGACACATCTGCTCCCTCTGCTCTTCCAGGGCATCCATAATAATCAAGATCAGGGCAATGTCCAATGGATTGACCATCACGATGCTTAATACTCAGCAAGTCTGGCAGCATCTGTGGAGAAAGAAACAGAGTTAACATAACAGGTCTATGATCTTTCACAATGCTTTTGCCTTCTTTACACGAAGGAATAGATGGGGGCCCTGAGAATAATTGCCTTCAGACATGAACAGTACTCTGGATAGAAAAGCTGGCAAGAATAAACTGACAAACATGAGATATTTAGGAACAAATACTCTTAGAACAATTTCTAGACTGCTAGTGTGTAAATAGAAAAAAAATTAAAATTGAAGTAACTACCTTAATTAATTAAGGTACACAAACAGATGGGAACAGGTGCTGGAAGGTGGAATTAGATTGGGGTGGCTAATTTTTTTCAACCGGCGCAGACACGATGGGCTGAATGGCCTCTTTCTGTGCCGTAACTTTCATATGGTTCTCGTGTGAAGTTCCACAGCTTTAATAGTGCCTTTGTTGGCCTCCCAGGCTGACAGTCATATGTTGGTTATAAAACACTTCATTACTAGGTCACCCACACCATTATTTTTCACTGTAACTAGCTGTGTGCAAATAATGGTCTAAATCCAGCAAACTGGTGACCAGCATTAAATTCAGCGGAGAACTAGGCGGCAAGACATGACTTTTATTGGAAAAGCAAAAAATCCTGGAAATACTCAGCGAGTCTGGCAGCATCTGTGGAGAGAGAAACTGAGTTAATGTTTCAGGCAGATCTGACAAGAAGGCTTTTATTGGCTTTGGCAAGGCTATTAGCAGAGTGGGGCAAATGGTGTAGCAATTTGTGGAGCATGATGATTCAAGGCATATCTCAGTCACTCTGCAAATTACTTCATTCTTTACAAATCAATAACAGCGCATGCTGTTAATCATGATTGTTATGGTGTGATTTTCCAGCAATTTCAGGCTCATATGTTTGTGTTCTACCATGTGTATCACCAAATGATAAGACACAAATTCAGGTTACAATCACAACCTTTTCATCTTGGAGAGTTCCAAGCAGAGCCAAGGCATTTTTCAACATGAAACAAGGGAAAAGATAATCTGCAAATTACTCTAGAGTACTCCTGTGGACATTCAAGTAGTTATTTAGGAGTAGCATTAACAGAGACTTGGGGCAGATTTGATGAGGTAATTGGCTTGGCATGATACTTCATCAAGCTGAAGATTCTCACACTTGGGCAACAGAATATTTTTACCATTTTTTGCACCCATGTCTGTATGAAGTACTCCAAATCAGATATAGAAATGATTATGCAACAACAAAGAAACTCCAACAATATAGTGTGTAGCCCTCAATCTCCAGAAAGGCCTCCATCTCTCAATGTTACCTTTCTATTACCATTCACGATCATGGACGTTCTGAAGCAGGTTGCCAACTTACTGCTAATTCTGTTGAATTAGGGGTCATTTTCTGCTCTGACTCCAGAAACTGGTTTGAAATCTTTCCAACTCATTATATCTAGAATCCTTATAGGCAGAAAAGAGAGGAAGTTTTTGATCTCATCAATCTGAGCTGGAGTAAACCCACACGCCATAGATGAAAGACATATGTTCTAATCCACTCAATTTCCCCTTTTAAGTGATAGTTCTCCAGGATCTGGTAATAGCTCAGTATGGTGCAGTGTGGCACTGGTTCAAACAAAACCAAAGAGTTTCAGATCTGAATTTTGGTCTGTGCTGAGTTGGTTGACCTCACCCAGGGCAAAAGTGGAAGCACACAAATCTGCTTTATTATACTGTGATAGGGAAGGGGAAAATCAGAGAGTATCTGCTTTTGATTAATATCCGGTGGCCTCCTGCCAGAAACTGTATGTACAAACGTGTGGACCTCAGAGGAGAACAAGATCAGGATCACCTTGGACTAACCAGTTTCCCATGCAAAAATGGCAATTTGGGTGAGGTATTGGAAACAGCATATGTAGGGGAGAAAACTGAAAGGGGGAAGAAAAAGTGGCTCAACTCCCGACGAGTACTTTGTCATTAAATTTTAATACAATTTTAAGTTTCTATTACAAGTTGTTTCAAGGTTCATGTTTTCTAATTTAGTGTACTAAGCAAGAAATTACAGAACTAAAAGTAATTGATTCAACTGAGCATTAGGTGCAGTCATGTGCCCGAAAGTGAAAGAATGCCTGTTTTTCTCTATAATTAATGGCCCACTAATAAAGTTGACGGAATGTAATCTTGTTAGTGGGGGTCTTTCATTGCAAAGAAAAACAGGCCTTGTCCTGCTCTTCGTTTAATGGGACATTTGGGCCCTTTTATTATGGGAGTGAAATTGGTCTTCATAGCGAAAACCCACATGCCATAGATGAAAGAGAAATCTGCTAGTACCATTCTGCACCATACAGGGCTGTTACCAGTCCCTGGAGAACTATTGCTTAAAGGGGGAAATTGAGTGGCACACTGAATAGCAAAGTAGAAGCCTGGTCATACCATGTCTGAGTTTTGAAAAAGAGCCAAAACGTTGATGTTACACTTTCCTAATAAAAGTTTACAGCACAGAAGGTCGTCATTCAGCCCATCATGTCTGTGCCAGCTGAAAAAGAGCTATCCTGCCTCATTCCACTTTCTAGTTCTCCTTCTAGGCTTTGGCACTTCAAGAGCTTATCCAAGTATTTTTTTAAATGCGATGAGGGTTTCTGCCTCAACCACCCTTGTGTTCCGGATGCCCAGTGTCCTCTTAGTGAAAAGTTTCACCTGAACTTCCCTCTAAACCTTTTACCATTTACTTTATATCTATGCCCCCTGGTTATTGACCTCTCAGCTAAGGGAATAAGTCCTTTCTATTCCTCTATCTAGGCTCCTCATACTTTTATGCACATCAATTAAAATCTACTCTCAGCCTCCTTTGTTCCAAATAAAACAATCCCACCTATCCAATCTTTCCTCATAGCTTAAGTTCTCTATTCCTGGCAACACCCTTATAAATCTCCTCTGTATCCTCTGTCGTGCACCCACATGCTGTTCTGCTGAAGGGTCACCGGCCTGAAACGTTAACTCTGTTTCTCTCTCGACAGATGCTGCCAGACCTCCTGAGTATTTCCAGCACTTTTGTTGTTATTTCAGATTTCCAGCATCTGCAGTATTTTGCTTTTATCCCCCAGTTCTTATATTCTATGCCTTGGGTAACAAAGGAACGTATCCCATATGCCTTCCTAAACACTTTATCTACCTGTCCTGCTACTTTCAGAGACTTGTGGATATGTACTCAAAGTTCCCTCTATTCCTCTATACTTCTCAGTATCCTACCATTTATTATGTATTCCCTTGCCTTATTTGCCAAATGCTTAACTTCGCACTTCTCCAGATTGAATTCCAATTGCCACTTTTCTGCCCAGCTGACCAGTCCATTGCTATCTTCATGCAGTTGTCAGCTTTCATCCTCACTGTCAACCACACAGCCAATTTTTGTATCATCTGCAAATTTCTTAATCATGCCCCCTACATTTCAGTCTAAATCATTGATATATACCATGAACAGCAAGGGATCTAGTAGTGAGCCCTGTGGAAAATATAAAAACAGACTGGAAAAGTTTCTACAGGTACGTAAAAAGGAAACATTGGGTTAAGACAAATGTGGGTCCATTACAGGCAGAGTCAGGAGAATTTATAATGGGGAACAGAGAATGGCAGAGAAGCGAATTGATTGCTTTGTGGATAACAAAGGAAGATAAGGATTGTATAAGATTAAAAGAAAAGGCCTATAAAGTTGCCAGAAATAGTAGTAAACCTGAGGATTGGGAGGATTTTAGAAGACAGCAAAGGAGAACCAAGAAACTGATAAAGGGAGAATAGAATATGAATGTAAGCTAGCTACAGGTATGTAAAAATGAAACATTTGGCTAAGACAAATGTGGGCCCATTTCAGGCAAAGTCAGAAGAATTTATAATGGGGAATAGAGAAATGGCAGAGAAGCTAAATGATTACTTTGTGTCTGTCTTAATTGAGGAAGATACAAGAAATCTCCCAGAATTAGAGATTCAAGGGGTTAGGGGGAATGAGGAATTGAAGGAAATTAGTATTAGTAAGAAGGTTGTATTGGAGAAATTAATGGGGCTGAAGGTTGATAAGTCCCCAGGACCTGATATTCTACATCCAAGAGTGTTGAAAGAGGTAGCTTTGGAGATGGTGGATGCATTGGTGATCATCTTCCAAAATTCTATAGATTCTGGAGTGGTTCCTGCAGATTGAAAGGTTGCAAATGTCACCCCACTATTTAAGAAGGGAGGGAGAGAGAAAACAAGGAATTACAGATCTGTTAGCCTTACATCAGTCATTGGGAAAATGCTAGAATCTATTCTAAAGGATGT
Source organism: Heterodontus francisci (assembly GCF_036365525.1). Taxonomy (NCBI): domain Eukaryota; kingdom Metazoa; phylum Chordata; class Chondrichthyes; order Heterodontiformes; family Heterodontidae; genus Heterodontus; species Heterodontus francisci. Next base: position 171,115,927 of record NC_090372.1, on the reverse strand, counting down.
GATAAATGGAAACTTGGATAATAATGATCTGATTGGGCATAGTCAACATGGATTTATGAATGGGAAATCATGTTTGACGAACCTGTTGGAGCTTTTTGAGGATGTTACTAACAGAATTGATAAAGGGGAGTCAGTGGATGTGGTATACTTGGATTTTCAGAAGGCTTTTGATAAAGACCCCACAGGAGATTGGTTAGCAAAATTGAAGGATAGGAATGTCTTGGTCAGTTGCTACGACCTTTCTGGAGAAGGAGGACTTATCCCTGAGTGATTTGAGAAACTTAACCAAGGTTAAGCTGTTAGCATTGGCAGCAAAATTGGGGTTAGAGTTAAAACCAGGAGCTAAGAAAGTGAACATAATTGAAGTAATAGCACAACATTTGCAATTAGAAGAAGAAGGCAAACCAGATGGTAGTTCAATTGAAATAGCTGAAATTCAGTTACAGCTGAAGCAGCTTGAGCTTGAAAAAGAAAGAGATTTGGAAACAAAAAAACTTGAGCTTGAACAGGAAAAAGAAATAAAAAAGTTTGAATGACAATTTCAAAGGGAACAAGCAGAGCGGGGAGAAAGAGCGAGAGAAAGAGAACAAGCTGGTGAAGGAAGGGACTTCGAATTTAAAAAGCTAGAACTAAGTCAAAGGGGTGGCCTTGACTCTAGTGAAAATGTTGGTGAGGAAAGAACTGACCCTAGCCCAGGACCTAGTGAAGAGCTGTTTAAATTTGTGCAAGCCCTCCCAAAGTTTGTGTCTGCAGTTACCCTAGGTGATCCAGAGTATGCTGATTCCTCAGAGGTAGATTGGGGTTCCTTGGAGGAGGAAGTCTCCATGTACCACTTGGGTAAAGAGCCGTGGGGTCCGGAATCTTCCCGCCCACTGCCCCCTGATCTTCCTGTTAATGTGGTGGTGGAAATTCATGTTTTAAATCAAGCAGGTCAGTAAATTGGGACTAAGTCCAGATCCCAGCCCCTAAGCCCTAATGATTTACAAGCCTGTGTCCACAAATTGGGAACTATCAAAATTGAGACTTGTCCAATCAAATTCAGAAATCACATCCAGACTTGGAGAAATGATTACCCCGAACTTGAAAGACGCCGATGTTAAACACGTAATCCTGTCAGCAATTGATCAAGGTGTTCGACAGGGTCGCTTTTTGCTGTATTTAATGTACAGACCACTTTAAATGACCTTTTGGGGCACATTCAAACTCAGTTGGGGAAAGACAACATTGATCTGAGTGCTAAACTGCAGCAGACAAAACATGGTCCCCACGAGCTTCCTACCGCGTTTGGTCAACGTTTATACACTGTGTATAAAATGATGCAAGGCCGTCCCAATGTCAGTCATTTGGATGGGAAGGATGAGGCCCCATTGAAGAAACAATTTCTGAATAATTTACAGCCTACCCCATGAGCCACACTAGGTCACAGAGTTGGCCATATTACTCAGTGGGCTCAGTTGTTCCAGAGCGCTGAAAGTATTTGGACGTTTGCCAAAAGCCAAACCACCACAGAGGATACCCCTATTCGAACAGTAGAAGGACCCAAAATTACCCCATCAGCCCCTCCATTTAGAAGCATGGGGCCATGTCACAATTGTGATCAAACAGGGCATATAGCTGGGGACAGTAGAGCCCCTAAACGACAGCAACTTCTGGGGGCCCGAGGCCAGTGATCCGATAGGGAGGCTGGGATCACGGACTGACTCTCTTCCCTATTCATCCTGGGGACAAATACCCTTGAAGCGAAGGTGGAGGCCTTAGCAAATAATTTGGAAAAGAAGGCTGCTGGAACAGCTAGCAACCTGAATAATTTGCCACCATAATGCAGACCTTCATATCCACACAACAGGGTGGCAGCCCAGTGGCGCAAACTTCTTGCCACTCACCCCAAGAACAGGGAAATAACCTGCTCTGACGGGATCAGGTCCCTCATTTATGGTCTGAAGCGGGATTCAGACAAGACGCGAACGGACATCCAGTGGTTCCTGTGTTGCCGCCTGGGGGCCGACAGCAAATTATGCTTGTGGACACTGGATCCTCATTGACCATCATTTACTCCCCAGACCCTGAATGCCAGGCTGTGGCGAAGAAGGGTTGCTTTTCTATTACTGGGGTAACCGGAGCTCAAGCTTTGGCGTATTCGGGATCGGCTATTGACCTCTAGGTTGAACAAACTGTCATATCGGTCAAAGAACCTTGTTTATGTGTATGATGGATAAACGTGGAATTTTGGGAAGCAATGTTTTAAAACAAACAGGAGCTATTGTTGAATTATAATCAGAGTTGTATTTGATTTGGGACAGGAGGAAGTGAATTGATCAAAGTACCAGGCACTCATTCAGTATTAGCGATTAAAAAGGCTGGCATTTGTGCTCCCTACACACTCTGACCAGCAGCTAATGTCAACCATTGAGCAGCATGCCCCTGTGTTTGCTAGATCCAAACATGACGTGGAAACTTAGAGGGCAAGGAACACATCCACGGCCCTCCCCACCACTCTTGTAATAGAACATAGAACATAGAACATTACAGCGCAGTACAGGCCCTTCAGCCCTCGATGTTGCGCCGACCTGTGAAACCATCTGACCTACACTATTCCATTTTCATCCATATGTCTATCCAATGACCACTTAAATGCGCTTAAAGTTGGCGAGTCTACTACTGTTGCAGGCAGGGCGTTCCACGCCCCTACTACTCTCTGTGTAAAGAAACTACCTCTGACATCTGTCCTATATCTATCACCCCTCACCTTAAAGCTATGTCCCCTCGTGTTTGCCATCACCATCCGAGGAAAAAGGCTCTCACTATCCACCCTGTCCAACCCTCTGATTATCTTATACGTCTCTATTAAGTCACCTCTTCTCCTCCTTCTCTCTAACGAAAACAACCTCAAGTCCCTCAGCCTTTCCTCGTAAGACCTTCCCTCCATACCAGGCAACATCCTAGTAAATCTCCTCTGCACCCTTTCCAAAGATTCCACATCCTTCCTATAATGCGGTGACCAGAACTGCACGCAATACTCCAGGTGCGGCCGCACCAGAGTTCTGTACAGCTGCAGCATGACCTCGTGGCTCCTAAACTCGATCCCCCTACTAATAAAAGCTAACACACCATATGCCTTCTTAACAGCTCTATTAACCTGGGTGGCAACTTTCAGGGATTTATGTACCTGGACACCAAGATCTCTCTGCTCATCTACACTACCAAGAATCTTCCCATTAGCCCAGTATTCTGCAATCCTGTTACTCCTTCCGAAGTGAATCACCTCACACTTTTCCACATTAAACTCCATTTGCCATCTCTCAGCCCAGCTCTGCAGCCTATCTATGTCCCTCTGTAACCTACAACATCCTTCGGAACTATCCACAACTCCACCGACCTTCGTGTCATCCGCAAATTTACTAACCCACCCTTCTACACCCTCATCCAGGTCATTTATAAAAATGACAAACAGCAGTGGCCCCAAAACAGATCCTTGCGGTACACCACTAGAAACTATACTCCAGGAAGAACATTTACCATCAACCACCACCCTCTGTCTTCTTTCAGCTAGCCAATTTCTGATCCAAAGCACTAATTCACCTTCAATCCCATACTTCTGTATTTTCTGCAATAGCCTACCGTGGGGAACTTTATCAAACGCCTTACTGAAATCCATATAGACCACATCCACGGCTTTACCCTCATCCACCTGTTTGGTCACCTTGTCAAAAAACTCAATAAGGTTTGTGAGGCACGACCTACCCTTCACAAAACCGTGCTGACTATCTCTAATGAACTTATTCTTTTCAAGATGATTATAAATCCTTTCTCTTATAACCTTTTCCAACATTTTACCCACAACCGAAGTAAGGCTCACAGGTCTATAATTACCAGGGCTGTCTCTACTCCCCTTCTTGAACAAGGGGACAACATTTGCTATCCTCCAGTCTTCCGGCACTATTCCTGTCGACAATGACGACATAAAAATCAAGGACAAAGGCTCTGCAATCTCCTCCCTGGCTTCCCAGAGAATCCTAGGATAAATCCCATCTGGCCCAGGGGACTTATCTATTTTCACACTTTCCAAAATTGCTAACACCTCCTCCTTGTGAACCTCAATCCCATCTAGCCTAGTAGTCTGTATCTCAGTATTCTCCTCGACAACATTTTCTTTCTCCACTGTAAATACGGACGAAAAATATTCATTTAACACTTCCCCTATCTCCTCCGATTCCACACACAACTTCCCACTACTATCCTTGATTGGTCCTAACCTATCTCTAGTCATTCTTTTATTCCTGATATACCTATAGAAAGCCTTAGGGTTTTCTTTGATCCTATCCGCCAATGACTTCTCGTGTCCTCTCCTTGCTCTTCTTATCTCTCCCTTTAGATCCTTCCTGGCTAGCTTGTAACTCTCAAGCGCCCTAACTGAGTCTTCACGTCTCATCCTAACATAAGCCTTCTTCTTCCTCTTGACAAGCTCTTCAACTTCTTTAGTAATCCACGGCTCCCTCGCTCGACAACTTCCTCCCTGCCTGACAGGTACATACTTATCAAGGACACGCAGTAGCTGCTCCTTGAATAAGCTCCACATTTCGATTGTGCCCATCCCCTGCAGTTTCCTTCCCCATCCCCAAGGATAGTTTTCCTTGTGTATGAAAAGTTGTCTACTCCCTTCTTGAGCAAGGCGTTTTGTGCATGGGTACTTTTACGACCAATTCACCAATTTGGCCTGTACGGAAACCCGATGGCTCGTGGAGATTAACCATTGATTACAGAGCCTTAAACAAAGTGAGTCCGAGGCAAGCTCCCACGGTCAGCAAGGCACCAACGCTCTTATCCAGTCTCCTTGCTAGGGCACAATTCTATTTTACTTTAGACATTGCTGATGGCTTTTGGAGCATCTCCGTTGCTGAAGAATATCAGGATAAGTTTGCATTCACTTTTGAAGGTTAGAGGTACATGTGGACGTGCCTTCCGCAAGGCTTCCGCAACTCTCCATTGATTTTTCATGCACGACTGGTCTGGATCCTGAAAGAATTTTCTAAGCACGACGTCCATAACTTAGTTCTAATTTAATACATTGATATCTCTAAAGTATGACTATTCCCGAGCATAACCACAACATCACTTAAATTTATTCTAATTTAAAACATAGCACCTCATGTGAGTTTTATCAGACCATAACTTGCATAGATTCATCCAACAGATAAAACATGGCAGAGGTTAGCCCTTTAGTTCCTACAATATTTCCAAGTCAGGATGGTGTGTGGCTTGGAGAGTAACTTGCAGGTGTTCGTGTTCCCTTGCATCTGCTGCTGTTGTCCTTCTAGGTGGTAGAGGTCGTGGGTTTGAAAGGTGCTGCCAAAGGAGGTTTGGTGAGTTGCTGCAGTGCATCTTGTATATAGTATGCGCTGCTGCCACTGTGCATCAGTGATGGAGTGAGTGAATGTTGAAGATAGTGGATGGGGTGCCAATCAAGCGGACTGCTTTGTCTTGGATGGTGTCGAGCTTCTCGAATGTTGTTGGAGCTGCACTAATCCAGGCACATGGAGAGTATTCCATCACACTCCTGAATTGTGCCTTTTAGATAGCAGACAGTCTCTGGGGAGTCAGAAGGTGAATTACTCACAACAGAATTATCACCCTCTGTCCTGCCCTTGTAGGCACAGAATTTATATGGGAAATATATTTATATGGAACGCACACAGGAAATATGCAGTGACATTCACAGGATGTATTCACACTATGCAGCCTTGACCAGTTAGTGGCACAGATGATGCAAGCTTATCTGGAGGGGATGCCTGTTGCGTCCCAACTGGTGGTTCCCTCCAGCCATCCGAAGCAGCAGTCAAGGACTGAGGCACTCATCACTGTCATCATCATTAGCCTTCCTTGGCTCCTCTGACTGAGGGAGCATAGGTGCAGCAGGGCCCAGTGACAGAGGTTGCCCCTGCAAAATTGCTGGTCCAGTAGCCTCTGGAGGTGCCCCCACTGGCACCTCCAAAACACGGACAACCGACACATACATCCCAGCCACAAGCTGAGACAAGTGAGCAGGCTGCGTCCACCTTCTCCAAGGCCACAAGAAGAGCACTGCATAGAAGTAGCCAAGAGCAAAGGCCACCACATCAGGCAGAGCACTGAGTGTGTCATCGGGGTGTCTTGTACATGTGCACTTTTTGTCTTTTGGAGCACCGTGTAAACATTGACACCTGAAGCCAGACATGTGAGCCTCCTTTTATTATTGGTGGTACAGGAGAAGAGAGATGAGCGGTGAAGACGAGCAAGGATTCGTGAATGGTGACAGTGAAAACTCTGGACAGATGTCCTTCCTTCATTGGCAGTAAGCGTTGAGCTGTTCCAGGCTGTGTTTTCAATAGAAGTGTTCTCACAGGCATCTCAAAGTGAGTTGTATACCATGCTGTTCATCTTGGGTCAGAGGCCTCAGCTGAAATGAGCCAGAATCAGATGATCCCTGATGTTGATGACATCCTGACAATAACCTTGAGCCCCACACCAGCCCCAGCCACCTCCCTATGCAACCAGGGCACCTCTGTGTTCTGCATTTTTTTCTTCCTCCTCTTCCAAGTCCTGCTTTTCCTCTTCCACCAATCAGCTGTGTCTATCCAGCACTTCACCCTCCTCATGATCCATACCTCTCTGGAGGGCCATGTTATGGAGAGCACAGCAGACCACCACCATGCGTGGGACCCTGCAAGAGTGTACCGCAGGGGGTCACCCGACCAGTCCAGTCACTGGAACTGCATCTGCAGAAGCCCAATGGTCTGCTTGATGGTGGTCCTTATGAGCAGGCGGCTTTGGTTATAGTGCCTCTGTACCTCCATCTCAAGATGATGTAAGGGGTGAGTATCCATCTCTTCAAGCCCTAAAGACATCCATAGAGTTTGCAGGGGGGGGTGGTAGAATGAAGAGTTGTGGCACCTGGACTGACAGAGGATGAAAGAGTATGCAGCTGTCAGGAAAGCGAGCACACACATGCAGGAAGCTCTTGTTGTCACAGACCAATTGAATGTTGAGGGAGTGGAAGCCCTTTCTGTTGATGAATCTCACTGGCCAGTCGCTGGGTGCCTTAATGGCCACATGGGTGCAATCGATGATGCCCTGCACCTGGGGGAATTCAACAATGAAGGCAAAACCCACTTCCCTCTCTGCCTGCGAGGAACCATCTATCTGGAATTGGATGCACTGCCCAGCTTTCACAAAGAGAGCATTCATGATTTGTGAGATGCAATGGCGCGCAGCCACTTGCAAGATGCCACCAAGGTCTGCAGCTGATCCTTGGAAGGAGCCAGTGCTAAAGAAGTTTAAGGTCACAGTGACTTTGATGGCTACTGGCAGGTATGGCAAGCAGTGCTGTGAGGTCTTCTATGACGAGGGCACAAATCTCTGTGATCATCTGCCTGGAGAGTCACAGTCTCCTCCAACACTGGTTCTCAGTCATCTTCAGGTAGCTCCATTTTTGGTAGATTCTATGCTGAGGGTATAGAGTGCATTGCCTTCCTGTCCCTCGTCCCTGTCCTCTGCCCTCCTGATGCCTAGGGCTCTGCCCTTTCTGCTGAGGATGTTGCTCCTCATTGCCACTGGATCTGAAATCTGAGAGTTATGCTCCCATTGCCAGCTCCTGCCTTGTTTGCGCTCAGGTGGAATCCCAATTGTGTTCGAAAGCCTTGGCCCCTTCACTTATGCCCCTGTGATGCCAGGAGAGTGGTAACTCCCTGTGCTGCCCAAATGCTGACTGACTTCTCACCCCGCAACCTCCGCTGACCCAATGGTACCCGTGGGGCCCACCTAATTTGTCAGGGGGTCCATGACTGGCTGCTCAGTGTGTTGCCACCTCCATGCACCTGGTCTGCCCCGCACAGCACATACAGCCCGTGAGCCTCCACCAATATTTGAACATCAGCGAGCTCTTTAAGTACCTTAATTGGCATCATTACTGCATTGGGAGGCGGGGTGTTTCTCGCAGCTGTCCTCCCACCAGCTTGGTGAAAGTCGCTGGCACCAGGGACGGGAAACCGGCACACAGGCTGGCACTGGTAGTTTCATCTGTTGCCCCCTGCAGGACCTCAAAATTCAGCCCCTGATCTGCCTCACTGATCTGAATTTGCTCCCTCTTTACCCTTTTGTTATATGAAACCTCAGAGACAGGTCCTTAAACTAATTAGCTGAACAGTATCAACAACCCTAAAATAAATGTCCCTGGAATTTTAAAATATTTAAAAATGCGTTTTGACAAGGTACAATCACAAACATTTTCCGACCAAAACGATTCTGCAGTATGCCTTTAAGTCTCCATTTCACCCTTTATTAGCTGATCTTGGCAAGTACACCAGTGTTACAGGCACTTAATGGTATCAGAATTCAGAGCAGTAATGACAGGATATAGTTGGATGACATCATTCCATTCTAAATCTGTCATTTGCAGTGCCCAGTTTACTGAGTTCAACAAACAGCTTGGACAAGTCATTTTTCTTTCAAGGCATTTGCAGATTGGACAAACAAATCAGAACATAGAAAACAATAAAGATAAGATTGTGGATGTGCAAACAATATTGATTGCAAATAGCAACTTGAATTAACAGCTGGATTATTTTGTTTTATAAAGTTACCCAGTCAGTAGTGGAGCCAGACTGACCAGGAAGATTTCAACTTTAATCCCCAGTCCTTGCTGTGTAAGCTGATCTCATTGATGGTGGCAGGAGATGTTACAGTTTGATTCAGTGGGAACTTTAATCTTCATATAGACTGGGACAATGAAATTGGCAGAAGTGGTTTCTTGGAGCAATACATTGTGGAGTCAACTAGAGATAAAGCTATCTTAGATCTAGTATTGTGTAATGAAGCAGGGTTAACTAGCAATGTCATAGTAAGAGATCCACTGGGAAACGGTGATCATAATACCATTGAATTCCATTTTAAGTTTGAAAGTGACATGGTCCAATCACAAACAAGAATTTTAAACTTAAAAGAGCCAATTATGTAGGCATGAGGGGAGTACTGGCTAAGGTGAATTGGGTAAATAGACTAAAAGGTATGGTGGTAAATCAACACTGGGAAACCTTTAAAGAAACAATTCAAAATGTTCAACAAAAATAAATTCTTTTGAAAAACAAAAACTCAGTAAGAAAGACCCATCTGTGGCTCACTCAGGAAGTTAAGGATAGCATTAGATTAAAAGAAGAGGCTTACAATGTTGCAAAAAAGAGCAGTAAGTCTAATGATTGGGAGTGTTTTAGAAACCAGCAAAGGGCCACCAAAAAGTTGATAAAAGAAAAGGAAAAAATAGAATGAGGGTAAACTAGCCAGTAATATAAAAACAGATTGTAAGAGCTTTTGTAGGTATGTCAAAAGGAAGAGAGTAGCTAAAGTAAATGTTGGTCCCTTAGAAGCAGACAGGAGAAATTATCATGGAAATGGCAGAGGTATTGAACAAATATTTTATGTCTGTCTTAACAGTAGAAGACACAAGTTCCATACCAGAAATAGACAGTAACTTAGGGGCTAAAAAGAGTGAGGTGTTATGAAAGTGCTTCTATATTTTTTGTTAAGTATATGTTTTCAAGGACTTGTATTTAAATTGTGGAGATGGATTTGTGGAGAAGGCTGAAGATTTCATAGAAGCTGGACTTTGCTTTGTTGTTGACAGTTCATTGAAAAGACACTGAGATGTTGTTTAAAAACAGCCTTGCTGTAAGTCATGTGCTTTAAGCAATAAACAGAAACCTTGGTGACCTGGGGAAGATGTTTACAGAGAAGTGACAGGTCAAGATTTATAGTGGTCAGAAGACTTCACTCTTGAGATATTGTTTTTGGTTTTGCTTTGGACAGTGTGTCAGAATGTGAACTGTTTTGAAAACAGTTGGAGAAAACCAGCCAAGAGAGCAGCTACCATCAGCTCACCATCTTCCATCTCTTTGAGAACTTACTGGGAATCAAGTGTAAGAAATAGCGAAACCAATGCTGCATTTCTTCTGAAAAGCCTGCCAAACTGATCCTCAATGTCGCCTGAAAAGAACTGGTCCAGAAAGATCCCAGTGACAGTCGTCTATGCGTATTTGGGATGCCAGACCAAAAAGGCACAACTGACATCTTTCCATATCTTCTCTTTTCTTTCTTCAACAATTAGCAAGTGTTTGGCCCAAGTTTCTTTTTGTCTTTTTTTCTGTAACGGACCTCTTCAGAGAGAATTTCTGTATTTTGTTTGTGTGTGTGGGGAATTTAGAAAGGGAACTTTCATATTTCAATCCGTGCGTTAATGCTTTGCTTCGTTACTGGATAAGTTTTATTTTTATAATAAACTAATAATTTTGTTGTTTATTAAAGAAACCTCATTGATGTATTTTATTCTGGGATAAAGCGTAGAATATATGATTGACCGCATTGGTAATTGGGTAAACATTTAAATATATGTTGTGACCTGTGGAGAAGTGGAACTAGAAAAGACAGTGCACGCCTCCCATCTTGATCGCAACAGAGGAAATTAAGAAAATTCATATCTGCAGAGAAAAAGTATTGGAGAAATTTAAGGGACTAAAATCTGACAAACCTCCAGGACCTGATGGCTTACACCCTCGGGTTCTAAAGGAGATAGCTATAGAGATAATGGCTGTGCTAGCTATGCTTTTCCAAAATTCCTTTGATTCGGGAACGGTCCCATCAGATTCGAAGTTGGCGAATGTTACACTGTTTTTCAAGAAAGGAGGGAAAGAGAAAATAGGGAACTATAGGCCAGTTAGCCTAACATCAGTCGTTGGCAAAATGCTGGAATCTATTACTAACGAAGTCTTAACAATGCATTTAGAAAAGCACAGTATTATTAGAACAAGTCAACATAGTTTTACTAAAGGAAAATCCGGTTTGACAAATTTATCAGAGTTTTTTGAGAATGTAGCTAGTAGGGTAGATAAAGGGGAACCAATAGCTGCAGTATACCTGGATTTCCAAAAGGCATTTGATAAGGTGCCACACAATAGATTCGTAGGCAAGATAAGGGCTCATGGAGTTGGGAGTAATATATCAGCATGGATAGATGATTGGGTAACGGACTGGGAGCAATGAGTGGACATAAACAAGCATTTTCAAGTTAGCAGGCAATAAATAGTGGAGTGCCACAAGGATCAGTGCTGGGGCCTCAGCTATTTACACTCTATATTAAGGACTTAAGATGAAGAGACAGAGAGTAATGTATCTAAATTTGCTGATGATACAAAGCTAGGTGGAAAGGTAAGCTGTGGGGAGGACACAGAGAGGCTGCAAAGAGATATAGACAGGTTAAGTGAGTGGGCAACAAGATGGCAGATGGAGTATAATGTAGGGAAGTGTGAAGTTATTCACTTTGGTTGGAAGAATAGAAAAGCAGAATTTTTTTTTAAAGTGTGAAACTTGGAAGTGTTGATGTTCAAAGACACTTGTGCTTGTGCAAGGAACGCAGAAAGTTAACATGCAGGTACAGCAAGCAATTAGGAAGGCAAATGGCATGTTGGCCTTTGCAAGGGGATTGGAGTATAGGAATAAGGAGGTATTGCTACAATTGTAAAGGGTTTTGGTGAGACCACATCTGGAGTACTGTGTGCAGTTTTGGTCTTCACATTTAAGAAAGGATATACTTGCATGGGAGGCAGTGCAGCAAAGGTTCCCCGGGTTGAGGGGGTTGTGCTATGATGAGAGACTAAATAAATTGGGCCTGTTTTCCCTGGAGTTTAGAACAATGAGAGATGATCTCATTGAAACATATAAGATTCTAAGAGGGGCTGGATAGGGTAGACACTGAGAGATTATTTCCGCTGGTCAGGGGATCTAAAACATGGGGGCACAGTCTCAGGACAAGTTTAGTTTAGAGATACAGCACTGAAACAGGCCCTTCAGCCCACCGAGTCTGTGCCGACCATCAACCACCCATTTATACTAATCCTACAGGAATCCCATATTCCAATAACATCCCCACCGGTCCCTTTATATTTCTTTACCACCTACCTATACTAGGGGCAATTTATAATGGCCAATTAACCTATCAACCTGCAAGTCTTTGGCATGTGGGAGGAAACCGGAGCGCCCGGAGGAAACCCACGCAGACACAGGGAGAACTTGCAAACTCCGCACAGACAGTACCCAGAATCGAACCCGGGGCCCTGGAGCTGTGAGGCTGCAGTGCTAACCACTGTGCCGCCCAACAAGGGGCTGATCATTTAGGACTGAGAAGAGGAGAACTTACTTCATTCAAAGGATTGTGAATCTTTGGAATTCTCTACCTCCAAGGGTTGTGGATGCTCCATTGTTGAATACATTTAAGGCTGGGATAGACAGATTTTTGGTCTCTCAGGGAATCAAGGGATATGGAGAGCTGGCGGGAAAGTGGAGTTGAATCCTAAGATCAGCCATGAGCATTTTGAATGGTGGAGCAGGCTCAATGGGTCATATGGTCTACTCCTGCTCCTATTTCTTGTGTTCTTGGGATAGAGAATGGAAAAATCCCCCAGGGTTCCTGCTCCTGATCATTATCCAGTGCTGGAAATCAAAGTGTAAGGACAGTATCAGATTTAGTTGTGATTTCTTCTCTGAGCAAATAGCATGTTATTACTGTGGATAAATTCAACTTCATTGGGGATGCAAAGGTGGTGGTAGTGGATTTATACACTCTGCCTGAGTTTTGTTTTTATTTTGTGCCCCCCCCCCCCCCCCCCCTTCAATGCTGACTGGAGCAAGAAACCAGAAGGCTCTTGCCACCTGTGGGGATTGCATCTCAAACACAAGTCATAACAAAAAGAGGGGAGAGTAGAACATTGGTAAGAAGAAAAAGAGAAATCCTAAAATATTTCAAATAAATAAAAACAAATCCTTTCCAGGAATCAAACTTAAAATGTGTTTGGCAAAGTTACAAAGTTAGCCTACAGTCATACTCAGCCAAAACACGTGACCCAAGTGGACTTTTGATTAGATTAGATTAGAGATACAGCACTGAAACAGGCCCTTCGGTCCACCAAGTCTGTGCCGACCATCAACCACCCATTTATACTAATCCTACACGAATCCCATATTCCTACCAAACATCCCCACCTGTCCCTATATTTCCCTACCACCTTCCTATACTAGTGACAATTTATAATGGCCAATTTACCTACCAACCTGCAAGTCTTTTGGCTTGTGGGAGGAAACCGGAGCACCCGGAGGAAACCCACGCAGACACAGGGAGAACTTGCAAACTCCACACAGGCAGTACCCAGAATTGAACCCGGGTCGCTGGAGCTGTGAGGCTGCGGTGCTAAGAATTGTGATAAGAATTTCAAAATGATTATGTTGGTCCCTAATGTAGTCCTTCTGCATTGTCAAATTAATATGACATTGGAGCAACAATATCCTGGCTTAGTTGTGCAGTATGTCACATTGGATGTTCTCCTTGCATTGGCAGCACTTATCTGGATCACTGCCACTCCCGTTAGATGAATTAAGTGTTAAGAAACAGAATGATATGCTCAGCCCATCAATGATACGTTTCCTGCTCATGCTATACTCTGTTTTTCTGGCTGCATCTCCATTTTTACAGGAAGATTTGAACAGCTTTAAAGTGGGATGGGGAAGCTGCTATCCTCCAGCAGATTCTCTATTGATTGTTTAAAAAATATTTAAGATGTCTCAGTTATCGGAAAATCAAATATGCAAAATAGAACAGTTTTGTAATAATCCTCCAGATATTAATAATATATTATATTATGGTTGCAACAGTCTGATGGCATTGCATCAGTAGGTGGCACTATCAGACACAGGTTAACACTGGGAATTTCATCTGAGGTCCCCACCGCTCCGGCACCGTGGTTTTGGCAGATGTGCGGCGGTATTTCCATAAACGGGGTTTCCGCCGCACTTTCAGCAAAGTCATGGCAGCAGAACGAGAGAAGCCTTGCTATTATTCCCAACCTAAATGCAAGAGATTTAGAACAGACAGCAATAGAAACCTCTCTACACAGAGAATTGCAGGGTTCATGGCTGAGAAACTATGTTGCAATTCAGATTAGATTTGGGGATGCAGGAAGGGGGATAAAGAGGTATGGGAACAGGAACAGGGTGGGTTAATGTGAATAGGACAAACTGCTCATCTGCAGAGTAAATGCGGACATGGATTGGTTGAGCCGAATGGCCTGTTTCCGAGTTCTAACTTCAATGTGCAGTCCCCACTATTTATAACGGACGTGTTCCAAGTGAATGCGATTTAACTGCTATGTGTGGTGGCCAGTGTGTTGGAAAAGATCAATTTCAAGCAGATCTTTTGACTTAACTTTTGAACAGGCACTAAAAAGGCACTATGCAAATATCTGTCAACAAATCTAACAGCAAATGGTCTGTAGCTGACCGGCTGTGAACAAAATACCCCACTACCATCCACCTTCACAGAAAGTAAAGGGTTTATGCCCCCACTGAGAATAAAATGCCCTTCTGGGACAATGCCAGAGTTCAAATGCCCTGCCAGCTTTTCCCCATTTAGGAGAAAATTGCCCCCTAGAAGCCCCTTCCTTGTTCATCCAAGGAGCCCCTTTTTGTTCCCCTTCCCCTTGCTTTTTCTGTACCACTTGCTCCTCTCATCTTCCCCTCTGCTCCCATCTCCTCCTTGCCCTCTGTCACTTCTCCTCCTTCCCCATTCTTCATGCCCATACTCCTCTTACTCTTCCTTCTCCCTCCCCATCTTTTGCTCATCTTTTCTCTCTCCACCTCCCATTGATCCCTCTGCCCTCTAATCCTGCTTGACCTGAAAAGTGTCCTTAATGTTGATTCCCCATGTGTAATGTCACAGGAGATTGATTAGTAATCTTTATCACTGAAGGCAGCAGCACAAGGAGATAAGGTGGTTAGGAAGGCATATGGGATACTTGGCTTTATTAGCTGAGGCATAGAATATAAGAGCAGGGAGGTTATGATGGAGCTGTATAAACTGCTAGTTAGGCCACAGCTGGAGTGATGTGTACAGTTCTGGTCACCACACTATAGGAAGGATGTGATTGCACTGGAGAGGGTGCAGAGGAGATTCACCAGGATGTTGCCTGGGCTGGAGCATTTCAGCTATGAACAGAGATTGAAAAGGCTGGGGTTGTTTTCCTTAGAGCAGAGAAGGCTGAGGGGAGATATGATTAAGATATACAAAATTATGAGGGGCATTGATAGGTTAGATAGGAAGAGACTTTTCCCTTAGCGGAATGCTCGATAACCAGGGGGCATAGATTTAAGGTAAGGTGCAGGAAGTTTAGAGTGGATTTGAGGAAAAAAATTTTCACCCAGAGCGTGTTTGGAATCTGGAACACTGCTTGAAGAGATGGTAGAGGCAGGATCCCTCACAACATTTAAGAAGTATTTAGATGAGCACTTGAAACGCCATAGCATACAAGGCCACGGGCCAAGTGCTGGAAAATGGGATTAGAATAGTTAGGTGCTTGATGGCCGGCACAGACACAAAGGGCCTGTTTCTGCACTGTATAACGCTATGACTCTATGTTTACGTAAGTTCACATATTTGTTAAAGTATTATTAAAGCAATAATACATTGCAGTAAACTAGTGTGGCAGGGGGGTGGGAACCAGAGCAATAGGACAGCAAGTGAAATAAATGAGGGGGAACTAGTAAATAAGGCCAGTAAGACTAAGAGGAAGAGCAGGCAGGGAGATGTTGCGGAGCACAGCGGGACTGGTGGTCTGAAGTGCATTTGTTTCAATGCAAGAAGCAAAACAGGTAAGGCAGATGAACTTAGAGCTTGGATTAGTACTTGGAACTATGATGTTGTTGCTATTAGAGAGACTTGGTTGAGGGAAGGACAGGATTGGCAGCTAAATGTTCTGGGATTTAGAAGCTTCAGGCGGGATAGAGGGGGATGTAAAAGGGGTGGGGGAGTTGCATTACTGGTTAAGGAGAATATCACAGCTGTACTGCGGGAGGACACCTCGGAAGGGTCATGCAGCAAGGCTATATGGGTGGAGCTCAGGAATAGGAAGGGTGCAGTCACGATGTTGGGGGTTTTCTACAGGCCTCCCAACAGCCAGCGGGAGGTAGAGGAGCAGATATGTAGACAGATTTTGGAAAGATGTAAAGGTAACAGGGTTGTAGTGGTGGGTGATCTTAACTTCCCCTATATTGACTGGGACTCACTTAGTGCTAGGGGCTTGGATGGGGCAGAATTTGTAAGGAGCATCCAGGAGGGCTTCTTGAAACAATATGTAGATAGTTCAACTAGGGATGGGGCCGTACTGGACCTGGTATTGGGGAATGAGCCCGGCCAGGTGGTGGAAGTTTAGTAGGGGAGCATTTCGGGAGCAGTGACCATAATTCCATAAGTTTTAAGGTACTTGTGGATAAGGATAAGAGTAGTCCTCGGGTGAAGGTGCTAAATTGGGGGAAGGCTAATTGTAACAATATTAAGCAGGAACTGAAGAATTTAGATTGGGGGCAGCTGTTTGAGGGTAAATCAACATCTGACATGTGGGAGTCTTTCAAACGTCAGTTAATTAGAATCCAGGACCAGCACATTCCTGTGAGGAAGAAGGATAAGTTTGGCAAGTTTCGGGAACCTTGGATAATGCGGGATATTGTGAGCCTAATCAAAAAGTAAAAGGAAGCATTTGTAAGGGCTGGAAGGCTAGGAACAGACGAATCCCTTGAAGAATATAAAGACAGTAGGAAGGAACTTAAGCAAGGAGTTAGGAGGGCTAAAAGGGGTCATGAAAAGTCATTGGCAAACAGAATTAAGGAAAATCCCAAGGCTTTTTATACGTATATAAAGAGCAAGAGGGTAACTAGGGAAAGGGTTGGCCCACTCAAGGACAGAGAAGGGAATCTATGTGTGGAGCCAGAGGAAATGGGCGAGGTACTAAATGAGTACTTCGCATCAGTATTCACCAAAGAGAAGGACTTGGTGGATGATCAGCCGAGGGAAGGGAGTGTAGATAGTCTCAGTCATCTCATTATCAAAAAGGAGGAGGTGTTGGGTGTCTTGCAAAGCATTAAGGTAGATAAGTCCCCAGGGCCTGATGGGATCTACCCTAGAATACTTTGCATCAGTATTCACCAAGGAAAAGGACTTGGTGGATGATGAGCCTAGGGAAGGGAGTGCAGATAGTCTCAGTCATCTCATTATCAAAAAGGAGGAGGTGTTAGGTGTCTTGCAAAGCATTAAGGTAGATAAGTCCCCAGGGCCTGATGGGATCTACCCTAGAATACTGAGGGAGGCAAGGGAAGAAATTGCTGGGGCCTTGACAGAAATCTTTGCATCCTCATTGGCTGCAGGTGAGGTCCCAGAGGACTGGAGAATAGCCAATGTTCTTCCTTTGTTTAAGACGGGTAGCAAGGATAATCCAGGAAATTATAGGCCGGTGAGCCTTACGTCAGTGGTAGGGAAATTATTAGAGAGGATTCTTTGGGACAGGATTTACTCCCATTTGGAAACAGATGGACTTATTAGCGAGAGGCAGCATGGTTTTGTGAAGGGGAGGTCGTGTCTCACTAATTTGATTGAGTTTTTTGAGGAAGTGACAAAGATGATTGATGAAGGAAGGGCAGTGGATGTTATCTATATGGACTTCAGTAAAGCCTTTGACAAGGTCCCTCATGGCAGACTGATAGAAAAGGTGAAGTCACATGGGATCAGAGGGGAGCTGGCAAGATGGATACAGAACTGGCTCGGTCATAGAAGACAGAGGGTAGCAGTGGAAGGGTGCTTTTCTGAATGGAGTGATGTGACTAGTGGTGTTCCACAGGGATCAGTGCTGGGACCTTTGCTCTTTGTAGTATATATAAATGATTTGGAGGAAAATGTAGCTGGTCTGATTAGTAAGTTTGCGGACGACACAAAGGTTATAAGCGGCATGGACAGAGTGGATAGTCAGAAGCTTTTTCCCAGGGTGGAAGAGTCATTTACTATGGGACATAGGTTTAAGGTGAGAGGGGCAAAGTTTAGAGGGGATGTGCGAGGCAAGTTCTTTACACAGAGGGTGGTGAGTGCCTGGAACTTGTTGCCGGGGGAGGTGGTGGAAGCAGGTACCAGAGACGTTTCAGAGACACCTTGACAAATACATGAATAGGATGGGAATAGAGGGATACGGTCCCCGGAAGTGCAGAAGGTTTTAGTTTAGGCAGGCATCAAGATCGGCGCAGGCTTGGAGGGCCGAATGGCCTGTTCCTGTGCTGCACTGTTCTTTGTTCTTTGTTCTTTGATTGAGGATGACTTGCTTCCACACTGGTTTGATGGGTTCTGAGATTGCTGATAAAACCAATGCATGATCTGCAGACTCTGCCACATGAGGGGCAGGTCGTACTTGAAGTGTCAGGTAGGTGAGTAGTTTGAAGGTTTGTGCACTCCATCCGACACCTTGACTTCGCCTCCGCATGTTCCTGACAAACTCCCTCGAGGTGTACGATGCCTTCCTGAATGAGCCTTCTCCATCTCAGATGGTCACAAGCCAGGGGCTCCCACAAGTCGACAGGGATGTTTCATCTCTTCAGGGATGCTTTGAGGACATCTCTAAAGTGTTTCCATTGTCCTCCTGGGAGTCTCCTGCCATGACCAAGTTCTGAGTAGAACAGCTGCTTCAGGAGTCTGGTGTCAGGCATGTGAATGACATATCCCGCCCAGAGGAGCTGGTTTTGAATGATTAGCACCCCGATGCTGAACAGGTTGACTTGGGAGAGGACGTTGTTGTTGGACCACCTTTCTTGCCACCAGATTTGAAGGATCTTGCAGCGGCACTTCTGGGGGTACTTCTCCAGTGCTTCGAGATGCCTTCTGTAGATTGTCCAAGTCTCCGAAGCAAATAGGAGCACAAGGATCACTGCAGCCTGGTTATCCATGATCTTAGTCTCTGGTTTGAGCTCATGATCCTCAAATACTGTCTTCCTCAGTTGGCCGAACGCTGAGTTGGCACATTGGAGGCGATGATGAACCTTGTCATCTATGTCTGCCTTCTCTGAGAGGAGACTCCCAAGATATGGAACATAGTCCACATTTTCCAGGATCTCGCCATTAATCGTGATTGACGGGGGGAGAGGTTGTACTGTGGGAGCTGTTTGGAAGAGGACCCTTGTTTTCTGAGTGTTTAGTGAAGACCCATTTTCTCGTATGCTTCACCCATCCGCCTGTGCTTGGCTCCTGGTCAGGCAATGCCTCAATTTTAAAATTATCATCCTTGTTTTCAAATCCCTCCATGGCCTCTCCTCTCACTATCTCTGTAACCTCCTCCAGCCCTACAACTCTCAGAGATATCTATATGACTCCAATTCTGGCCTCTTGTGCATCCCCGATTTTAATCACTCCATCATTGGCAGCTACGTTTTCAGTTGCCTCTGCCCTCAGCTCTGGAATTCCCTCCCTAAACCTATCTGCCTCTCTACCTCTCTCTCTTTCTTTAAGAGGCTCCTTAAAATCAACTTCTTTGTCCAAGTGTTTGGTCAAATCTCGTAATATCTCCTTGTGTGGCTCAGTGATATATTTTGTTTGATAATCACTCCTGTACTGCCTTGAAATGATTTCCTACATTAAAGACATAATACAATGCAAAGTGTTGTTGAAGTGCTGGTTTAGTGACAAAGATCGTAATTGTGGCTTTTGGATGGAGCAGGCTTGTGGGAGGTATTCGGATGACAAGCACAAATAGCAGGCAGTGGGCCCTCGACAGATGGAAAGTGAGCAAGAAAGATAACAGGGAAATCGGGGACAGCAAACAGAAAGCAGCAGGCTCCAGTCCAGCCATAAGTCAGAATGGTGACATCGGAAGTGAGCAGAAGTGGGCCCAATGGCGGAGGAGAATCTTGGGGCAATGACTGGGCATGGGAACAAAGGCATAGATGCAAGGTCAGATAAATGGAAATATTGTAGTTTTAAAATTTTAAAAAGAATGGTAAGCAGATCTGGGCAACGAGCACCGTAGCTGGTTACTCCCGAAGTATCTATGCAGGAGTGAGAGGAGAAAGCCCTGCTATACTGGGATAGGGTGCTGTTCCACAGAGAAGACGTTGTGCAGGAGGAGAATGAAGTTGTGGACTGTTTGAACAATCCAGAGAAGAAGAGTTAACACGCCTCCATAGATGAAGTCGCAAAGAATGTTATGGGTGACCTTCACCAGGCTGGTCGCGGCCCTGAGACCGGGCAGAAGGTATTCCAACAGTAAGTGATAGGAGACGTGAGCATGGAGCTGGGTGGGGAAAGGTAGCTTAAGGACAGAAAATCTGAGATTGGGACATTTGAAGAGAGGGTAATAACACAGTTTTGAAAAGGAAGGGAATAGTTTATGTTTAACGAGCACCATTAATTATGTCAACGGGTACTGGGACAAGAAAAGATAATCCTTTCTTAAATTGTTGACTCCTGGAGTATGGTCACAGGCATTGGTCATCCTCAAGTAAGCTTTGACTATGTTGACATGCTATTCTATTGTGTACGAATTACAACTAATCTGATCTCATCCTCATTTGATAATTGTATCCAACCACCCGCCCACCACCCCCCCCACCCCTCGCCACTCACTGCAACCCCTGCCCTCACCAACATAAACACACTTCCACCTGGGGTTGCAGGATAAGGATGAATAGTAGAAAGTCTGGAGGATTTTCCTCTCTCTAATCCAAGGTCACTGAGCCAATAGTAATGTCCTCACTGAAATCAACTAACTCTTGGCTTATCAGGAAAGTTTGGACAGACTGGGCTTGTTTTCACTGGAGTTTAGAAGAGTGAGGGGAGACTTGATTGAAGTATATAAGATCCTGAATGGTCTTGACAAGGTGAATGTGGAGAGGATGCTTCCTCTTGTGGGTGAGTCCAGAACTAGGGGGCACTGTTTTAAAATTACGGGTCGCACTTTTGGGACAGAGATGATGTGATTTTTTTTCCTTGAGAGTTATGCGACTTTGGAATTCTCTGCCTCAGAAAGTGGTGGAGGCGGAGTCATTGAATATTTTTAAGGCGGAGGTAGATAGATTCTTGTTAGGTAAGGAAATCAAGGGTTATCTGGGGTAGATGGGAGTGTAGAATTCAAAGCACAAACAGATCAGCCATGATCTTATTGAATGGCGGTGCAGGCTCGAGGGGCTGAATGGCCTACTTCTGCTCCTAATTCGTATGTTCATATGCTAAATAATAATAGGTCAGTGTTCTTTGAGTTATTAATAAAATGGTTAAATTCAAATAGTAGTTCTAGGAATTATTTTTGCTGAATAAAGGGAAATTTATGTTTTTCAATTAAGTTAAACATTTGGAATGGTAATGATATTTTGGCACTGTTCCCAGAAGCTGTTGCAACTTCTACAGCAACAAAGCCAGTGTCAAGCAGATTGCTGACCTAATTTGCTGAAAAAAGTGTCGTAATGAGGCCATCAGATAAAGACATTGGAAATGAAGTATTAGAACAATTAGTTTTTTAATTGAATCCTCATGTGTTGGTAGATATTTAGATTACTTCCTGCCTGGTGAGGGCTAAGGTGATAAAAATGAGTATAAATAATGGCAGCACAGCATCTTAAAGCAGTTTCAGTGGAGCTGAAATAATCAAAGTAACCATGGCTTGTGTTGCGTTAATTTAGCTGCATCCTCTTTCTTCCATTATCATATTGCATGCTAGATTGTTTATAACACAGCGCAAAGTGCAAAAAATTGTTCAAACTGCTGCAGCAATATCTATGATCTATATATATTCAGTCTTATACATCCAAATATCCATAAGAACGCTACATTTGCTTTTAACCAGCTGTTTCTATTCATAACCCACCAGAGTAGATAGAAGAGATATTTCTGTTCTTCATTTTTAACTGAACATTATTATCTCAAATAAGAATGCAAAATACTGCAGATGCTGGAAATCGGAAATAAAAACAGAAAATGCTGCAAATACTCAGCGGGTCAGGTAGCATCTGTGCGAAGAGAAACAGAGTGAATCGAAAGGTCATTGATCATCAAGGGTACAACATTGGGCTGAATCTTGCCATGGAGATGGGTTAGGAGGCGGGGTGTTGGGGGGGGGGGTGCGTTGCTGGGGGGTGGGGTGTGCAGGTGGAGAAATTCAGATAGTTATGCATCAGACCAGCTCCCCGATGCTGTCCCGTGTCTGGATGAGTTTTGCAGGGGTGGACTTCCAATGAAATCGGCAATCCGCTCCACAGAGGTGGGCAGCCAATTGAGGCCCCACTTAGGGGCCATATGCAGAACCTGCCGGCCTTTACCCAGTATCAGACCAGCCCCCCGCAGTGTCCATAGGCTGGCAGCAACTTGGAGGAGGTCTCCCAGCAGCAGCCTGGGGGGCCATCGATGCCTAGCCCAAGGAATGAGCCTCAGGTATGAAAAGGCAGCAGCCATGGCCAAAATGGTCCCAATGGAGGTATTTCCCCTCCATACTGATGGCCCTAACAACTGTGGGCCTACTTTAATTTTAAATTTGCAGCAGGCTTCCGATAGGGCCTCCATTTTGAGGCCCTCTCGCATTTGCTTTTCTGCCTCAACAGCACCTACCTCTCCCGGTGAGGCTGCCTTCTGTCCAGTGCTGCAGGCTCTCACATTAGGCCTTCCACCTCAGGAACCTTCCCACTATCCTTAAGGCTCACCACCACCTTCTCAAGGATAATTACGGATGGGCAACAAATGCTGGACTTGCCAGCGACGCTCACGTCCCATGTACAAAAAAAAAATCTATATCGAACACTGAGGTGGTCAATTCGGACCCGCCACATGTAAATGTGTTTTGGCACCTTGATGACAAGCACGAGCTCGGGACCCGCATATGGTCACGATGTGGGATTCCTGTCGCTCGCGGGAATATTCACTTGTTAGCTCTGATTCTGTCTCCACAAAAGCTACCTGACCAACTGAGTATTTCCAGCATTTTTTGTTATTATCTGAAAACTTGCTAAGAGTACAGTGATATTAACAAAATAACTTTTATAATATTTGGGCGGCACAGTGGCGCAGTGGTTATCACCGCAGCCTCACAGCACCAGGGACCTGGGTTCGATTCTGGGTACTGCCTGTGCGGAGTTTGCAAGTTCTCCCTGTGTCTGTGTGGGTTTTTGCCGGGTGCTCCGGTTTCTTCCCACATCCAAAAGACTTGCAGGTGATAGGTAAATTGGATTTTTAAATTGCCCCTAGTAGGGTTAGTATGGTGGTTGTTGGTCGGCACAGACTCGGTGGGCCGAAGGGCCTGTTTCAGTGCTGTATCTCTAAATAAATAAATAAATGTCATATTTCAATTATCCTTTCTTCAAAAAAAATTTTGTTTGCATAACCTGGGAGAAATTTAGACTTTCCTTCAGGCTATAACTCTACAATCCTTCATATAATTTGGTGAAGCTTTGTGTGTATAGCTGTATTTAATGTGCATTTATGGGAATTATGACCTATTGCTCCATTCTTGTTGTATTTAGAGCAGCTAATGTTTGTTAGTAAAGCTTTATGACAGATTCATAGAGGTTTTTCTGCAATAATGTAGCAGACTTGTGGCAATAAGAACTGCAGATGATTTAATGTTGATAATATGTTAATAGAACATAATTTATGGAGCTTGAATGTTTGACAACAGACATAGCAGCTGGGAAAATCATGGGTGAAGATTAGCATTTATTTGGTTAAAGATTTTCCAACTGATTCATAACACACCAGATATGTATATCGCATCCCAGGAGTTCATGCAACATGTCTGCAGTATGAAAAAGCATCCAATACACTTGCCTGATTAAGCAAATTAGAATTGCTAACTCAAATACCTGACAGACAGGAGCAGCTTCCACTACCAATCATGGATGAGGTCAACACTTAACAAAATTAACCAATCATAGCTACCAAACGTGAACCAGTAACTAGCACAGAACAAATGGTTTGAATAATTTTTTTAAAATAGTTTGGTTGGCTATATTGTTTTCTGATCCATTGAACTGTGTGTCCCAAAAATTAAAAAAGTAAAACAAATTAATTAAAAATACATAAATAGCATAATAAATGCATAGAAATGTCATAATAAAATAAATAAAATCTGACATATAAATTTACCCTGTACGCAATAGAACTTGTAAAGAGAAAACCAAAACCTCGAACGACTGAACTTCTAAAATAAAACAGAAAGCTGGAACTATGCAGCAGGAAAGAAAAGACAAGTAACATATCTTCAGAACTGAAAACAGAATCATGCATCCAAGAGTGCTGAGGAATATCAAAGAAGCAATAGTGGTGGTCCTGACCACAATGTGATGAATTTAATTCCCAACACAAGAACAGTGTTGAATTCACTTCTTACCCAAATACCAACCCATGGTGCCATTCTTATAACAAGGTTTTCTAACATTAACACTCCTACAACTTGCTCCCCTAGTGGGTGGAAGGCTGCTGTTGCTCATGTGAGGGCCCTTGAGATGGTCGGGGCTGATCATTTCTGGGCACTCAAGCCTATGAAGGCCCAGCTACAGACTTCTGTACCTCGACTGCTGCCATGAAGACTGGCCCATCTGACTTGCTGGCATCATGGTGGATATTGTTTTTTGGGGTGGCAAAGAAGTAGGCGGCAATGCAAAATACTGCGGATGCTGGAAATCTGAAATAAAAAAACAAAACAGTATTGCTTTAAGGGACGTATCTGAAATGGCTGTCCATCACCAGACAGGATATGATGCACAGATGCATGTGATCCCTAAGCACTTGCTGGAAGCAGCCAAAGGAACAAGACATGAGCAATCACCTTCTCAGTATTGCTGTATATAAGTTAGTATCTTCAATAAAAGAACCCACTGTTTAGATCCTACCGCTGCCACCAGAGGAGACTGCATTAGAAGCACCTCAAAAGGGCCTAGGAGTATCCATTCTCCAGAAAGGAAAGCCAATTGCATTTGCGTCCAAGAGTCTTTTGAACGTCCAAACTAGTTACTCAAACATTGAGCGGGAAACATTAGCCCTAGTCTTTGGGATTCAGCGTTTACATATGTATCTCTTTGGGAAACGATTCATCAGCGAAACAGATCCTAAACCCCTCAACAAGTGTGCCACCTCGACTACAACGTCTGCTTGTTAAAATTCAAGGTTACGACTGTGACATTCACTGCAAGCTAGGTAGTAGCGTGATCACATCTGATATGTTAAGTTGGTTACCCAACCTGTCCAAAACTGGAGACATTTCATTGTATCTTCAAGTCGACCTCAATGACTTTGAAATCGAAGATGTACTACATGTTGACCTCATGAGTTTCGGCACGAACAAATGTCAACAACTTTGACAGGGAACATCTGACCACACCACTCTGCTACAGCTCTAGCAGACCCTGATTGATGGCTGGCCAGAGTCCCTTCAGGACATCCTGGAGGCTGCTCAACCATTTTAGCCATTCAGAGATGAACTTGGAATATCTCAGAGTGTCATCTTTAAAGGCAAACAAGAACTTGTTCTGAAATCTCTCAGGCAGGACATTTTACAACAGTTTCATCAAGCACATGTGGGTCTAGACCACACAAGACAGTTGGCCAGAGAACGTTTATTGGCCGGGGGCACACCATGACATAGAAACAGCTGTGAAGAACTGTGAAGCATGCCAAGCTCACATGCCCTGTGTTCAGAGAGAACCTCTGTTTACCTCATAAAGTTTCTGTACGTCCATGAACCAGATTTGCAACTGATCGCTTCACTGTCCATGGAGAGGATTTCATGAACAGACTATTTCTCCAAATTCCTCATTACTCATTGGTTGCATGACACATCAAGCGCAACCATTGCAAACTCTTTGAGCTCGATCTTCAGTCTTTTTGGGCCACCACAGGATCTTGTCTCCGACAACAGACCCCACTACACAGGAAAACCATTTAAGAGCTTGTGCAACAAATGGGGAGTCCACCATATCACTTCATCACCGCATTATCCTGGCTCCAATTGCACAGCTGAGTGTATGTTTCACACTGTGAAATCGTTGATCATGAAATGCTGAGAAACCAAACATGATCTACATGTTGCTATGTTTTCTCTCTGAGCAACACCGCTTAGTGCAACAATCCCCATCTGCAGCTGAAGTGTTGTTTGGTAGGCCAGTGCAAACTTATCTGGTCACCAGTTATCGACACTTCCAGAGGTGAGAGAAGAATTGCTCGACAGGCAAGAAAAAATGAAAAGCTCTCATCACCATCTTGTAGGCAAAGCATTGCCCAGTTTCGGTATTGAACAAAAGGTTTGAGTTCAACATCCAACTGATGGAACGTGGATTCCAACGGAAGTTGTCGGTACTTGTCCAGAACCACGGACATACCAAGGTCCGAACATCCAACAGCATGACTTTGCGCAGGCGCTGCTGTCAAATTCGAGAAGTTCCAGACCAAGCAGTGCCGTGCAATCCTATTGCCAACAGGACACATTTGAAGACACGACCCAAACCCAACATTCCCACCAACAGTCAAAACTGTGAGACTGTACAGTGACCACAAACCAAACTTACAGTGACTATAAAGTAAGCTGCCTGCCTGTCCTATCAGCCAGTGATAGAACAGTACAGGTTCAAGGAAGATAAAGAGAAGAGGAAGAAGATCCCTGCCTAAAAATAAAGAGATCGGGCCTGAAATTCTAATGATGATGCTGTGGATATCCAAAGAAGAAGCTGAAACTTAGTGCAGCAATAAAGTATAAAAGATGCTGCTGTTTAAAGTGGCACAAGCAGCAGCAGGATAGAGCAGGCAAGGATGGCATCCAGCTAAAAAAAACGAGCAGAAAACTTCATGGATCCCGAGCACGCGTCCGTGTAATGGAGATATGGAAGGTGAGGGACGATCTGCTTGGGCCATAGCCCACCGGTGGTGGGACTTCTTCGATTTTGGAAAAATTCAGCCCAATATTTGGTGCTTTTAACATTAATTTATATCTTTATCTTCTAAAACTGCATAAGGCTTATTAGGTAATATTTCAATGTTGTAAGATTTTTTTCAGAATCTCTTGTTTCTCCTTGCCAGCATTCCTAGTTACTTCCTTACCCAGGAAAGAAGATCCAAAAAGTAAGATCATTTGATTTGATGGAATAAATTAGAAGAAATGTCCTTGCAAGCTGTGCTGTTAATTATATTTCACAAAGGAAAGCTGAGGATTTAGACAAAAATTGCCATCCAGTTTGAGATACCAAATGCTCAGAAAGCAATAGCAACATGATCAATTTTTTTTGTGACAGCCTGCATTGCTGCACCATATTAGCTTTGGTTGTTCTCCCTCACCACCCCACTCCAAAAAAAAAAGCTGTTTGCTTGCATGTTCCATTCAGTGTTGCAACTGAAGTTCAGAAGAGCCTGAAACAAAAACAAACCTGATGCTTGAGTGTTCCATATGAATAAACAGCATGTATTTCTTAGGTTCTATAATGACAAGCAATATAGGAAATGAAAATTCAAAGGCATACAAAAGTTCAACTTCAGCCCTTGTAGAAAGGCAAAGCGGGCAGGGTGTATAATGGGCAGCTGATATGCTACCACTTAATTTACGTCCCATCAGAGTTTAATTTTGACCCAATAATCTCATGTTGCTACTTAGAATTAAACACTTCCCTCTACATTTGGATTTGAATTCAGTAAAAAAAAATGGGAAAATGATTGCAGACAGCAGACTCAAATACTATCAGTCAGGCTTTGTAAGATCGGGGTACATGTCCCCCAAAATTATACAGTTTAACAGGAGACCGTGTTTGAATCCCAATGATGCATTTAGTGGGCAAAAATGTCAATAACAGTGGTGGTAAAAGAAAATTTTGCAAGTGCAAAATAATAATGGTGTTGACTTATTAATTAGGGCAGGTAAGGCAAACATTGTCTTGTGAAACATGTTGAACATCTGCCCTTCAATTAACACTTAGCCTTGACCAATGTGCTACTTCCATTTACCACATCAAACATTCTTATGGCTCCTTAGAGTAAGATTATCAATTAGTGAATAGTCATTCATCTGGGCTGCATTACAACCCAGATATGAAAGGGCAGTGTTCCAATCTATTACACCATCATGTCTATTTTCTTTTCAACTGTAAGCACTGACATTTTCACCAGTACTTATTTTGTTAATGGAGGCAGTGAGGATTGGAGAAGATAAAGACTGTTTGGCTTCTCAAAGGAGGATGTAGCTGCACACTTTACATTTTAAAATGTATTAAGTGGAACAGACAAATTCAAAGCTATCTTTCAGCTATCTCTGATTCAGATCCTTTTTTGTTTGACTGCGTCCTGCTTGTTCATTGCTGTTTTTAGTGAGAGTACAAAAATTAGTCTAAAAAGTTAAAATTGTGGAATGAGGAAAGATCATTTGGCACATTGAGACAGTCTATATAACAGCCAGTATATAATTTGCCATGGACTTACCTCTTAACATGTTCATGCATTTTCTCACTTCTTCAGCTCTTTAGCCCCCAGGAAATAAAAACAAATCATCAGTTTCAATATATGGCACCGAACAATAGATAGCAAGTTAAGGGTAATGACGGAGTAACCACAGTTTAAACTTCCAAGAAGTTAAAACTCTGGCATTATAATTTGAGTCCCAAAGGCATTTTGGTGTGAATTATGTGAATTCAGGCTTGAGCTGATAAATGGTAAGTAACATTCACGCCACAGAAGTGTCAGGCAATGCCCATCTCCAACAAGAGAGAATCTAACCATCTCCCCATTCTGCATGCTCCTGACCTTCGCCTTCCCTGCAGATGTGGAAGGAGTCCACTTGCACACTAGGTCAGGCGACAAGCTCTACAATCTATCATGACTGAAAGCAAATACAAAAATACATCACTCCGCTACGCTGATGATGCTGCACTAGTCACTCACACAGAAACTCAGCTACAAAGACTCATGGACTGTCTCTCCCGTGCCTGTAACTTGTTCTCCTTGACTTTTAGCAGAGCTCAATACACGCACAGGGAAAGCAGCTACTACCTTTAGCCAACTTGTGAAATGTGCACGGAATAACACCAAGCTGACCTTTTTTTTTCCTTAGGACCAATCTCATGGTTTAAAAGGCCTGTGTTCTCAGCTTTATGGCTTGCTTTATGGCTGTGAAACATGGGTGACTTACAGCTACCAGGAAAAGCTCAATAATTTCCATCTTCACTGTCTGCAGTGCATTATGAATATATAATGACAGGACAAAATCACAAATGTGGCAGTCCTCTCAAAGGCAGAGCTCCCAAGTGTGTTGGCACTAATCAAACAGAGGTGGCTTCGATGGATCAGACACATCCCCAGGATGGAAGATGGTCGCATGCCCAAGGACCTTCTGTATGGTGAGGTAGCCGGGGCCAGACGACCAGTGGAGCACCCAAAGCTCCGCTTCAAGGATACTTGCAAGCATGACATGAAGGTCCTAAATGTCAACTATCACACTTGGGAGTCACCAGCTGGTGAAAGAGGTAAATGGTGACACATCATGTGGACTGGTGTGCACTATTGCATTGACCAATTGCTACAGCAGCTTGGCAACAGGTGCCAATGTCAAAAACAACTCACAGCACCACATGGCAACTTCATGTGCGGAACGTGTGGCAGAACCTGCCTCTCAAGGATTGGCCTTTACAGTCATCAACAAAGGTGCATCAAGAGAAGACACCCCACTTAAATGGATTGTTTTTGTGTGTCCATCATCTCTCGTAGATGGAAAGATGCTAACTAAACACCTTGACATTCAATGGCATTACCATTGCTGAATCCCCCACCATCAACATTCCGGGGGTTAACATTGACCAGAAATATAACTGGATCAGCCATATAAATACTGTGGCTACAAGAGCAGGTCAGAGGCTGGGAATTCTGTGGCAAGTAACTCACCACCTGACTCCCTAAAGCCTGTCCACCATCTACAAGGCACATGTCAGGAGTGTGATGGAATACTCTCCACTTACCTGGATGAATGCAGCTCCAACAACACTCAGGAAACTCGACACCATTCAGGACAAAGCAGTCCACTTGATAGGCACCCCATCCATCAGCTTAAACATCCACTCCCTCCATCATTGGTGCACAGTGACTGCAGTATGTACCATATACAAGATGCACTGCAGCAACTCACCAAGCCTCCTTCAACAGCATCTTCCAAGCCTGCAACCTCTACCACCTAGAAGGACAAGGGCAGCAAATGCATGGGAACACCACTACCTGCAAGTTTCCCTCCAAGCCACGCACCATCCTGACTTAGAACACGATCGCCATTTCTTCACTGTTTCTGGGTCAAAATCCTGGAACTCCCTTCCTAACAGACCTACACCAGATGGACTGCAGCGGTTCAAGAAGACAACTCGCCACCACTGTAGTATTTTGAGATTTAGATTGTGCATTTTGTCCACTTGAGGCCACCATACACATACGCACATGCCAGCAAAGGGAAAGTGAAAGTAAAACAGCATAAAGAAGATTCAATTGTGTTCAATAGCATGCTGCTTCTGTCTTTGTCTTTGCCTCATATTTCTTACTAAACCCGGCTAAACCTTACTGCAGTCCCGAGAACATCACAATGGCAATGAGGTAAAAAGAGAATGGATGGTGAAAAACAGGAAACATTGCTTTCAGGTCTGAAAATTGTAGAAGGTTTTTGTCTACTTTTACAGACAGTATTTTAAGTTAGAGACCGTGTTAGAGTGACACACAGGAAGCTCGTACGGTATATACTCACACACTGATCTCTACAAAATCACCATGCAATCCAAAAAAACTTTTAATCTCGGATCATTGCAGAGAAGTTTCTTCTGAAAGGAATGCAATCCCAGATCCTTGATCATGCACTGTTGAGCAACATGGCATTGCCTATGCCCATTTACCACCTTTTGATGTGCATTCAGAGCCATCATTAGTATCCCCACTTTAGCAAAAGCGGCTGCAACGGTTCGAAGGTGTGATGGCAGCTTTTGAACTCACAGATGACAACAGGAAAAAGCCCTTACTTCTCCACTATGGAGGTGAAGAATTAGAAAATATCTTTGAGACACTTAGGCCTGAGCAACATGACTACGACTCAGCAAAAATGTGCTAACAATCTACTTTACTTCCAAGCAAAACACCATATAGAAAACTATTGTCTTCCAATGCACTAAGCAAAAGGCAAACAAAGCATTTGACCGATATTGCACATGATTGAGGCAGCTAGCAATCGAATGTGTCTGCGGTATTGTTAAACATGTTGAACGGGAAATCAAAACACAGATAATCAAAGGCTGTCTCTCCTGTCAGCTATACCAAAAAACACTTGAGAAAGACAACGCTATCTGAGCTGCTGGAGTTAGCAAGATCACTATTGCTCTCAGAGTCCATTGCAACTGAAGTTGGGGCTGCTAACAGTAACTACCACATTCCAATTTCAACTCCTGCGAACAACAGAGTTGCAACCTGTCCAAAGAATGTTTCCACTGTGGCAGTGCTTACCCACCTCGGACAGAGTGTCCTGCTACTGGTAAACAGTGTAAAGCTTGTGGAAAACCCAACGATTTTGTTCATGTTTGTTGCTCATCAGCAAAATCAACTACTAAGACCAATATCAACAGAAGGGTGCCATGTGTGTATACCACAGCAAAAAGGCGAGAGAATGTAGCCAACGTAGAGGCGGATGACCCTGAACATACTTCTGTCCTCTCTCTCAGACACAGCAACAGCCACATGTGACAGTGACCATTGGCTGCTCAGACATAGATGCTCTCATAGATAGAGGAGCATCTGTCAATGTTATGAGAACAAAACGTTCAACAAACTTCAGGGTTTCCCCACTCTCTGCAAACCAGGGAATACAAACATTTTCCCTTATAACAGTGACAAACTGGGACTTTTGAAATGTCAGTCTCATTTAAAGACACTAGAACACGTGATCTATTCTCTTATATCTGGAGAAAGTGGCACGCTTATCAGTTTCCACACACCAACAGATCTGCACATGATTGCAGTCACCTATGTGATTCCTACACATACCAACTACATTCTTGAACTGTATGCTGACCACTTCACTGGTATCGGCAAGCTGAAAGGTTTTACATGTAAGCTGCATGTAAACCTGAATGTGCCCCCAGTCACGCATCCTGCCATTTCATGTCAGAAAGCAGACAGAGAAAGAACTTCAACACCTACTTGACCTTGACATTATTGAGAAAGTTGTGAATGAGCCTACCCCTTGGGTCTCACCCATAAAAGTTGTCAAGAAACGCAAGAGAGAGAACCAGATTAGAATCTGCATTGATATGTGATCACCAAACCAAGCCATACAACAAGAAAGACTTTCGACACTGACAATTGATATCATAGAGAAAGTGAATGATGCTAAACACTTTGCTAAACTTGACCTCAATGCAGGCTACCATCAAATTGAGCTTACAGAAGAATCACAATATCTTACTGTATTCTCTACTCACATCGGACTTTTTCGATATGAGGCTCAACTTTGGAAGTTAAAGAAACTTTGGAGTGAGCTGAGTAACTGAGGTATTTCAGCATTTGATTCAATCTGCACTTCAAGGACTTGAAGGCACATTGAACGTCAGTGATGACATTCTCATCTATGGCCGCACTGAAAGTGAAATCGAGAGATGCCTACACTCATGCCTACAACATCCCAGAGAATGTAACCTCACCTTGAACAAAGACAGGTGCTTGTTTGATGAAAGCAAAATTGAATTCTTTGGTCACATGCTCGATGGTGCGGAGATATCACCTGATCCACGGAAAGTTGAAGCCATTGCAAACACTGCAGATCCTACAAGCATGCAAGAAGTCCAGAGTCTGCTAGGGCTCATCACGTACTGTAGCCGCTTCATTCCTGATGTTGCTATGCTATCAGCCCCTCTATGCAATCTGACAAAAGAAACCACCAAGTGGGAATGGACTAAATCACACCGACAGGCTGTACTGCAGATCAAATGACATTTGTCAGCAAGTTGCACAAATGCCTATTTCAACCCTGAGAAAAACCACCCAGCTAGCTTTGGATGAAAGCCCGGTTGGCTTCTGTGCAGTTCTCATACAGAAAGACAAGACACGTAACCCATCAATCATTGCGATGGCAAGCAGAGCATTAACGCCTGTAGAGCAATGTTATTTGCAAACAGAGAGAGAAGCACTCTCACTCACATGGGATATCTTACACTTTTATCTTTACCTATATGGAAGCGAGTTTAAAGTAATAACTGATCATAGACCACTAGTGAGCTTGTTCAACAATCCACATAGCAAACCATCCACTCGAATAGAACATTGGATACTCAAACTACTAGAGTACGAGTTCCATGTTGAGTATCAGCCAGACAAGCTCAACCCAGCAGGCTATCTTTTGCGACATTCGTTGCCTACAATCAGTCCAACTAGTCGTGAGGAAAAGGTTGCTGAACAACATCTTAACTACATAAGCATAAATGCGGTGCCAAAGTCATTAAAACTAGTTGACATCAATGCAGCAACAAAACAAGATGAAACTTTGCAATAATGTATGAAGGCTATGGAATCACGAAACTGAAAAGACGTGATCGCAAAAGCCTCTACAAACGAAGTTGCTCACACACTACAAGGTCTTCACAATGTTTAAAATGAGCTCACCGTTACAACTATATCAGATCTTGTGTTACACAACAACTATATTGTCATTCCACACCAATTGGGGGAATGTGTTGTCAATATAACACGTGAAGGACACCAGGGAATAGTCAAAACCAAACAACTCCTTAGGGAAAAGGTATGGTTCCCAGGAATTGACTGCATGGTAGAGCACAAAATCAATCAGTGTTTGCCATGTCAAGCAACCAAAATGTAAAATCTTCATGATCCTCTCAAGATGTCTGAACTATCTCCAGGACCACAGATTGAAGTTAGCATTGACTTCACAGGTTTTTACCACAGGCAAACGCCTGCTTGTTGTCACTGACATCTACAGCAGACTCTCAATTGTGAAATTAGTTATGACAACTTCAACAAAAGTCCAAAGCTTGATCAGATCTTTGCATTGTTTGGAATCACTCAAACGGTAGAAGTGACAATAGACCCCCATTCAACAACGATGGTTCAGTAAATTCCCAAACTACCTGGAGTTCACTCATCGGAAAATCACACCCCATTGGCCAAGGGCTACTGGAGAATTCGAAAGATTTATGTGAACCTTAAAAAAAGTGATACCTACAGCTACAGCTAAGAACAAGTCATGGAAACAAGAGCTATATCACTTTCTTCATAATTACAGAGCGGCTCTTCACTCGACTATTGGAAAACCTCCAGCTACATTCATCTTTGCACATCCTAAGTGCACATGTCTTCCTGACCTACCCTAAGGAGCTAATGATCAGCATGCATGCGAATGCAATCGAGAACAGAAGGATCGAATGAAACTAAATGCAGAGCGAAGCATGAAATTTAGAGCTACATCACTTATTTTCAGGAGATAAAGTACTTTTGAAATGTGATGGTCATGTTGGAAAGCAAACAACCCCTTAGGCCTTCCAACCATTTGTTGTGACCAACACATACGGATCAATGATCACTGCTACGATTCACAAATCAAGACAAGAAACCCGTCATTCTTCAAAGCACTGAAAACACCACTCATCAGCATTGAAACCGATTCCGACATTGACATCTCAGATGAAGAACCTGAATCAAATGAGATTACACCTGATGTCAGACGATATCCAACTTGTGGGAGAAAATTCCCACCATACTTAAGTGACTATGTTACGAAGTGAACTAATTATGTTTAAGTTTATTGTTTATATTTTTGGAAACAAAACATTGAAACATGCTATGTCTCTTATTTACTAAGGAGAGGGATAATCTTTTGAGATTTGCATTGTGCATTTTGTCCACTTGAGGCTACCATACACATACATGCCAGCAAAGAGAAAGTGAAAGTAAAGCAGAATAAAGAAGACTCCATGATGTTCAACAGCATGCTGCTTCTATCTCAGTCTTTGTCCCATATCTCTTACTAAACTCAGCTAAACCTTGCTCCAGTCCCGCGATCACAATCACCTTCTCAAGGGCAATTTAAGATGGGCAACAATGCTGGCCTTGCCAGCAATGCTCACATCCCATGAAAGAATTTTTTAAAAAATGCTTTTGGTTACATTCTTAGGATGTGGAAAATAGCTGGTAGACTAATGAAACTGGGTCAAAGATGTAGGTACGTGCATGGAGTGTGGGTCATCTCTTTAGCTATAATCTTAAGAACATTTACATTTAGTTTCTTTTTTGAAATATAAAAATTGAAGTTTAATGCCACCACTCAATCAAAAGTGTATTGAAAATGCTTATGTGTATTACTGCTGCATAAAGTTCTGAGTTAAAGAATCAAACTATTAAAACAAAGTTTGCTTTTCCTGTGTTTCAGAATTCCAAAAAACTGCATTTGGAAACGTTGATTATATTGGAAGGCTTTATGGGAACAGAGTTACAACAAAAGTATGTTGATAGAGAAAATGCTCACATACAAATCTGTTCTAGAGATGATCAGCGTAGAAGTTGGTCGTCATTGCACATATTTCCCAGATGGAAAACAGGGTCATAAATGATCAATTTTTCAGAGCTGTATCATGTTTCCTACGGATGTCTGAAAAACGCCCAACCCTAAATTGGCCTCAAACAATTTTCAGGCATCCTGGGTGGATAAACAGTTGGGCTATCTTCCAGTATTCTGGTCATGGATGTGGCCTAGCAAGTGACCGAAATCAGAAATATACGTTTAACTGTTTTTTAAGTCATGAGGAGCAAGTGTGCTCCCCCTGAGTTCACAGCACTCCTGACAGCCACTTGCAGCACGATCAGCCCTTTCCTACTGTTCCCACTCTCCTGCCCCCAGAACCTAGCTGAGGGCAGCTGTCAGCGAGGCAAGTGGCCAAAATTCATCTTCTGAAATAGGCTAGCTGCCTGAGGATGCACGACTGGCACCAGCAGCTCACCTACGTTCTTGAAATGAGGCTCAAGTTTTAATTTCAGCCCAGCCTTGGGCCTCCTGATTGAGAAGTGCAATACCTGCACAACGCAAATTCTTGGTCTGAAAACGGGCCAGACAAATTTCTATTCCTGGCTTTATTACATTTTTGAAACTATATGAAATTTTAAACTAGGTTTATTCTGCATATAATAAATTTTTTGTCTTTAAATAAAATACCAAATTGGCTGGCTCATAAATTCAGCTGTATAGACGAGGAAAGTCTCACGGTCAATCCCTCTTAGCTGGAGCTATATTAGAGATGTTACAATTGGCCTCAACACCCTTAGGTTAGAGAGGGGATAATTGTCCAGGCTGCTGATCCTGATTGCTGTGCAGTGACCCCTGTTAGAATTGGGCGTATATGGATATTAGGATTGGGCTCAGTGATACTGCTGCTCCCCCGCCCATAGTCAAAAAACCTGCCAAAGCCCACTGCCAAGGCTTATGTGTTAATAATGACTTCTTGAGTGAAGTAACAGAAGACAACTTTGCTTGTAGAACTATACCCCAGCAGGGAGACAACAATTCTGTGGAAGGGGGAGGGGTGTGGGGGTGGCAGGGGGAAAGAGTAAAAAGGAAAGAGTAAAAATGAAAGAGAACAAACAGTGACAGGTTCCTTGACATGTTAATGTAGTTGGCAAAGCATTCTTTAGTGTTACGTTACCACACAATGGAATGCCCCAATTCATGTAAAAGTGCCACAGTACTGCAAGAAAATCATGGTACCTCTTCCTAATGATTGTCATTATATGTCACATTGTCATCACCGCTTCCTATAACAAAATATTAATGATCGCACTTTAGCAGCAGAAAGACCTCATGGTGCTGAGTTAGCATACTCTCTTGTCATCTTACAATGTTGGGTTTGATGAGGATATCATCTCTCTGACTGCTTTTGTTAGTCTAAATTAGAATTAGGTAGGCAAGTACTAATTAAATTTTTGCTCACTCCCCCCGACCGCAATATCCATCGATGGATAAATGGTGCAAAATCTCAGCGGAACTATTGGCTGAATTTTACGCCACCCTGATGAGTGGGATGGTGGCAGCAGGGGTGGCGTAAAATGGAGCTGGAGACTCCGGGAGGCCTTCCCGACCTGTTCCCGCCTCCGCCGCCACGTTATGTAGCGTGGCGCGGGCGAAAAACAGCCCACCCGCCCCAGGCCAATCAAGGCCATTAAGTGGCTACTTAACGGCCACTTAAGGGCCTTCACCCGCCTCCATGCATAACCAGGTGGCTTCAGAACGTCCCGGTGTGGTCCTCATGATCAGGCATCCTGTGCCCGATGGAGGGCCGCCCTGCCAACCCAACCACCCCCAAGACCCAACACACTTCCCTTCCCCCCAATCAACCATACTTGCCTCGCTGGGGGTAGACCAATTACCCCCTGCAACGCAACCAAAACCTACCTGTCTTCCCAGCTCCCAGGCATCTTCCCTTCATGCTTGGCTGCAGTCCCAGCAGTGGCCACCGCTCCTAGTGGTGCTGCTGGGATTAAGAGCTGCCGGCACGCTAATTGGCTGGCAGCTCTATTAGGTGGGACTTCCTACTTCAAGTGGGTGGAAATCCCGCCTCACACCAAATGAAGCCCGGGGACCCGCAAAAAACGGGTTGGATCCTTGGGAAAGGCGGATGCGGGTTCGCCATCAACTTTTCAGTCGGTGGCCGGCTCCCGTCCGCCTACCATAAAATTCTGGCCTATGCTCCATCCTAAATTCTGCCCCCTTTCCTTCCTGGAAGGTTACATGACTGCTCTTAGCCCTCTCCCGCTCCCAGAATTTCTGTTCCTTCATGTTTTTCATATTAATGTCAGGTCAATTGTTGGTTCTTCAACCATGACCATAATCAAAATATTTAGATTAAAAACTCTAATTTTAACCTTCGGCAGAAGTATTTTAATAAATCAACAACAACCTGAAACTTGTAGCTTCTACTTGTATGAACTATTGCTTCCACTAGAGGTCATTCAAGATCTAATTCTGCATTTTGGATTTTGTCTGTGATATAGTTGAAAAGTTTGTTGATTAATGCACATGTTGAAAAGGATGAATGATTTAAATCTTCTGAGTTCTTCATCTTGGCAGAGAGTCAATCCTATAGATAGGTACAAAAACAGAAAAACTATCAGATGATGACCAAATGTTTATTTAATTGTAAGTTTACTGAAATGAAAATAAAAAAGGTAGTTGGAAAATTCGGCCTGTTAGAATAGAGGAGATTATGCACTGATTTGATTTAGATGTTTAAAATTATGAGGGATGAGATAAATTTTATAGAAGCAGACATTTTGCTGTGATTGAGGGGTCTAGAACATGGGGACATAGATAAATTAAATGTAAGAGACTTAGAACAGAAAACGGAAGATTATTTTCTCACAGAGGGGCTATGGAATGTAATATTGGAGTTATTAATATAATGGGAGGCCATGCTAACAGTTAAGAATAGATTAGATAGCTGGCTGAAGGAAAAGGAAATACAGGGATATGGGAACAGAGCATGTATATGGAATTAGGACTACTGCTTGTGTGGAGGATAAACATCAATATGGACTGGTTGTGCCACATGGCCTGTTGCTGCGTTGTGATTTCTATGTAATTCCATGAATGAGATTCCTGTTAAATATACTTGATCAAGTGCAGAAATGCTCTGTTTGGTTAAAGCAACTGCAGAATTATGCCAAACTCCTTTCTTTGAGACCAAAACAGAAAATGCTGGAAAGACTGGGCGTACAGGTCCACAGGTCACTGAAAGTGGCAACGCAGGTGGATAAGGTAGTCAAGAAGGCATACGGCATGCTTGCCTTCATCAGTCGGGGCATAGAGTATAAAAATAGGCAAGTCATGCTGCAGCTGTACAGAACTTTAGTTAGGCCACACTTAGAATATTGCGTGCAATTCTGGTCGCCACACTACCAGAAGGATGTGGAGGCTTTGGAGAGGGTACAGAAGAGGTTTACCAGGATGTTGCCTGGTCTGGAAGGCATTAGCTATGAGGAGAGGTTGGATAAACTCGAATTGTTTTCACTGGAACGACGGAGGTGGGGGGGCGACATGATAGAGGTTTACAAAGTTATAAGCGGCATGGACAGAGTGGATAGTCAGAAGCTTTTTCCCAGGGTGGAAGAGTCAGTTACTAGGGGACATAGATTTAAGGTGAGAGGGGCAAAGTTTAGAGGGGATGTGCGAGGCAAGTTCTTTACACAGAGGGTGGTGAGTGCCTGGAACTTGTTGCCGGGGGAGGTGGTGAAAGCAGGTACGATAGCGAAGTTTAAGAGGCATCTTGACAAATACATGAATAGGATGGGAATAGAGGGATACGGTCCCCGGAAGTGCAGAAGGTTTTAGTTTAGACAGGCATCAAGATCATCGCAGGCTTGGAGGGCCGAATGGCCTGTTCCTGTACTGTAGTGTACTGTTCTTTGATACGGACCCCGGAAGTGCAGAAGGTTATAGTTTAGGCAGGCATCAAGATCGGCGCAGGCTTGGAGGGCTGAATGGCCTGTTCCTGTGCTGTACTGGTCTTTGTTCTTTGACTCAGCATGTCATTCAACATCTCTAGAGAAAACAGATAAATGTTTCAGGTATAGACTTTACATCAGAATTGGAAGAAATTACAGATTTAAAAAGCAACAGAACAAAGGGAAATGGAAGCACGCGCACACATACAGACACAAGAATTAGCATGACCTGCATTTAAGTGAAAATCAGGAGATGGTTGAATGGCTGATGTGGTATTAACAGAGACAATTCGAGGCATAAGGAGAGAAATTAAAGATATTTAAGATTCAGAGAAATAACTGAGGCACTGAAGATGAGGCAGGTTTCTTTGAAATATTTCTTTTATGCGATTATCTTACAAGAAAGAAGAATAAACTCTTTTAAAAATATTATATTGTGTTGAAAGCAAAACAAAGCATAGACAAAGAACAAAGAACAAAGAAAATTACACTTATGAAAAAGTGGCTAAATTGATTAAACTAGTAAAACTGAAGAGCAAGGAAATTGGGCACAGTGGCGCAGTGGTTAGCACTGCAGCCTCACAGCTCCAGGGACCCGGGTTCGATTCTGGGTACTGCCTGTGTGGAGTTTGCAAGTTCTCCCTGTGTCTGCGTGGGTTTTCTCCGGGTGCTCCGGTTTCCTCCCACAAGCCAAAAGACTTGCAGGTTGGTAGGTAAATTGACCATTATAAATTGTCACTAGTATAGGTAGGTGGTAGGACAGGTGGGGATGTTTGGTAGGAATATGGGATTAGTGTAGGATTAGTATAAATGGGTGGTTGATGGTCGGCACAGACTCGGTGGGCCGAAGGGCCTGTTTCAGTGCTGTATCTCTAATCTAATCTAATCTAATCATACTGATAGTCCCCGGCCACTAGATGGCTCAAGTGATTGTAAATTAGAACTGCTGCTATACAGCTTTCTACTTAAGTGCAAAGTTCGGAAGAGTGTATAATCAAAGCAATATGGTACATCACTCACGTGTGTAAGTATCTTCTCTTTAGTCTTTTGTCCCCGTACTACATGCACTGAAAGGAAAATTCAATTAGTAATTGTTATTGGAGAATATGTTTTACAATTAGTATATAAAACCATTTTAAATAATTGTACACAAAATTAATGGCATTATGATCTACTGGCATGGGACTATTGACAATTTGGAAATTGTAAGCAGCAAATGGCTTATAAGTGACTTGGCTGTCAAATTGTATTTGCGAATTTGGCTGTTTCTGTCAATTACGATCAATGTTCGTACATGTCCCCACTATGTATGCACAAATATCCTTTTAAATAAAGACATCTGAAGATTAAAAGAATAAGTGACCATGACTGACATTTTCTCATGTTTCCTTAATTAACAAAACTCATTTTGCAATTATCTCTTTAACTTACCACAGATTTTCAATGATCCAACATAGGTCTGATTTGTCAGTCATGACTGACAATTAAATTTAGTGTGACAGCCAGTTAAAACAATTTTACTGATGCATAAGAAGAAGGGGCCATATTCCTGAGTGGGTTTTCTGATCTCCCAGTAAAGGAATTGGTTCCAATCATTGATTTAAACAGGCGCTTTGTGTCTAATGGCATTTTTGTTCTTAACAGAGGCTTTGAGGGCCAGAATGCCTGAGATGTGTTCCTGAAGTTAAAAGTTTACAGACTTTTCCGGTTGCTGTGACTCCTGTTTTGTCTTCAGCGCAAAGTCTGTATGGGAAAAATACAATTCCTTGTGTAGCCTACGACCTTCTCTGGCCTCACTGAATAAACTTTCTGTGTGACCACTTGGTTTCCAACAGCCTTGGCCCACCATTGAAGTGCTTTGACCTATGAAATTAATCTAACACAAACAGTATGTTTTTCTTGTCTTGGGTTCTTTTATTCCTTTCAATAGGTAGAGTGCAGTACTTCTTGTACCAGACAGGAATATGTTAACTGAAATACGAAATGCCATGGAGTGTAAACTTCACCACTATTAAAGCATCACGTCATGTTTTTTGTTTGAGGGTTTTTTTAAACACTTAGATATTTTCAACAGTTTTCTTTTGAAGGATATATGCATAAGTGTGTGGTGTTGCTGTCTAAAAAGTGGTAAAATTCTAGAAAATAATTTACGTTGAATTATTTTTGTTTTCAAATGCGACCCCATTGACACTTCTGAGGTTTAAAATAAAACAAAATCTATCAACTGTTTTTCTTTTTCAATTTGCATTTGATTTCCATTTCTTATGTCAGACTGTGGGATGCCAGCATGATGCACAGAGCTGGAATATGAGCTGCAAATGCTCACACATAATGCGGAACATTGTTCCTGGCTGCAGATGGCCCATTGTTTGCATGTAGTGGGGGTTCTCTATAAGCAGCCTGAGGGTTCACTCTGATATAGCTAGGATGCTGGCGCACATGATTGCAGCTTAAGTAGAACGGAAAAGACAAGGCAATAACTGTTTTCATGAAGTGATAGTAATATACTGAATAATTGCATATTTCAGGTACACAATCTTAAAAGAATCAGAAAACAAAATACCCTAAGTAATGCATATAATTAAATTCATGTTAATAGCGTCAGTCTGTGTCAGATTTTAGTGATCTGATCAGTTAGTGGGAGCCATGTGTCCGTTCATCTTATTGGTCATCTGGTTATTAACCTATATTCCAACTCTGTAGTCAGCTTCCCCACTCTCTGCAAGCCTCTCCCCACCCAATCTCAAGCTTGCATACCAAGATGCTTCTGTTTGACTTTGTTAACACAAGGCTGTAGGTCTATCTTTCCACACAAAACTCGAAGTCCATCAGACCTGCTGTGGGCGGCCATCCTCACCATGTATGCATCACTGCCACTGTTCAAAGCCGAGCCCGACCTGCCTTCCAATATTTGTGGCATGCCCCCCAACTCTTCACTGCTGCCTGTGACCAAATCCTAAATCCCTAGTGCTGCCAAGGCCATAAATAAAAACAACTAGCATGCCAGCTCCAAAATTATGACTAGAAATACATTGGGAATCCCACACACACTCAGTGACTGGACCTCAGTACACCATGGAGGAAGAAAGTTTATATGGGTGATTTTCCTCTGGTCAGACCCTGGTCACACAGCAGAACAAAATGAAGCAATAACCCGTGACACCTGGCCTCTTCCCTCTTTGTAATGCCCAGCAATTTCCACAGTTTTCCCTATGGTTGGCAGGGTAATTGCACCTGGAACTGGTGCATGAATTCAAATTCAAATAAGACATAAGGCACTTCCTGCCTTATTTTCCTATTTTTCCACAAGGCAAGTGCCAATTTGAAAGTGCAAACCTTAGCCCTTGAGTCCAACCGAGCTCATATTGAAGGACCTGATCAGTGCAGCCAAGTGCTATCTTGCAACCAGGCAGAACATAATATATAATAGTCAAATTGAAACCCTTAATAGAGCCAGCCATAAGTGCTCTCAGTTTTTCTCTGCTCCCTCACATCTTGAGCTGGGTCCAGCCTCATCCTGAACCTCAACCCATTCAGCAGTCTTCTACTGAACCAGCTCCACCAAAGCAGAATCAAATTCACCCAAACCCAGTACCCATCCTGTTTGCAGAACAAGGAAAGAGAGACCTGTCACAACTACCTATGAAC
This sequence comes from Heterodontus francisci, assembly GCF_036365525.1. Lineage (NCBI taxonomy): Eukaryota > Metazoa > Chordata > Chondrichthyes > Heterodontiformes > Heterodontidae > Heterodontus > Heterodontus francisci. The sequence continues at coordinate 171,072,933 of NC_090372.1, read as the reverse complement.
GAAACTGGGCCAGTGTCAAACGAGTGAGCAAGAGTCATAGAGTTATACAACACAGAAACAGGCCATCAGCCCATCGTGTCTGTGCCGGCCGTCAAGCACCTATCTATTCTCTCCCCATTTTCCAGTACTTGGCCAGTAGCTTTGTATGTTATGGCATTTCAAATGCTCATCTAAATACCGCTTAAATGTTGTGAGGGTTCCCGCCTCTACCACCCTTTCAGGTAGTGTGTTTCAGATTCCAACCACCCTCTGGGTGAAAATGTTTTTCCTTAATTCCCCTCTAAACCTCCTGCCCCTTACCTTAAATCTATACCCCCTGGTTATTGATCCCTCTGCTAAGTGGAAAAGGTTCTTCCTATCTATCCCATAAATGCCCCTCATAATTTTGTATACCTCAATCAGGTCCTCCCTCAGCCTTCTCTGCTCTAAGGAAAACAACCCTAGCCTATCCAGTCTCTCTTCATAGCTGAAATGCTCCAGCCCAGGCAACATCCTGGTGAATCTCCTCTGCACCCTCTCCAGTGCAATCAAATCCTTCCTATAGTGCGGTGACCAGAACTGTACACAGTACTCCAGCTGTGGCCGAACTAGCATTTTATACAGCTCCATCATAACCTCCCTGCTCTTATATTCTATGCCTCGGCTGATAAAGGCAAGTATCCCATATGCCTTCATAACCACCTTATCTGCCTGTGCTGCTGCATTCAGTGATCTATGGACAAGTACACCAAAGTCCCTCTGACCCTCTGTACTTCCTAGGGTTCTACCATCCATTGTATATTCCCTTGCCTTGTTACTCCTCCCAAAATTCATCACCTCACACTTCTCAGGATTAAATTCCATTTGCCACTGCTCAGCCCATCTATTTAGAGTCATAGAGTCGTACAGCATAGAAACAGGCCCTTCGGCCCACCGCATCCATGCCGACCATAATACCTATCTATTCTAATCCCACCTGCCTGCATTAATTCCATATCCCTCTACACCTTTCTCATTCAAGTACCTGTCCAGATGCCTCTTAAATGTTGCTACTGTTCCTGCCTCCACCACCTCCTCTGGCAGTTCATTCCAGATACCCACTATTCTTTGTGTGAAAACTTTACCCCTTTGATCCCCTGTATCGTCCTGTAATCTAAGGCTTTCCTCCTCACTATTTACAACACCATGAATTTTCATGTCATCTGTGAACTTACTGATCATACATCCTATATTCACCTCTAAATCATTAATGTACACTACAAACAGCAAGGGCCTCAGCACCGATCCCTCCGGTACACCACTGGTCACAGGCTTCCACTCACAAAAACAGCCCTCGACCATCACCCTCTGCCTCCTGCCACAAAGGCAATTTTGGATCCAATTTGCCAAATTGCCCTGGATCCCATGGGCAATCCCTTCTTAACCAATCTCCCATGCGGGACCTTATCAAAAGCCTTACTGAAGTCCATATAGACTACATCAACTGCTTTACCCTCATCTGCACATCTGGTCACCTCCTCAAAAAATTCACTCAAGTTTGTTAGACACGATCTCCCCCTAACAAAGCCATGCTGACTATCCCTGATTAATCCCTGCCTCTCCAAGTGGAGATTAATCCTGTCCCTCAGAATTTTTTCCAATAGTTTACCTACCACTGATGTTAGACTTACTGGCCTGTAATTACCTGGTTTATCCCTGCTACCCTTCTTGAATAATGGTACCACATTCGCTGTCTTCCAATCCTCTGGCAGCTCTCCTGTGGTCAGAGAGGATTTGAAAATTTGTCAGAGCCCCTACTATCACCTCCCTTGCCTCACATAACAGCCTGGGATACATCTCATCTGGGCCTGGGGATTTATCCACTTTTAAGCCTGCTAAAACATTTAATACTTCCTCCCATTCAATGTTAATTTGTTCAAGTATATCACAATCCCCCTCCCTGATCTCTACACCTACATCGTCCTTCTCCATAGTGAACACAGATGAAAATGTCCTCCGGCTCCACACACAGATTGCCACTTTGGTCCCTAATGGGCCCTACTCTTTCCCTGGTTATCCTCTTGTCCTTAATATACTTATAAAACGCCTTGGGATTTTCCTTTATCTTGCTCATCAGTGTTTTTTCATGTCCCCTCTTCGCTCTCCTAATTACTTTTTTAAGTAGCCCTACACTTTCTATATTCCTCTAGGGCCTCCGCTATTTTCAGCCTCCTTTTTTTTCCTTATCCAATCCTCTATATCCCTTGACATCCAGGGTTCCCTGGACTTGTTGGTCCTACCGTTCACCTTTACGGGAACATGTTAACCCTGAACTCTCACTATTTCCTTTTTGAATGACTCCCACTGGTCTGATGTAGACTTTCCTACGAGTGCGCAGGGCGGCACAGTGGCGCAGTGGTTAGCACCGCAGTCTCACCGCTCCAGAGACCCGGGTTCGATTCTGGGTACTGCCTGTGCGGAGTTTGCAAGTTCTCCCTGTGTCTGCGTGGGTTTTCGCCGGGTGCTCTGGTTTCCTCCCACATCCAAAGACTTGCAGGTGATAGGTAAATTGACCATTGTAAATTGCCCCTAGTGTAGGGAGGTGATAGGGAATATGGGATTACTGTAGGGTTAGTATAAATGGGTGGTTGTTGGTCGGCACAGACTCGGTGGGCCGAAGGGCCTGTTTCAGTGCTGTATCTCTAAATAAAAAAAAATAAATAGCTGCTCCCAGTCCACTTTGGCCAGATCCTGTTTTATCATATTGAAATTGGCCTTCCCACAATTCAGTTCTTTTATTTTAGGTCCCTCTTTGTCCTTTTCCATAACTACCTTAAATCTTACAGAGTTATGGTCACTATCCCCGAAATGCTCCCCCACTGACACTTCTACCACTTTTCCAGCTTCATTCCCCAGGATTAGGTCCAGTACTGCCCCTTCTCTTGTCGGACTTTCTATGTGCTGGCTCAAAAAGCTCTCCTGTATGCATTTTAAGAATTCTGCCCCCTTTAGGCCTTTTGCACGAAGACTATCCCAGTTGATATTGGGGAAGTTGAAATCCCCTACTATTATCACCTTATTATTTTTACACCTCTCTGAGATTTGCCTACATATCTGCTCCTCTATCTCTCCCTGACTCTTTGGCTGAGCACTATTCAGGGTTAGCATGTTGGAAGGAGCAGTTTGCAGAAGAAGCCTGGTGACGAGTTAGGATTTTCGCCTGTCCTTCCAGATGTCCCCTAAATCCATCCCATTTCCTGAGGTTGGAGTTCATCCTGACTGCACAGCAGGCTCCCAGTGGGATTTTTACTGCCAAGAGGGAACTTGGCAGCGTGAGCTCAGAAATTACTAGCAGTGCTGCAGCTGGGACCATGCTGTAGCATTCAAAGACAAGTGTCCAGAATGTCAGTCACGTTTATGACTGAAAGCTCAAGGCCCTCAGCAGCTAACTGTTTGGTGCCAACTGAAGGGGGAGGAGGCTGCTACCAGACCTCCCTTCACAAGGAAATCTCAAACTCTTTATTGTCACTCTCTGGAGCTTATTGCCATCTTCCAGATGACAGCCCCAGGAAGCAGTGGTAAGTGGGACAGATAGGAGATAATTCCTCTATGGACCATGCTCTGTCCTCCAACTGTCAAGCAGCATGCAGGGATGGAGTGGCCAATAGCAGTTCTGATAGGGGTGAGGGGAGGGAAATCCTGGTCAGGGCCATAAGGTACACTTCACCAGCTGAATCTTCCCTCATAATCCCACCCATTTTCAGCCAGGATCCTGGAGGAGAAATCCCCTCTGTAATTTTATGTTTTCTGCTACCTTGGGTCCACGGTGACAGACAATCTGTCTCTTGATGCAGAGCTGAATACATGCATTGGGAAATTAGCGACCACCTTTGACCGACTTGCGAAATGTGCATGGGATAACACCAAGCTGACCCTTAGAATAAAACTGATGGTTTATAAGGCCTGTGTTCTCAACACCTTGCTGTATGGCTGTGATATATGGGCAAGTATAGCGACCAGGAAAAGAAGCTCAATAATTTCCATCTTTGCTGTCTGCGGCGCACTTTGGGTATATCCTGGCAGGACAAAATCACAAATGCAGCAGTCCTCTCAAGGGCAGAGCTCCCAAGTGTGTTGGCACTAATCAAACAGAGGCGGCTTTGATGGACTGGACACGTCCGCAGGATGGAAGACGGTTGCATACCCAATAACTCTCTGTATGGTGAGTAGCCGGGTGCGACGACCAGTGGGGTGCCCAAAGCTCCACTTCAAGGATGCTTGCAAACGTGACATGAAGGCCCTAAATGTCGACTATCACACCTAGGAATCACTAGCTGGCAAAAGAGAGAAATGGCGACAAGTCCTGTGGACTGGTATGCCCTACCATGATGACCCAGTTGCTACAGCAGCTTGGCAACAGGCACCAATGTCAAAAACAACAACTCACATCATCACTTAGCAGCTTCACATGCAACACTTGTGGCAGAACCTGCCTCTCAAGGATTGTCCTTCACAGCCATCAGCAAAGGTGCATCAAGAGAAGACACCTCACCTAAATGGATTGTTTGCTGCGTGTTCATCATCTTTCGTAGATGGAAGGATGACAACCAAATTTTATTTTTTGTAAGCAATGCTGCAGGAAATCAATTAATAAGAAAATATTTCCCCATGGAATTTATTTTTAAACCTTAAAAAGTGCTATCCCTCATGGAGGAAAAGGATCTTGTAGCAGCCTCCTCTCCCTCCAGTTGGCACCAAATATTTACTGGCTAAAGGTAAATTCAGTACCAGAGTGCTCTCCTGAACTAATCTGATTCCTTTGATGGGTTAGAGAGGAATTTCCCATAGTTTTTTTCCATGCAAATTTGCCTGGGATTGTATCTGGCTTTTCGTGCCTCCCAGAGATCACATGGTTTTAGGTGGGGTGGGGATTGTAAATGTTGTGATACACAAGGCATCACAACTATGTGCACCAGAGGATCTTTACCTGTCCATCATTGTTCGTATGTTCCTGCGTTTGTAAATAACCACAACTGGGGGTGAACACATATAATGAGGCCCATGGACTACGCAGATTTTAATAGCGCCTAGCAAAAGCAATTTGGAGTCTTGTTTTTAGGTACCTGGATAGATCTGGCAGAGTCCTGCAGTCCAGTCCAATTAGAGTCTGCAGAATAATAATTGTATGCTGTGTTCTGTATTATATTACCATGCAGAAAGGATTAGTACCAAATGAAGATGAAGAGGATGAGGATGACAAGAGAGAAAACCATCCACCATCAAATCAGGAGGAGTGTGCACAGAAAGGAGGGAAGGTTGAGCAGGAAATCTATCAGCCTAAAGCCTGAGAAAGGAAGCAGCAACTCATCACTAAATAAAATTTGAAAAAAGCAAGTAAAATTTCCCTGGATAAGTGAAGGCTAGAAACCAATTAAAATTGAAGAACGATGAAAAACTGACTTTTTTTTCATTAGAATAATGCAGATTCTGGGGTAATTATGGAAGGATAAGACAGGGTAGAGAAAGGCAGACTGTTTCCAGTAGTTGAGGGTTCAAGATTGCTCTTCAGAGAGCCAGCATTTACTCAATGGGCTGAATGGCCTCCTTCTGTGCCATAATGACTCTAAAAAAGCATATCAGAACAGAGAGTAGGAAAATCATCTTTACACAAATAATTATGAGGCTGTGGAATTCATTTCCAGGGTTAGTGGTTCAGACAGAAACAATGGGCTGAATTTTCCAGTCATTGGCAACGGACTGGGCGGTAGAGGGGCTGGAAAAATGGCAGGGGAAGGCATCAGGAGGGGAGCCCAATGACTTCCTGCCATATTGCCAGCTGCAGGAAAGTTGGTGTCTTGGTCACCTGCTGGGTGACAACAGAACCACTTAAATGGCCAATTACGGGCCACTTCCTGCCTCCGCAGGCATTTTGCCCACATTGGGAGGGCCCACCGCCGCCTGGGAGAAACCAGGAAGCCTCCCAGCAGGCTCCCAGGGGGCTCTCCTTTATGGGCATTCCATGGAAGGCATCCTCCATCCCACCAATTCCTGGCAGCAATGGTGCCACCGATGCTCTGTGACTCCTAACCCACCACCCCATCCCAATCATCGGGGCCTGCCTGCTTGGCCCCAGATGCCCCAACCATGCTTCCCCCTCTTTGAGGGCTCCTCCTCTCCATGGTGTTGGGCCCTCTGATTGGGTTGGCAGTTCTTGGAGGCAGACAGCCATCCTTAATTCGACAACAGCCCCAGTAGCCGCCTCTTAATTGGCCACTGCTGGCAATATGCCACCCTAAATCCTGCCGCTAGCCAAAGCATGATCGTCGGCTCCTTCTTTCAGCCCCAACAGCGGGATTTCACTGCTAGCCAAAAAATTCAGTCCAGTGTTCAAGATTAGATTGGATAGTGGACGAAGGAAAATGGGAACAAGGCGAGCAAATGTTTTTGGTCCGAATGGCCTATTTCTGTGTTGTAGCTTTCCTTCACCTGCTTATCTTCTCCCTCACATCCATAACTGCTTCACAAAGACAAAAAATTAGTGGTACACATAACATGGGTAATGCAGTAATCATGGGGGAATTTAATCTTCATATAGACTGTGCAAACCAAATTTGCAGTAATAATGTGGAGGACAACTTCAGGGACTGCAATCAAGGTAGTTTTCTCGATCCAACTAGGGAAAAGGCTATTTTGTATCTAATATTATTCAATGAGACAGGTTTAATTAATAACCTTGTACTAAAGGAGCCTCTGGGGATGTTTCATATTGAGTTTCAAAGTGATCTAGTTAAGTACAAAACAGGGGTCTTAAATCTGAACAGAGCAAACTAAGTAGGAATAAGTGGTGAGTTGGCTAAGGTAGATTAGGAAACTAGATTAAAATATATGATGGTAGATAGGAAATGGAAAACATTTAAAGAATTAATTCATAATTTGCAATGATCATATATTCCCTTAAGGGATAAAAGCCCCATGAGAAAAGTGGTCCAATTGTGGGTAACAAGAGAAGTTAAAGACAGTATTGGATGAAAGGAAGAAACTTATAGGCCCAGATTTTGCAGTCAGCGGTGAAGCAGTGGCGTTTGCCATTAGCGATACAAAGGTATACAACCTTACCTGGTTCGTAAGTTGCAGCAAGAACTTGTACTCCTTGCTGCAGTATGGTCAATTTCCAAAGCATCAGAGAGCCCTAACAGCGTTATGTACATGTATCTGAACAAAGCACAACTTACTGGGAGAAAGGGACACCAAAACTAATGTTTTTTGAAGAATGAAGTCACATTGTTCACGATTGTGAAAGTGCAAGTGATAATTTGAAAAGCCTGGAAAAACATAAAAGAGCCTCAGAGACATACATGCAAGTGTCTCTTTTGGGCCTCCTTATCTCGAGAGACAATGGATACGCGCCTGGAGGTGGTCAGTGGTTTGTGAAGCAGCGCCTGGAGTGGCTATAAAGGCCAATTCTGGAGTGACAGGCTCTTCCACAGGTGCTGCAGAGAAATTTGTTTGTTGGGGCTGTTGCACAGTTGGCTCTCCCCTTGCGCCTCTGTCTTTTTTCCTGCCAACTACTAAGTCTCTTCGACTCGCCACACTTTAGCCCTGTCTTTATGGCTGCCCGCCAGCTCTGACGAATGCTGGCAACTGACTCCCACGACTTGTGATCAATGTCACACGATTTCATGTCGCGTTTGCAGACGTCTTTATAACGGAGACATGGACGGCCGGTGGGTCTGATACCAGTGGCGAGCTCACTGTACAATGTGTCTTTGGGGATCCTGCCATCTTCCATGCGGCTCACATGGCCAAGCCATCTCAAGCGCCGCTGACTCAGTAGTGTGTATAAGCTGGGGATGTTGGCCGCTTCAAGGACTTCTGTGTTGGAGATATAGTCCTGCCACCTGATGCCAAGTATTCTCCGAAGGCAGCGAAGATGGAATGAATTGAGACGTCGCTCTTGGCTGGCATACGTTGTCCAGGCCTCGCTGCCGTAGAGCAAGGTACTGAGGACACAGGCCTGATACACTCGGACTTTTGTGTTCCGTGTCAGTGCGCCATTTTCCCACACTCTCTTGGCCAGTCTGAACATAGCAGTGGAAGCCTTACCCATGCGCTTGTTGATTTCTGCATCTAGAGACAGGTTACTGGTGATAGTTGAGCCTAGGTAGGTGAACTCTTGAACCACTTCCAGAGCGTGGTCGCCAATATTGATGGATGGAGCATTTCTGACATCCTGCCCCATGATGTTCGTTTTCTTGAGGCTGATGGTTAGGCCAAATTCATTGCAGGCAGACGCAAACCTGTCGATGAGACTCTGCAGGCATTCTTCAGTGTGAGATGTTAAAGCAGCATCGTCAGCAAAGAGGAGTTCTCTGATGAGGACTTTCCGTACTTTGGACTTCGCTCTTAGACGGGCAAGGTTGAACAACCTGCCCCCTGATCTTGTGTGGAGGAAAATTCCTTCTTCAGAGGATTTGAACGCATGTGAAAGCAGCAGGGAGAAGAAAATCCCAAAAAGTGTGGGTGCGAGAACACAGCCCTGTTTCACACCACTCAGGATAGGAAAGGGCTCTGATGAGGAGCCACCATGTTGAATTGTGCCTTTCATATTGTCATGGAATGAGGTGATGATACTTAGTAGCTTTGGTGGACATCCGATCTTTTCTAGTAGTCTGAAGAGACCACGTCTGCTGACGAGGTCAAAGGCTTTGGTGAGATCAATGAAAGCAATGTAGAGGGGCATCTGTTGTTCACGGCATTTCTCCTGTATCTGACGAAGGGAGAACAGCATGTCAATAGTCGATCTCTCTGCACGAAAGCCACACTGTGCCTCAGGGTAGACGCGCTCGGCCAGCTTCTGGAGCCTGTTCAGAGCGACTCGAGCAAAGACTTTCCCCACTATGCTGAGCAGGGAGATTCCACGGTAGTTGTTGCAGTCACCGCGGTCACCTTTGTTTTTATAGAGGGTGATGATGTTGGCATCGCGCATGTCCTGGGGTACTGCTCCCTCGTCCCAGCACAGGCATAGCAGTTCATGTAGTGCTGAGAGTATAGCAGGCTTGGCACTCTTGATTATTTCAGGGGTAATGCTGTCCTTCCCAGGGGCTTTTCCGCTGGCTAGGGAATCAATGGCATCACTGAGTTCCGATTTGGTTGGCTGTATGTCCAGCTCATCCATGACTGGTAGAGGCTGGGCTGCATTGAGGGCAGTCTCAGTGACAGCATTCTCCCTGGAGTACAGTTCTAGGTAGTGCTCAACCCAGCAGTCCATCTGTTTGCGTTGGTCAGTGATTATGTCCCCCGATTTAGATTTGAGGGGGGTGATCTTCTTGATGGTTGGCCCAAGAGCTCTCTTCATGCCATCATACATTCCTCTGATGTTTCCAGTGTCTGAGGCCAGCTGAATATGACTGCATAGGTGTTGCCAGTAGTCGTTTGCGCAACGCCTAGCTGTTCTTTGTGCAGTACTTCTGGCTGCTTTAAGTGCTGCGGATGTTAAATCGCTGGGGGCTTTCTTGTAGTTCAAAAGTGCAATGCGCTTAGCGGCTATGACAGGTTCCAGCTCTACATTATGAGATTGAAACCAGTCTGCATTTCTCTTCGCACTTTTGCCGTAGGTGGTCAAAGCTGACTCATAGATGGCGTCTCTGATGTGGGCCCACTTGGTCTCAGCATCCCCTGTGGGAGTGTTTTGAAGGGCTGTTACAAGTGAATTTAGAAATTTTTGTAACAGCTGTGGGTGAGAAATTCTGCTCGTGTTGATGCGCGGGTGGCCCTTCTGCTTGGAATGATGCAACTTCTTTGGTCTGAGTCTAACCTTGCTGCACACCAGGGAGTGGTCGGTGTCGCAGTCCGCACTGTGGAAGCTGCGTGTGATTTGAACACTGTTTAAGGCGGCTCGCCTTGTGACAATGAGGTCTAGCTGGTGCCAACGACGTGATCTTGGGTGCCTCCATGAAACCTGGTGACAGGGTTTAGTGTGAAAGAACGAGTTGGTGATGCAGAGGTTATGATAGGTACACAACTCAAGCAGTCTCTGCCCGTTCTCATTCATCCTTCCAACGCCATAGCGCCCAAGGCAGGAGGGCCATGAGTCATGGTCGGCCCCAACCCTGGCATTAAAGTCCCCCAGCAGGAATAGGTGTTCGGTGTTGGGGTAAGGCACAAAAAAACCATGTGATATTAATGATTAAAGCGAAGCAGTTTTGTAGAGCACTCCATGGCCTCAGTCCTCCCAGCCCCAATTAAGAGGTAAAATGAAGTTAATGGATAAGACCCATCACTTAGAAACTGTGAAATGGAGCAGGTTGCTGATGGGGGGAATCATTACTATTAGGCTTCCTGACTAGCAAGGGTGAAACCTTCTTTTGCTAACCTCAGCCACAGCACTACAATGCAAAGTCATCCTGGCAGTAAACTTTTACAATTACAACAAACATTCCCCAAAATGTACCTTGTATAAGCTGCTTTTGGTCTAAGTCACTCTCTGGCTTCGGTAGATACATATGGGTTTGGAAATTTATTTCTGTAGTATACAAATTTGATGGCATTCACTAACCTCCAGCAAAGCACTGATACGCAACAAGTGGATTCCCGATTCTTGGTATATTTCTGGAAAATAAGAGTTCATGATGTAGGGGGTAACATATTAGCATGGATAGAAGATTGGCTAGCTAACAGGAAGCAGAGAGGAGGGATAAATGGCTCATTTTCATGTTGGCAAGCCATTACTAGTGGAGTGCCACAGGAATCAGTGCTGGGGCCTTAATTGTTTACAATCTATATTAATGACTTGGATGAAGGGACCGAATGTATGGTAGCTAAATTTGTGATGACATAAAGATAGGTAGGAAAGTAAGTCGTATAGAGGACAGAAAGAGTCTACAAAGGGATTTAGATAGGTTAAGTGAGTGGGAAAAAATTTGGCAGATGGAGTATAATGTGGGAAAATGTGAACTTGTTCACTTTGGCAGGAAGAATAGAATGGAGGAAGACTGCAGAACTCTATGGTACAGAGGGATCTGGGTGTACTGGTAGATGAATCACAAAAAGTTAGTATGCAAGTGATTAGGAAGACAAATGGAATGTTGGTGTTTATTGTAAGGAGACTCAAGTATAAAAGTAGGGAAGTGTTGCTACAGCTGTACAGGGCCTTAGTTAGACCACATCTGGAGTACTGCATACAGTTTTGGTCTCCTTATATAAGCAAGGATATGATTGCATTAGAAGCAATTCAGAGAAGGTTCACTCAACTGATTCCTGGGTTGAAAGGGTTACCTTATGAGGAAAGGTTGAGCAATTTGGCCCTATACTCATTGGAGTTTAGAAGAAATCAGCAGTCATCTTATTGATACATATAAGATCCCGCGGGAACTTGAAAGTGTGGATGCTGACAGGATATTTCCCCAGGGGCAGTCCAGAACTAGGGGACATAGTTTAAAAATTAGGGGTCTCTGATTTAAGACTGAGATGAGGCGAATTTTTTTTTCTCTCAGAGGGTCATTAGTCTGTGGAATTCTCTTCCCCAGACAGCGGTCATTGAATATATTCAAGACTGAGTTAGATAGATTTTTGATTGACAAGGGAGTCAAGGGTTATGTGGGGCAGACAGGAAAATGGAGTTGCAGCCACAATCAGATCAACCATGATCTTTTCGAATGGCAAAGCAGGCTCAAGGGGTCGAATGGCCTACTCCTGCTCCTAATTCTTGTATTCTTATGTGTATAATTTTGCAGGATCTCAAGAGAATTGCACATATATTATTTGTCTCACCACTGATCATACTGGATTACAATTCTGGATGTGCTCCTGAGCAGGCCCTGCACCTGCTGATACCAGCTGTAAATAAATCTGCATTCAAATCAGCATAACTGTTAGGCAATCAGCCCAAATTGTCGAATTACTGGTCCATGCCACTTTAGTTTAGTTTAGTTTAGAGATACAGCACTGAAGCAGGCCTTTCGGCCCACCTAGTCTGTGCCAACCATCAACCACCCAATTTCCTAATTCTACACTAATCCCATATTCCTACCACATCCCCACCCTATATTTCCCTACCACCTACCTATACTAGGGCAATTTATAATGGCCAATTTACCTATCAACCTGCAAGTCTTTTGGCATGTGGGAGGAAACAGGAGCACCCGGAGGAAACCCACACAGACACAGGGAGAACTTGCAAACTCCACACAGGCAGTACCCAGAATTGAACCCGGGTCCCTGGAGCTCTGAGGCTGCGGTGCTAACCACTGCACCACTGTGCCGCCCAAAGTGGCCCAGCGGGATCATCAGCGTATGCTCCTCCACAGCCTATTGAGGCACACAGCAACTTCGGCACAAGTGCGATCGCCAGAAATTGCAGTGCTGTTGTAGCCCTCAGTAGTGGCAAATGTCTCTATTGGGACTGCAAAATCCAGGCCACAATATTGCCAAAATGATTAGTAAGCCTGAGTGTTGGGAAGATTTTAAAATTCAGCAAAGGATGACCAAGAAATTGATAAAGAACAGGAGAAAATAGGAATGAGAGTAATCTAGCATCAGGGATGTCTCAGATCGGCTGCAGAACATTCTGAAGGGGGAGGGTGAGCAGCCAGTTGTCGTTGTGCACATAGGCACCAATGATATAGGGAAAAAACGGGATGAGATCCTACAAGCAGAATTTAGGGAGTTAGGAGCCAAGTTAAAAAATAGGACCTCAGAGGTAGTAATCTCAGGATTGCTACCAGTGCCACGTGATAGTCAAGAGTAGAAATGAAAGAATAGTCAGGATGAATGCGTGGCTTGAGAGATGGTGCAGGAGGGAGGGGTTCAGATTTTTGGGACATTGGGACCGGTTCTGGGGGAGGTGGGACTATTACAAATTGGACGGTCTACACCTGGGCCGGACTGGAACCAATGTCCTTGGGGGTGCTTTTGCTTACGCTGTTGGGGAGGGTTTAAACGAATGTGGCAGGGGGATGGGAACCAAATGAGGAGGTCAGTGGACAGTAAGGAGGTAGTAACTAAAGCCTGTAAGGAACTAGATAATGAAGTCAGAGTGACTAAGGGAAAGAGTAGGCAGGGAGCAGATGATGAACGCAAAGGGACTGGTGGTTTGAGGTGCATTTGTTTTAATGCAAGAAGTGTAGTAGGTAAGGCAGATGAACTTAGGGCTTGGATTAGTACCTGGGAGTATGATGTTCTTGCTATTACTGAGACTTGGTTGAGGGAAGGACATGATTGGCAACTAAATATCCCAGGATATTGATGCTTCAGGCGGGATAAAGAGAGAGGTAAAAGGGGTGGAGGAGTTGCATTACTGGTCAAAGAGGATATCACAGCTGTGCTGAAGGAGGGAACTATGGAGGTTTATGGAAAGATGTAGGAGCAACAGGGTGGTGGTGATAGGAGATTTTAATTTTCCCAACATTGACTGGGATTCACTTAGTGTTAGAGGTCTAGATGGAGCAGAATTTGTAAGGAGCATCCAGGAGGGTTTTCTGGAGCAATATGTAAATAGTCCAACTCGGGAAGGGGCCATACTGGACCTGGTGTTGGGGAATGAGCCCGGCCAGGTGGTTGAAGTTTCAGTAGGGGACTACTTTGGGAATAGTGATCACAATTCCGTAAATTTTAGAATACTCATGGACAAAGACGAGAGTGGTCCTAAAGGAAGAATGCTAAATTGGGGGAAGGCCAACTATACCAAAATTCGGCAGGAGCTGGGGAATGTAGATTGGGAACAGCTGTTTGAAGGTTAATCCACATTTGATATGTGGGAGGCTTTTAAAGAGAGGTTGATTAGCGTGCAGGAGAGTTATGTTCCTGTGAAAATGAGGGATAGAAATGGCAAGATTAGGAAACCACGGATGACAGGTGAAATTGTGAGACTAGCTAAGAGGAAAAAGGAAGCATACATAAGGTCTAGAAGGCTGAAGAAAGACAAAGCTTTGAAAGAATATCGGGAATGTAGGACCAATCTGAAACGAGGAATTAACAGGGCTAAAAGGGGTCATGAAATATCTTTAGCAAACAGGGTTAAGGAAAATCCCAAAGCATTTTATTCATATATAAGGAGCAAGAGGGTAACTAGAGAAAGGATTGGCCCACTCAAGGACAAAGGAGGAAAATTATGCGTGGAGTCAGGGAAAATAGGTGAGATTCTAAACGAGTACTTTGCATCGGTATTCACTGAGGAGAGGGACATGACGGATGTTGAGGTTAGGGACAGATGTTTGATTACTCTAGGTCAAGTCGGCATAAGGAGGGAGGAAGTGATGGGTATTCTAAAAGGCATTAAGGTGGACAAGTCCCCAGGTCCGGATGGGATCTATCCCAGGTTACTGAGGGAAGCGAGAGAGGAAATAGCTGGGGCCTTAACAGATATCTTTGCAGCATCCTTAAACACGGGTAAGGTCCCGGAGGACTGGAGAATTGCTAATGTTGTCCCCTTGTTGAAGAAGGGTAGCAAGGAAAATCCAGGTAATTATAGACTGGTGAGCCTGACGTCAGTGGTAGGGAAGCTGCTGGAGAAGATACTGAGGGATAGGATCTATTCCCATTTGGAAGAAAATGGGCTTATCAGTGATAGGCAACATAGTTTTGTGCAGGGAAGGTCATGTCTTACCAACTTAATAGAATTCTTTGAGGAAGTGACAAAGTTGATTGATGAGGGAAGGGCTGTAGATGTCATATACATGGACTTCAGTAAGGCGTTTGATAAGGTTCTCCATGGTAGGCTGATGGAGAAAGTGAAGTCACATGGGGTCCAGGGTGTACTAGCTAGATGGATAAAGAACTGGCTGGGCAACAGGAGACAGAGAGTAGCAGTGGAAGGGAGTTTCTCAAAATGGAGACGTCTGACCAGTGGTGTTCCACAGGGATCCGTGCTGGGACCACTGTTGTTTGTGATATACATAAATGATTTGGAGGAAAGTATAGGTGGTCTGATTAGCAAGTTTGCAGACGACACTAAGATTGGTGGAGTAGCAGATACTGAAGGGGACTGTCAGAGAATACAGCAGAATATAGATAGATTGGAGAGTTGGGCAGAGAAATGGCAGATGGAGTTCAATCAGGGCAAATGCAAGGTGATGCATTTTGGAAGATCCAATTCAAGAGTGTATCCAATACAGTAAATGGAAAAGTTCTGGGGAAAATTGATGTACAGAGAGATTTGGGTGTTCAGGTCCATTGTTCCCTGAAGGGAACCTGCAACGTAGGTCAATAGAGTGGTCAAGAAGGCATACGGCATGCTTTCCTTCATCGGACGGGGTATTGAGTACAAGGGTTGGCAGGTCATGTTACAGTTGTATAAGACTTTGGTTCGGCCACATTTGGAATACTGCGTGCAGTTCTGGTCGCCACATTACCAAAAGGATGTCGATGCTTTGGAGAGGGTGCAGAGGAGGTTCACCAGGATGTTGCCTGGTATGGAGGGCGATAGCTATGAAGAGAGGTTGAGTAGATTAGGATTATTTTCATTAGAAAGACGGAGGTTGAGGGGGGACCTGATTGAGGTGTACAAAATCATGAGAGGTATAGACAGGGTGGATAGCAAGAAGCTTTTTCCCAGAGTGGGGGATTCAATTACTAGGGGTCACGAGTTCAAAGTGAGAGGGGAAAAGTTTAGGGGGGATATGCGTGGAAAGTTCTTTACGCAGAGGGTGGTGGGTGCCTGGAACGCGTTGCCAGCGGAGTTGGTAGACGCGGGCACGATAGCGTCTTTTAAGATGTATCTGGACAGATACATGAATGGGCAGGAAGCAAAGAGATACAGACCCTTAGAAAATAGGTGACATATTTAGATAGAGGATCTGGATCGGCGCAGGCTTGGAGGGCCGAGGGGCCTGTTACTGTGCTGTAATTTTCTTTGTGCTTTGTTCAAATGTATCCCCACTGTTCAAGAAAGGAGGGAGAGAGAACAGGGAACAGTAAGTCAGTTAGCTTGACATCAGTAGTAGGGCGGCACAGTGGCGCAGTGGTTAGCACCGCAGCCTCACAGCTCCAGCGACCCGGGTTCAATTCTGTATACTGCCTGTGTGGAGTTTGCAACTTCTCCCTGTGTCTGCGTGGGTTTCCTCCGGGTGCTCCGGTTTCCTCCCACATGCCAAAGACTTGCAGGTTGATAGGTAAATTGGCCATTAGCAATTGCCCCTAGTGTAGGTAGGTGGTAGGGAAATATAGGGACAGGTGGGGATGTGGTAGGAATATGGAATTAGTGTACGATTAGTATAAATAGGTGGCTGATGGTCGGCACAGACTCGGTGGGCCGAAGGGCCTGTTTCATTGCTGTATCTCTAAACTAAACTAAACTAAATGCTAGGGATGTGATAATAGGGCACTAAGAAAATCATAATATGATTGGGAAGTGTCAACATGAATTTATGAAAGGGAAATCATGTTTGACAAAGCTGATGTAACTAGTGGGGTGGATAAGGGGGAACTGGTGGATGTAGTATATTTGGATTTTCAAAAAGCATGCAATAACATGCTACACAAGAGGTTAATGGGGACTGAAGTTATTACACAAAATGGAATTGGAAGTAATCTATTAGCATGGATTGAGATAAAAACAGGAAGTTTTGGAAATACTCAGCTGGTTTGGCAGAGTCTGTGGAGAGAGAAATAGAGTTAACGTTTCAGGTCTGTGACCTCTTCTGTTTTTATTTCAGTTTTCCAGCATCTGCAGTATTTTGCTTTTATTTTAGCATGGATTGAGGATTGATTAATGGACAGAAAACAGAGAGTACAAATAACTTGGTTACTTTGGGGTTGGCAGGCTGTATCTAGTGGGATATAGCAAAGGTCAGTGCCTGGGTCTCAGCTGTTTACAATCTGTCAATGACTTACATGATGAGGCCAAGAATAATGTATTCAAGTTTGCTGATGATAGAAAGTGAGGTGGGAAAGTAAGCTGTGAGAAGGAAGCAACGAGGCTGCAAGATGCTTTAGACAGGTTAAGTGAGTGGGTGAGGACATGGCAGATGGAATATAATGTGGAGAAATGTGAAATTATCCCCTTTGGTAGGAAAAATAGAAAAGCAGAATATTTTTAAATGGTGAGAGACTGGGAAATGTTGATATTGAGAGGGATCTGGGTATCCTTGCTCATGAATCAAAAAAGTTAACCTGCAGGTACAGCAAACAATAAGGAAAGCAAATCGTATGTTTGCCTTTATTACAAAGGGATTGGAGTATAAGAGTAAAGAAGTCTTAGTGAAATTTTATAGGGGCTTGGTGAGACCCACACCTGGAGTACTGTACACAGTTTTGGTCATCTTACCTAAGGAAGGATATACTAGCCTTGGAAGAAATGCAATAAAGGTTCACTGGATTGTTCTACCAGGATAGACTTGAGTAGGTTCGGCCTATATTCCCTAGAGTTAAAAAGAATGAGAGATGATCTCATTAAAACATATAAAGTTCTTAAGGGGCTCAACAGGGTAGGGGCTGGAAGGATGACTGCCCTGGCTGTGGATTCTAAGCTATAGATCAGAGTCCCAGAATAAGAGGTCAGCCATTTAGGATTGAGATGAGGAGAATTCTTTTCACTCAAAGGGTTGTGTGTTGTTGTTGTAGTTGCAAAGTAGCTGGGGCGTAATTGAGAAAGCCTTGGAGTCTGGATAAGGTCAACTAATAACTCTTATTTACAAATCCTGATTTACACTCTCTTCAAGCTTCCTTAGCTAGCATCCTCTGAGCTGCCACTCTCTTCTTTTCCAGCCCATTACCCTGTCCCTGTTACATCATTACCCTTACAGTGGGAGGGGTTGCTCTCACTGTCTTCAGCATTAACCCTTACATGTCTTATTTTACATCTCCTCCCAAGTCTTTATCCAACATTTTCTTAAACATATATACATTCTTAACTTTATCTACTACCCTTTCTCCCCCCCAAGTCTCTGATTTCACAGATTTAGTCTGTTAGGAGGTTTCACGACTCTCCACGATC
Organism: Heterodontus francisci; assembly: GCF_036365525.1. Lineage (NCBI taxonomy): Eukaryota > Metazoa > Chordata > Chondrichthyes > Heterodontiformes > Heterodontidae > Heterodontus > Heterodontus francisci. Next base: position 171,055,046 of record NC_090372.1, on the reverse strand, counting down.
TGGTTGTAGTCTGACTGGGATGATCAGTAGTCTTCCTTGTAAGTCTGGATCGCTGACTTGGTTGATCTTTACTAAGGATTATAGTATCAGTTTGCTTTGGATTTGTTCATCTTCGTCTACGTCTTCCAAATGAATGATTGACTGTTGCTTCTGGGGAATAGGGATAAAGTTTCTCCTATGTCTACGTATGTTACCTTCTGCTGTGCGTACCACATACGATCTCTGGTAGTATTCATCTCTGTGGATTACAGTACCTTCCCTATCTAGGTCACGTATCCATACACTTTGGCCATTATTCAGTTTCAATAAATCTTTGGCACAAAATCTTTTGTTGTAATTTCGAGTTTGTTGCCTTCTATAAGAGTTTTCCTGGTCTTTTGCTCTCTCGTAGTCCTGTATATTCAATCCTGGAAGCAACTTTTTAGGCAACATGGAAGTTGCATTCTTATCTTCTTGCCCGTCAGTAACTCTGCAGGTGATAGTCCGCACATCAACGGTGTAGATCGATAAATTAGAAGTGAAGTTGGAAGATCTTCAATAAAGACCTTATGGTTCTTACACCTCTTTCCATTTCACCATTTGACAATGGATAACTTGTGAGTTGTTAAAATCCCATTCTTGTCGCAAACTGTGTGAAAATTTAATTTGCAAACTGTGGTCCGTTGTCTGACAATATTTCGTCAGGGATACCATGTGTCACCAAGATGTTTTGTAGGACTCTTATAACTGCTTCGGTTGTAGTTGAATATAATCTTCTCACGTCTATCCACCTTGAGAAGTAAGCGGTGATGATTATGCAGGACTTCCCGTTGAACATGAATAAATCCATACCCAGCCGTTGCCAAGGTCTGGTTGGAAATTGAGTAGTTAAATGAGGTTCACGCTGTTCTGGTCTTTGTTTTGCAGTTTTGGATCAGATTTTCAATATCTTTGGCTATTCTTGTCCACCACATGGATGTTTGTGCCCTTGCTCTGCACTTAGTCATTCCCATATGGCCTTGGTATTGATGTTCTAAAATATCCAATCTCAGTGAACCAGGAGTGACTAGTCTGTCATTATAAACTAGCAAATTGTCGATAATTGTGAAATATTTTCTATATTCATAGAAAGTTTTCATTGTCTACCCACAAGAACATTCTTGTGGCCACTCATGTGCAATACTGCCTTATGCAAATACATTCTTCATCGCTTTGTTGGGCAGTTTCTGTATGCTTGCTGGCCAATGTTGTACCATATACTGCAAGTATGACTCTATCTCGTTGACAAAATTCACATCTTGTTGTGTTGCATGGTCTACCGTCGCTCTAGATAGCACATCAGCAGATGTTTGCATCTTTCCCTGGACATATACAGTTTCATACGTATATTTCATCAATCTTCAGCTAAATCTGGATTCTTGGAGGCATTTTTGCGATCTCCTTTTCATCAAACAAAGATACCAAAGGTTTATGGTTTGTCTCGATGATGACTCAATCCAATTATGTAGTCAGAAAATTTCTCATGCCCATAGTGCCTTTTTTGATTACTGCATACCTTGTCTCCGTCTCGGACAAAGCTCTAGATATGTAGTATATTGGCCTGCGAGAACCATCAGGAAAAGGACTACTCCTAACCCTGTGGAGGAGGCATCTGCCACTATCATCGTTAGTAGTGTAGAGTTGTAGTGTGCCAAGATGTCCGGGGATGTGAGCATTTCTTTAATCTTTCGAAATGCTTGTTCTTGGTGTGAACTCCAACACCACACTTGATCTTTTCTGTGAAGTTGTCTTAGCAGTTCTGTTACCTGTGCTAAATATTTGGCTAATTGATTCACCATTCCCAGGAATCTTTGGAGCTGCTGAACAGAAGTAGGAGTGGGGAATTCTGTAATGGCTCATGTCTTCGGCGGGTCTGCTATCATACCTTTGCCATTTACTATGTGTCCCAAGAAATGAATTGAGATCTTGGAAAATTCACACTTCTCGTTCAGAGTTAGTCCTGCTTCTTGAAGTCATTCTTCTTGAATTGCTTGAACTCTGTGCTTATGTTCCTCTACTGACTGCCCATGTATCAGGATGTCATCCATGTGACAAATAGCTCCTTAGAGCCCTTCTAAGATGTTAGATGTAGACCTTTGGAAGATCACTGGTGCAGAAGTTATCCCAAATGGTAACCAATTGAAACAAAACCTCCCGAAAGGTGATATAAATGTGGTTAGTAATCTTGATGTCTTATCTAAGGGTACCTGCCAAAACCCACTATTGGCATCAAGTTTGGTAAACATGGTGCTCTGCGACAATTTCAGTAAGCTGTCATCCACTGTGGACATTGGATGATTCTCATGCGCTACTGCTTTGTTAAGCTGCGTTAAATCCACACAAATACGTAGAGTTCCATTTTGTTTCTATTTTATTATTTACACATCCCGATTTATACTCTCCTCAAGCTTCCTTAGCTAGCATTCCTCGAGTTGACACAATCTTCTTTCCCAGCCCATTACCTGGTGCCTGTTACATCATCACCCTTACAGTGGGAGGGGTTGCCCTCACTGTCTCCAGCATTAACCCTTACATGTCCTTATCCTACAAACCTTTGGAATTCTATACCCCAGAGAGCTGTGGATTCACAGTCGTTGAGTATAATCAAGTCAGAGATTGATAGATTTTTGGGTACTAATGGAATCAAGGCATATGAGGATACTGTGGGAAGGTGTGGCTGAGGAAGAAAATCAGCCATGATCTTATTGAATGACAGAGCAGGCTCAAAGGGCCCAATGGCCTATTGCTCCTCCTATTTCTTATATTCTTATGTTCTTAAAGGCCAGCATTCTCAGAAGCTTCTGTACCTTGCCTCCATAATATAGAAGTTACACTCAAATGTCATAATCCAAGTCCAATAAATTTTAAACATCCACAAATATTAACTTTGAAGTCTGTGAGGTCAAACCATGTTTACTTTCCACAACAAAAATCAACTACAATTTCAATAATTTCCTACATTCTATCTACAATTATTTCTTGCCCTCATATGTATCCTTTGTGCTACCTTCCTTGCTTTGGCTCTTAATCTATTTCTACAAGGTGCTCACTAAGTGATGCGAGGTTGAGAAATTGGTGGCTAGGAAAATTTTGAAAACTGAGGTGACTCTCATCTCAACGAAACTGCTGACCCTCTGACATTGTGCATAAGCTCTCTGACAGGCTGCCAAGTGCACCTAGCATTTCCTGCAGTTCCGAAGAAGGGTCACTGACCCGAAACGTTAACTCTGCTTCTCTTTCCACAGATGCTGCCAGACCTGCTGAGTGAATCCAGCATTTCTTGTTTTTGTTAGCATTTCCTGATGTCTGTCCATGAGCCTTCTTCAGTAGCCTGGTCCACAAAGCCTGCACCTGCCTATGCAGCAGAACTAGTATGTGACACCGCCCTCCAGTGAGCTGGCACCTGTGGCATCTGATCTCCCTGTCCTGGCTCCTGTTCACTTGTGCCCAGTGAGTCTCATGCTAATTCTTCCTCTAACCTAGCTCCTGAAGTACTCATGGTGTCAGTATCTAAGCTCGTGCTTGCAAGAGACAGACCAAGTGATGGTGCATCTTCAGGAGCACTGCGCACTTCTTCGTCTATGGACAGAGAGGTGTCAACATTCTCAGCAGCTGAAATGAAAGAAAGTGACAAGCATTAACATGTGGTATGAGGAAGAGCAGAGAGAAAGCATCTGCAGCTTGCTGTGCAGTGTGTGGGGTCAGGGAGAAGTAAATTGAGACAAAGATGACTATGTATAAAGAAATTTCACGGAACATCGCCTTGTAGGTCATTAGTGGCCACAGTCCCTTCCCATGATGATGAGGGGAGAGATGTTGAGAAGATAGGCTCTTTCACCTTTAGTAGGAGCTTGTTGCTTTAAATTGTGTGTGACTTTTTTTCTGAAGAAAGAGCGAAGTGTATTAATTAGAGTTTTCTGAGGTGTTTTGGAAATGAGGCTGTAATGCTGGACTAGCTGACAGTCTGTGTGTGAGTTGTGGATAGAAGTGAGGCTTGTCAAAGTGGCAAGTACGTGAGCATGAGGAGAAGGAGGTCCAGTGAAGTGTGGTGCAGTAATTTTATGATAGTGCAGGATAGTGGCAAAGAACAATGTTGTGAGTATTATAATTAATGAGGCAGTATAAAGGGTTAGTTGCACAGCTTTGAATTTTAGAAGGTGGAAAATATGTCAGCACCCAAGGTACCCAAAAAAGGGCAGAATGGCCATTGTGTTATCCTACCTACCCTATTCTTGTCATTTAACTTTTTGCAGTTTGTAGTTCTAGGGCTGAGAGAGTTGACACTCAGTGCCAGAGCCACCTCAACATGATATAAGAAAAACATTTTTGAGGCTTCCTCCCATGGAGATGCAACAGTCTTTTCTCATCTACTTGGTGTCCCCAAGTGAAAGGTTAAGGGTTCAGTCTCACTGACTTTTGTGAGGCGGTGGCGTAGTAATAATATCACTAAACTAGTACTCCAGAACCCAGGCTAATGCTCTGGGGACATGGGTACAAATCCCAGCATGGCAGATGGTGAAATCTGAATTCAATTAATAAATCTGGAATTTTTTTAAAAAGCTAGTCAAATGGTGACTATGAAACCATTGTCAATTGTTGTAAAAATCCATCTGGTTCACTAATGTCCTTTAAGGAAGGAAATCTGCCTTTCTTACCTGGTCTGGCCTACATGTGACTCCAAACCCACAGCAATGTGGTTGACTCTTAAAATGCCCTCTGAAATGGCCGAACAGACCACTCAAGGGCAATTAGAGATGGGCAATAAATGCTGGCCTTGCCAGCAATGCCCACATCCCACAAATTAATTTTTAAAAACTGCATTTGTTCCTTTTTCTGCTGTCTGTGCCAAACCATCCAATAGAAGGCAAGCTTGAAAGGTGGAACAAAGTCACACAAGAGATAGGGTGGGACACATCCCAGGGTAAATGCTGGGGTATGCCCATGCAGGGTCTCCACTGCTGACCCTGCCATAGTTCATGGGCCAGGGGGTGGTCCCATAATTTGAATGGCGGTGGTAACTGCCTAGTCTTGGGGTGCATCATTGGCATCAGCTTACCAAAGAGGCCTCAAATTGCAGTGGAACTGTAGCTGGTCAGGGTGGCAGGTTGTTACGTTCTCACTCAGAAAGTACTTTGGATGAGCCCCTGAGTATCTTTTGTAAGACAGCTTTTTTAAAATATATGTATCAGAGAGAGTAAGGAGGGCTTAGGATGTATCAGAAAAGATAAGTGGAGATCAGACTGTATCAGAGAGGGAAATGGATACTGAGAATGTATGAGAGAGGCTAAGGGATGTGCAGGATGTATCAGAGAGGGAAAGGGACACTCAGGATGTATCAGAGAGGGAAAGGGACACTCAGGATGTATCAGAGAGTGAAAGGGACACTCAGGATGTATCAGAGAGTGAAAGGGACACTCAGGATGTATCAGAGAGGGAAAGGGACACTCAGGATATATCTGAGAGGGAAAGGGACACTCAGGATGTATCAGAGAGTGAAAGGGACACTCAGGATGTATCAGAGAGGGAAAGGGACACTCAGGATATATCTGAGAGGGAAAGGGACACAGGATGCATCAAAGAGGGAAAGGGACACAGGATGTATCAGAGAGGGAAAGGGACATTCAGGAAGTATCAGAGAGGGAAAGAGATATCGGGAAGTATCAGAGAGTGAAAGGGACATTCAGGAAGTATCAGAGAGGGAAAGAAACGTTCAGGATGTATCAGAGAGGGAAAGGGACGTTCAGGAAGTATCAGAGAGGGAAAGGGATGTTCAAGAAGTATCAGAGAGGGAAAGAGACGTTCAGGAAATATCAGAGAGGGAAAGAGACGTTCAGGATTATCAGAGAGGGAAAGGGACGTTCAGGAAGTATCAGAGAGGGAAAGAGACGTTCAGGATGTATCAGAGAGGGAAAGGGATATCAGGAAGTATCAGAGAGTGAAAGGGACGTCCAGGAAGTATCAGAGAGGGAAAGAGATATCAGGAAGTATCAGAGAGTGAAAGGGATGCTCAGGGTGTATCAGAGAGGGAAAGGGATGTTTAGGATGTATCAGAGAGGGAAAGAGACATTCAGGATGTATCAGAGAGGGAAAGAGATGTTCAGGATGTATCAGAGAGGGAAAGGGATGTTCAGGAAGTATCAGAGAGGGAAAGGGACCTTCAGGAAGTATCAGAGTGGGAAAGGGACGCTCAGGATGTATCAAAGAGGGAAAGAGACGTTCAGGAAGTATCAGAGAGGCAAAGGGACGTTCAGGAAGTATCAGAGAGTGAAAGGGACGTTCAGGAAGTATCAGAGAGTGAAAGGGACACTCAGGATGTAGCAGAGAGGGAAAGGGACGTTCAGGAAGTATCAGAGAGGGAAAGGGACACTCAGGATGTAGCAGAGAGGGAAAGGGACACTCAGGATGTAGCAGAGAGGGAAAGGGACACTCAGGATGTATCAGAGAGGGAAAGGGATGCTCAGGATGTATCAGAGAGGGAAAGGGACACTCAGGATGTAGCAGAGAGTGAAAGGGACACTCAGGATGTATCAGAGAGGGAAAGGGGCACTCAGGAAGTGTCAGAGAGGGAAAGGGGCGTTCAGGATGTATCAGAGAGTGAAAGGGACGCTCAGGATGTATCAGAGAGGGAAAGGGATGCTCAGGATGTATGAGAGAGAGAAAGGGATATGCAGGACATATCAGAGAGGGAAAAAGATATTTCTCCACAGGTCACAACATATATTTAAATGTTTACTCAGTTACTGATGCAGTAAATCATGCATTTTTTTTTAGAGATACAGCACTGAAACAGGCCCTTCGGCCCACCGAGTCTGTGCCAACCATCAACCACCCATTTATACTAATCCTACACTAATCCCATATTCCTACCACATCCCCACCTGTCCCTATATTTTCCCACCACCTACCTATACTAGGGGCAATTTATAATGGCCAATTTACCTACCAACCTGCAAGTCCTTTGGCTTGTGGGAGGAAACCGGAGCACCCGGAGAAACCCACGCAGACACAGGGAGAACTTGCAAACTCCACACAGGCAGTACCCAGAATTGAACCCGGGTCGCTGGAGCTGTGAGGCTGTGGTTATCCCAGAATAAAATACACCAACCAGGTTTCTTTAATAAACAACAAACTTATCAGTTTATTATCAAACAAGACTTATCCAGTAATGAAGCAAAGCATTAACACACAGTTTGAAATATGAAAATTCCCTTTTTAAATTCCCCACATACTCACACACACACTAAAAAAATACATATATTCTCTCTGCAGAGATCGTTACAAAAAAGACAAAAAAAGAATACTTTGGCCAAATACTTGCTAACTCTTGAAGATAAAAGAGAAGATATGGAATGAAGTCAGTTGTCCCTTTTGGTCTGGCATCCAGGTATATGGAGATGGGTCACTGGGATCTTTTCGAAAGCAGTTCTTCTCAGGCAACGTTGAGAATTAATCCAGCAGGTTTTTCTAGCTTCTCAGGAGAGATGCAGCACCAGGGATTTTAGCTCTTCCACACTGGATCTTTGCAGGGTTTCTTCAAAGAGGTAGATAAAGAGGTGAGCTGGGTTGTTTTTCCTTGGCAAGTTGATCTCCAACTGTCTTCAAAACAGTTCAGACCCCAACTGACTTGAAAACAATATTCAAACCCCCAAACAGAAAGTCACCCTCTTGACCTCCATAACCCTTGAGATGTGACTTCTCTGTTAAGGTTTCTGTTGTTTACTGAGCTTAAAGCACATAGGAACATAGGAGCAGGAGTAGGCCATTCAGCCTATCGAGCCTGCCATACCATTCAATATGATTATGGCTGATCATCCACTTCAATGCCTTTTTCCCACACTATCCCCATATCCCCTTATGTTATTTGTATTTAGAAATCTGACAGTCTCTGCTTTAAACATACTCAATGACTGAGATTCCACAGCCCTCTGAGATAGAGAATTCCAAAGATTCACAACCCTCTGAATAAAGAAATTTCTCCTCATCTCTGTCCTAAGTGGCTTCCCCTTATTTTGAAATTGTGTCCCGTGGTTCGAGACTCCCCAACCATGGGAAACATCTTAGTTGCATCTACCCTGTCTATCCCTTTAAGTATTTTGTAGGTTTCAATGAGATCACCTCTCATTCTTCAAAACTCTAGAGAATACAGGCCCAGTTTCCCCAATCTCTCTTCATTGGACAGTCCTGTCATCCCACGAACAAGTCTGGTGAATCTTCATTGCACTCCCTCTATGGCAACAATATCTTTCCTAAGGTAAGGGGACCAAAACTGCACACAGTACTCCAGGTGTGGTCTAACCATGGTTCTATACAATTGAAGCAAGACTTCACTGCTCCTGTACTCAGATCCTCTTGTGAGAAAGGCTAACATATATCATTAGCCTTCCGAATTGCTTGCTGCTCCTGCATGTCAGCTTTCAGTGACTTATTGACAAGGACACCCAGATCCCTTTGTACATCTACACTGTCTAATCTCTTGCCATTTAAGAAATACTCTGCACATCTATTCCTCCTACCAAAGTGGATAACCTCACATTTTTCCACATTATATTCCATCTGCCACATTCTTGCCCATTCACCAAGTCTCTCCAAATCACCTTCAAGCCACTTTGCATCTTCCTCACAATATACATTCCCATCCTAGTTTTGTGTCATCCACGAACTTGGAAATATTACATTTGGTCCCCACATCCAAATCATTGATATATATTGTGAACAGCCAGGGCCCAAGCACTGATCCCTGTGGTACCCCACTAGTCACAGCCTGCCAATGCGGGAATGACCAGTTTATTCCTACTCTCTGCTTTCTGCCTGTTAACCAATCTTTAATCCATGCCAGTGCATTACCTCCTATCCATGTGCTTCAAGTTTGCTAACCAATCTCCTGTGGGGGACTTTATCAAAAGCCTTCTGAAAATCCAAGTGTACCACGTCCACCAACTCCCCTTTATCAATTCGTTTAGTAACATCCTCAAAAAACTCCAACAGGTTCGTCCAACATGATTTCCCATTCATAAATCCATGTTGACTATGCCCAATCAGATCATTATTATCCAAGTGTCCATTTATCACATCCTTTAGAATAGATTCTAGCATTTTCCCAATGACTGATGTAAGGCTAACAAGTCTGTAATTCCCTGTTTACTCTCTCTCTCCCTTCTTAAATAGTGGGGTGACATTTGCAACCTTCCAATCTGCAGGAACCGCTCCAGAATCTATAGAATTTTGGAAGATGATCACCAATGCATCCACTATCTCCAAAGCTCCCTCTTTCAACACTGTGGGATGTAGAATATCAAGTCCAGGGGACTTATCAACCTTCAGCCCCATTAATTGCTCCAATACAACCTTCTTACTAATACTAATTTCCTTCAATTCCTCATTCCCCCTAATCCCTTGGATCTCTAATTCTGGGAGATTTCTTGTATCTTCCTCAGTGAAGACAGACACAAAGTAATCATTTAGCTTCTCTGCCATTTCTCTATTCCCCATTATAAATTCTTCTGACTTTGCCTGAAATGGGCCCACATTTGTCTTAGCCAAATGTTTCCTTTTTGCATACCTGTAGCTAGCTTACATTCATATTCTATTCTCCCTTTATCAGTTTCTTGGTTCTCCTTTGCTGTATTCTAAAATGCTCCCAATTCTCAGGTTTACTACTATTTCTGGCAACTTTACAGGCCTTTTCTTTTAATCTTATACAATCCTTATCTTCCTTTGTTATCCACAGTTGACTGCCTTTTGTTTTGGGGTTTTTGTGCCTTGAAGGAATGTATATATGTAATATTTCTTTAAAGACTATCCATTGCCTATGTACTGTCATTACTTTTAATGTATTTTCCCAATCCACCTCAGCCAATTTGCCCCTCATACCTTCATAATTTCCTTTCTTCAAATTTAACACCCTGGCTTCAGATTGAACTACCTCACTTTCAAACATAATGTAAAATTCTATCATATTATGGTCACTCATCCCTAGAGGTTCTTTTACAACAAGATTATTAATTAGCCCTTTCTCATTACATAATACTAGATCTAAAATAGCCTGTTCTCTCGTCAATTCTTCAACATACTGCTCTAGAAAATCATCCTGCACACACTCCAGAAACACGTCCTCCACAGAATTAGTGCTCATTAGGTTTACCCAGTCTATATGCAGATTTATGTCACCCATGATTACTATATTACCCATGCCACATGCTTCTCTAATCTCCTGATTAATACTATGCCCCACACTACCACTTCTGTTTGGTGGCCTATAAACAACTCCTACCAATGTTTGCTGCCCCTTGCTGTTTCTTAGCTCTACCCAAACAGATTCCACATTTTGTTCTTCTGATCAGAGATCCTCCTTTCCTAATGTACTGATCCCATCCCTTATTATCAGTGTAACACCACTTCCTTTTCCTTTATGCCTGGCCTTCCTAAATGTGGAATATCCTTGAATATTCAGTTCCCAGTCTTGGTCACCCTGTAGCCTCATTTCCATTATGGCAATTATATCATACTCATTTACCTCTATTTGGGCCTTTAAATCATCTACCTTGTTGCGAGTGCTGTGTGCATTTAGGTAGAGTGCCCTTAACCTTGTCTTCTTGACATTATTCTGCATTCTAAGCCTAGTTGATGCTTGCCTTTGTTTTGCCTGCCTTCTAATGTCACTTGCTACTTTTCTACCTCCAGCTTTACTTCCTTTCAATTTGAGCTACCCCTCAGGTTCCCTTCCCCCTGACAAGCTAGTTTAAACCCTCCCCAACAGCAATAGCAAATCTCCCTGTGAGGATGTTAGTTCCAGTCCTGTTAAGGTGTAGCCCATCCATCTTGTACAGGTCCCACCTGCCCCAGAACTGGTCTCAATGCCTCAGACATCTGATGCCCTCCCTCCTACACCAATTCTCCAGCCACTTGTTCAATCAATTAATCCTCCTATTCCCATGCTCACAAGCACGTGGCACTGAGAGTAATCCTGAGATTACTACTTTGGAGGTACTGCTTTTTAATTTGCTTCCTAACTCCCTAAAATCTGCTTTCAGGACCTCATCCTTCTTCCTACCTATGTCATTGGTACCAATGTGGACCACGACCCCTGGCTGTTCACCCTCCCCCAGAAGGATGTCCTGCAGCCATTCCATGACATCCTTGACCCTGGCATCAGGGAGGCAACACACCATCCTGAAGTCACGTTTACTATCACAGAAATGCCTGTGTGATCCCGTGACTAACGAATCTCCTTTCACTATTGCTCTTCCACTCTTCTTCCTCCCTTCCTGTGTATCTGAGCCACCTGTGGTGCCACGGACTTTGCTCTGGCTGCACTCCCTTGAGTAACCATCGCTCTAACCAGTATCCGAAATGGAAAACTGATTAGCAAGCAAGATAGACTCAAGGGACTCCTGCACTGCCTGCCTAGTTCTCTTAGACAGCCTGGCAGTCAGCCATTCCCTCTCTGCCTGCTCCTAACCTGCAGTGTGACCACCTCCCTAAACGTGCTATCCACATAGTCCTCTGCCTCATGGATGCACTACAGTGGCTCCAGCCACCGCTCGAGTTCCGAAACCCAGAGCTCAAGCTTCTGCAGACAGCGACCCTTCCTGCAGATGTGTTCGTCTAGGACACATGGTGTGTCCATGACTTCCCACATACAGCAGGACGTACATTCCACTTTTGATTTCCAGCACAGGTTATTTTCAAACATCTCAGTGTCCTTTCAGTGGACTGTCAACAACAAAGTAAAATCCAGCATTTATGAAATCTTCAGCCTTCCAATGAATCCATCTGAACAATTTAAATATGAGTCCTCAAAAAAAACTTAACAAAAAATATAGAAGCATCTTCATAACAGCACACACCCAAACTTGTCTGTCCTTGCTTGAGAAAATTCCACCCAAAGTTTCAGGTCGATGACCTATCATCAGAACTGGAAAAAGTTAGAGATGTAACAGGTTTTAAACAAGTACAGAGGCAGGGAAAAGTTGTGGGGGTGGGGGGCTGTGGGTTGCAAGCTGGCAGGTAGTGCAGTTGGGTGGAAAAAGAACAGAAGTTGTACTTCATTGGCTCTAAATCAGTTTGAGACATCCTGTGGTCATGAATGGCACTATATAAATGCAAGTCTTTTTTTTATTTTTTAGGTCTGTGATACAGTGGAAAGCAGGACGTATTAAAGAACAAAGGGGAAAGGTGCAAGGCAGAAGGGGATGGTAACGACACAAAGTAAAGAAACACAAGATGGGTTTAGAGGTGTCTAAATGGCAAGAGCAGAACCATTACCAACAATTGCTGTTTGAGAATATGGGATTGGTGGTAATGACCTGAAACTGTTGAATCCAGTGTTGAGTCTGGAATGCTGTAAAGTGCCCAATCGAAAGATGAGGTGCTGTTCTTCAAGCTTCCATTGTGCTTCTTTAGAACAGTAAGCGAAGCCAAAGACAGGGAGGTCATAGTGGGAGTGCAGCAGAGAATTAAAATGATAGGCGACTGGAAGCTCAGGGTCACGCTCACGGACTGAATGGAAGTGTTCTGCAAAGCTTTTGGTCTCCTTCAATGTAGACGAGATGGCATTGTGAACAGCGAATACAATATGTCAAATTGAAAGAAATACAAGTAAATCGCTGTTTCACTTGGAAGGAGTGTTTGAGGTCCTGCAACAGGAACAGCAGCAGGAGACAAGAAGTGAGGAGGGGCCTGCTTGAAGTAGACTGTAGGGTGTATTTGCCTGAAGTGAGTTTCCAAGAAATGTCTGAGCAACAGTGCATGGCGAATCTGTCTTACCCTAAGCAGGCTGTAGTAGACCTCACAGACACTGCCTTCTCTGTCTCCTTAATCTTAAGGGGATTCACCCATTCTTGCTTTCTACTCTTCCTTGATGCAGGTCCACCACAGCAATAGATAGCACAAGAGGAGGCAGGTGATGATGAAGAGCCATGAGCAAATTGACACAGGGTAAATAAGATTAGAGAGTTGAATCCGTGGCTCAAAGATTGGTGTGGGAGAAATGGGTTTCACTTCATGGGGTACTGGCATCACTACTGGGGAAAGGGGGAACTGTACCATTGGGACGGCCTTCACCTGAACTGTGCTGGCACCAGTGTCCTGGTGAATCACATAACTAGGGCTGTCGAGAGGGCCTTAAGTTAACTAGTGGGGTGGGGGGAGAGTTCATTTGAGGGGAGATTTGGAAAGTTAAAAGTGAAAGGACAAGGCGATATTGCAGTAGTGGTTGTAGGCCTGAGGTGTTTGTAGATTTTTCTCTTGGTTGAAAGTTCAGTTTGAAAACGGAGGATCACTTCCAATTCCCTACTGCATAAGTTGAAAATATAGAATTCACAGCAGGGTGCCTCCCTTCTTGGCTTGTTGGATTTTTTCTCCCAGCTTTTAGCTGGAAAACCTTTGGTAATGCTTCTTCCTGAATATATAAAGCCAAGTCTTTTAACCTTTGGCGGCCATGTTTTAGCACATTGTCCACTTTTTAAAAGAAAAGTCCGTTTTTATAACTCTTCAGGTTGAGTTCTGTATTTTCAGTTGCTGCACTTTGCCTGAGTATAACACTGTGAAGAATGGGAACTTGAACAAGGTATGAGAGCTCTGCTGGTATCAATGGAACTACAACCTAATAAGGAAAGGAATGCAAAAAATTAAAATAAAAACATTCAAATGAGTAGTTTGTAAACATAAGTATAATCATGCTAACTTAATATACAGAATAGTTGTGCCCAAAATATACCTAAATAAATTAACTGTGGGTTAATGTGAATTAAATTAGTTTGATACGTATGTGTAGCTAAAATTGTGGATGCTAAGTAGTCCAAAAATTCAATCATAGAACAATGTTCATCCAGGAGTTTGGTTTTATAAAGTGACTACCAAAAGATTTGTTGTAATCTTCTTCAAAGGATTTTGTGTTACTATTTTAGGAAACTGACAAGAACTTGAGAAAATTTTAACTGCATTTTATTGTCTGATCTTGTTCAATAATATTCTTTATTTTTAGTACTGTGTGTTCCCTAAGGTCCACAAAATGTACAGATGTTCTGTTCATTGGAGTGAATCAACGATCCTGTGCAGAACAGTTGCGTTGTTTCAGGTTAATCTCATTATATGTGGCTGTGCTGCTTAAATACCTCTTAGTGATTCTGTTTCCTGATCTCATTTACTTGTTACCCATGATACACGATCAATGGATCTTTAACTATAAGCTTATGATGCTACAATTCGTCAAGCCACATGCTGAGATATAAAAAAAAATAGCTTTCCTGACGGCTTTGTAAATTTATCCTTTAATAGATAAGTTGCCAACCCCAGGTGCTGCTCACATTTACATTATGCAAAAAAAAAACAAAGCTGGAAACTCAAGTGAAGTTCAGCACTCATCCACTCACCCAGATGCTAATCCTGCCGTTACGTCTTCCCCTCCCCCACACCCACCACCACCAGTTCCAAACCAGCACTGAAGATATTTAGATGCTCTTCTCCGGGATGCAGCGCAAGCACGACAACTGGCCTGTTCTACAAAGCACTCCTGCTTGACAGACAAGATACTGTGCTCCTTCGCAGTGTGTTATCCTTACATGTTGTAATAATTACTTGCACACTCTGCTGTCATTCACTGCACCTACAAAGAGCAGGTTATAACCATCAAACAATGTGGCGGTGCAGACTGCTGGAGAATAAAGGCATAATTTATGCTTCCTGGAAACTATTGTTGGCTTGGAGAATGACTATGATGGTCAATTCCAACATGCATACTGAGAGAATTTAAGTCTCCCATGGTTGTAGGAGTTGAGTTCTAATAAGGAGCCATTTGGGTGTCATCTGTATTAAATCTATAGTGCCCTGGACTCTGGGGAAGCCAGCAACTCGGTAAAACATTTAAGTAAGAACATAAGAACATAAGAACTAGGAGCAGGAGTAGGCAATTCAGCCTCTCGAGCCTGCTCCGCCACTCAATACGATCATGGCTGATCTCATCTCTGCCTCAACTCCACTTTCCTGCCCATTCTCCATAACCCTTCAACCCTGAACTAATTAAAAATCTGTCTATTTCCTCCTTAAATTTACTCAATGTCCCAACATCCACCACACTCTGGGGTAGTGAATTCCACAGACTCACGACCCTTTGAGAGAAGTAATTTCTCCTCATCTCTGTTTTAAATCTGCTACCCCTTATCCTAAAACTATGACTTCTTGTTCTAGATTACTCCACCAGAGGAAACATCCGCTCTACGTCTACTTTGTCAGTCCCCTTAATCATCTTATATACCTCGATTAGATCTCCTCTCAGTTGTGTTGGATTGTCCTTTTGGAAATGGGTGTACTGATTTCATCAGAGAACTGCTTAATGCAGGAATGGAGTGCATGCTGGCTGATTTGACACATGCTCATTATGGAGAGCCTGGAATTACCAATTGTTGTGTTATATACTCAGAATAAGAAAAGACCATTAGGTCCATACACCCCTGTCACACTTTTACTGGACCCATTCCCATATGCCCCTTCATGCTTCTCTTCCAAACCCACCACCTCCTGAGAGAGGCATAAAAAGAGTGTGATGGTCTAAACACCCAGGTCTTGGCATAGTGCTGCTTCAGCTCCTAACACCTCTGGTGTCTTCAGGTTGATCCTCCTCATTTAAATCATGCAGGTGAGCAGGTCTGGAGAGCCAGTCCCAGACTCTCATGCTTTTGTTCATCATCTTACTTTCTTCACTAAGCTGAAGATGCACTACTGGAAATAAGCCAATAACCCAATTACTTGCTGTTATTTCAACAGAAGGTATGTGGAAACCCTGAAGGAACGGTATAAACACCATTTACTTCATATCTCCAAGCTTCCTGTGAATTTTCCATCAAAGTTACGAGGGATAATTGGGAGAATCTTCCCCCACTAGAAATTCATCCCAAAGATTTGTAACATAAAAAATATAATTTTAAAATCACATTGATTAAGCTTACTTTCACAGCAGCATTTTCCGTACTCAAAATGCCTACAACAGAACTTTCTGTCAGAGGCTTGTGCTATCCAAGAAGCCTGAATCAAGTTCATGAGGTTCCCAGTCATCATTCTTAACTGACAACCCAATAAAGTAGCAGCACCCAGCATGTATTTTTGTCTACAACTCACAGGCTTTTTTTTATGATTGACAACAACATTGATCATTCATCAAGTTTACCAGGATGTGCTTTTTATTTCCCAACTGTAAGGCAATTTAAGTGTATCACAGTAACTCAGTTGGACTCCACTTATTACAAGTTGATATTATACTCAATATCCAAGGTTGACCTAAAGTCAGCTAGGTTATTTTAGATTCGACACTGTATAGCTGAGAAATTTGCAGCTTTAAATAGCTAGTCTATGGGCAGATATAAGTATTTATTTATTTCAGTTTATTGCTGATAAGTTTGCAGTTTAAGTAAAGATTTCGGGACCTCATATACTGTGCCTTTCCAAGTTAGTGTAATAGGGTAGATGGTCTTGCCTCCTTCAGAAATGTTCAGGTCTGTCTCTGCGATGCAGCATAATTAATCTCCATCTGTCATCATAGTAGTTTGGCCTTCTTCCAATGTTTCTTCTCTCTGGCTAACATCTCTGTTTTAGGGAACTTAACTCTTGTGTGCAAGTAACACACTGAATTATGTGACTATCTCTAGCTAGTGGAGGTTTAGGTCTCTTAGCACTATATAACCCCTCTCTCTCAAAAACCTTCTTTAGTTTTCTCTCCAGCTTCTCTGATCTTTTGTGTTGAAAACATCACCTTTGATTCTCAAGGTAAATAAAGTCACAAAAGTATTTTTCATTATTACATGGCCACCTGGACAAATTATTCTCTTCATTCTTTTTGCATTTTACAATTAAACTTTATAAAAAGTTCAGATCCATGGTGAAAAAAGAGCTGAAGATCCAATTGTTTTTTCTAGAATTTCTTTCCCAGAAAAACATTAGATATATCATCAGCTGTTGGAAACGAGTGAAGAGAAGTCTGCTCATGCATTCAAGTAAGTTATCAATTGGTAGGTGCAGTAGATCTGCAGCATTAGTTAAGCTGAGGTTGCTTTTCATTGAGTATGAAGTTATTCACAGACAGTAGTTTTACGACATTAAGTGCTTCTTCAGGGTGTTAAAGAATGGGAAAACACAGGGTTTGCAGGCAGCTTTCTCATGAAATGAATTTGGTAGATAGTGGAAGTTTGGCATTTAAAGGAAAGCTATATAAGTAAATGAGGGAGAAAGGACTAGAAGGATATGTTGATGGAGTGAAGTGAAGTAAACAGAGTGGGAGGAAGCTAGTGTGGATCATAAACACTGGCATAGACCTATTGGGCTGAATGGCCTGTTTCTGTGCTGTAAATTCTACGTAATGCTCAAAGGAAGGTGTTGGTATCTGAATGAGTCAAGGGGTGTTTTGCAGTATGAATCCAGCACTGTCTCATGAGTTGTGGTGCATGTTGTGTGTATCACAATCTTGAAATCAAGACAGAATCTATGGTAGATATTTCAAAGGATGTGAGACAGCCTGGTGATGGCACTGCTGATGCTGTACACTCAGCTCATGAAGAATAGAGGCAAGTGAGAAACAGCTGTCAGACTCATTTTTCACACCATCTTAGATGTATACAGGCTATTTCCACAGCTTACCAATATTGTTCAAACAAAATCCTTGCTCTTCATAGCTAACCATAACATTCAAATCCTGAGTCTTAACATCAGCACATTACCTGTTCTGCATTGTCATGCAAAAGAACAAAACACCAATCAGTTACATATTCCATGATTTCTAACAACGATTTACAAAAACCTCATTTTGGTTCAGTCACCATACACACTCATTGTGACCATGCATGTTTTTCTTTGCACAATTCTAACACTTCTTCTATGTGCTAGCCAGGGCCTGGGATCTAAGATATAGAAAGCTGCTGCAAAAAATTATTGGCATCTTGGGGTGGAGGTTGCCTTCCTTCAGGGTCCCAAATTCCTGGGATGGACATCGTATCGGTTGACTGTCCTTGGCAGACTGGTACTGCAAAGATGAAGGTTTCTGTAGGGAGCTGATAAACAGCACCTTTGCACTGCTGCTACCATGAGAGGAAATGAGCTTGAGGAGCGCACACACAAGTTCTCCACTGGTACAAGATGCTGCTCTGTGGTACTTCGCAATCTGATTGACAACAACCTCTCCAGACAGTGCTTCAAGATTTGCATTCATCAAGAAGATACAAATGGTCAGATGGATTCAATCTATACCTTGGCTCCTTGGGAATCCTGACACACACTAAAATTGCAGTGCCTAGGATGCTACCATGGGGACTCAAATAAAATGATTTGCTCCGGCAAATAGTGCAACTGTGATTTGCAAATACATCTGAGCACAGCTGTTTGTTTAATATTAGAGAATAACTCAGTAGCATAAATGTTTGTAGTTGTTATGACCTTTACAGCCACTAGCTGTTTGGTACCTACTTTGGAATTGTTTTCAGTGAAATTACAGCTAAACTCACTGAAGGCTTCCTTTGTAGAGCATAGCTTCCACAAGCACTACTCCTACGAGATCTGGCGACATGAGCTTCAGTCTGTATATTCTGGTGTGGAGATACCAGCAGGTAGATCATATGTGCCTCTAGCGCTACCTGATCAGTAATGGCCTCACTCCATTATTCCCCTTCTTCCTTCAATAAACAAAGCCATTGGGTCCTCTCTAGAATTTAGGGAGGTGAGACAGGAGGGAAATGGCAGTATCACAACTGACACAAGCATATCACAGAATTGTTACAATGCAGGAGGCTATTTGGCCCATTGTGACTGCACTGGCTCTCCGAAAGAGCACTTAGTTCCATTCCCCCATCTTCTCCCTGTAACCCTGCACTTTCTTTCTTTCCAAATAACAGTCCAATTCCCTTTTGAATGCTTCAATTGAACCTACCTCCACCACACTCTCAGGCAGCACATTCCAGACCTTAACCACTTGCTGTGTGAAAGTTTTTCATGTTGCTTTTGCTTCTCTTACCCATTACTTTAAATCTGTGCTGTCTCATTCTCGATCATTTCATGAGTGGGAACAGTTTCTCTCTATCTACTCTGCCTAGACCCTTCATGATTTTGAATACCTCTATCAAATCACCTCTCAGCCTTCTTTTCTCCAAGCTTTCCAAATCGAAGAAAAAAAACAGCCAAATTGAACAATTTAGTAACCCCCGAATGAAGCAAACCAAACTAAGTATCTTTAGAATTCAACAAATTAACTATTCATTAAAAAAACTAAAATCTTAAACACAAGATAAACCAATATCTAAAGACCTTATAACTTCTTATTTAAAAATCTAACTCTTGCATTCACATACATATGCTCAAACTAACAGTAGTTTGGTTTTTAATAGCTGCCTAAAAAAACAAAAAATAAAGTCTTTGCAAGTTTCGTTCCTGACGAATAGAGTTTTCCAATGCAAAGTTCACTTGCAGTCTTCCAAGGCCTGATGAAACCGAAGACCCTTCAGCAGTTCAGTTAAACAGTTATAGTATTAAACTCTTTTTTTCCGGCGATGAACATAGCAGATCTCAATTTGTTGTGAAAGAAAAAAAGCCTTTTTTCTTATTTCTTTATGGAATTAATTTGGTTCGAAACGTTGTAGGATTTTAAGAGAGAAACAACACAGTTTTTCTTCCTTCAGTTTAAATTGTCTCAGGGAGCTCTCCTTCTTCCTTCACTTGCTGGAACAGTCTCTCAACTAACTGCTGATCAGCTAATTTTTTAAAAGTCAAAATTGCAACATTGAATCTCTGTCTTCTCTCCCTCTGTGGCTGCTGCTTGCCAACCAAAAGACACTTTGGTTCACTGAGCTTTGGGAACTTGCTGCCTTAAAGATGCACTGATCTTTTATAGTCTTAAAGGCGCACCACAATATTTCCGAGGAGAAACAAAAATGCAGGACCGTGACAATGCATATTTACTCCTAGGTCCCTCTACTCCTGCACCCCCTTCAGAATTGTACCCTTTATTTTATATTGTCTCTCCTTGTTTTTCCTACCAAAATAAATCGCTTCAAATTTCTCTGCATTGAACTACATTTGCCACCTATCCACCCATTCCACCAACTTGTCGACGTTCTTTTGCAGTTCTACACCATCCTCTTCACAGTTCACAATGCTTCCAAGTTTCGTATCATCCACAAACTTTGAAATTGTGCCCTGTACACCAAGGTCTAGGTCATTAATATAGATCAGGAAAAGCAAGGGTCCCAAAACTGACCCCTGGGGAACTCCACTACAAACCTTCCTCCAGCCCAAAACACATCCATCCACTACTCTTTGTTTCCTGTCACTCAGCCAATTCCGTATCCATATTGTTACTGTCCCTTTTGTTCCAAGCGCTATCAAGTTGCTCACAAGTCTGTTCTGTGGCATTGTGTCAAACGCCTTTTGAAAGTCCATGTACACCACATCAATAACATTGCCCTCATCAACCCTCTCTGTTACCTCCTCAAAATATTCCAGCAAGTTAGTCAAACATGATTTTCCCTTAAGAAATCCATGCTAGATTTTGCTATTAATGCTATTATTTTTGTCTCAAATTATTCTTTCTAGATGTTTCCCCACCACCGAAGTTAAACTGACACTTATGTGGTAAGCAGCTATCAGCAAAAATTACCAAAAATGCACGGGAAATAAACTTTCTATACAGCCTCAAAGTATTTACTACTTCCTTCTTTTCTCCAGCATCCAATAATGCTGAACAAAGCTGTCACATGGAGGTGTAATTATGATTGCAACTTCAGTTATGCAACATGGTGGAAAATTGAGACATGTCATGTAACTACTGCCTCATTTAAATTTAAATTGCATTAGTAAGTTGGGAGGGTGCTAAAGTGGATGGGCATAAAGGGATCTTTATCCCATTTCTTAGCCCGCACACCTGAAATATAATACAAAATCAGGCGGTACTAATAGGAAAACTGATGGCCCACAGTGCCTCATCGATGCCCAATTTTTTGCTGCTATATCTGGTCTGGATCTATCCCATTTGCACAGTAGTAGTGCCACACATGATGGAGGGTGTCCTCAGTGTGAAGATGGCACTTCATCTCCACAGGGGATGAGGTGGTCACTTCTACTGTCATGGATAATTGCATTTGCAACAGACTGGATCAAGATGAGGTCAAGTAGGTTTTTCCCTCGTGTTGGTTCTCTCACCATTCGCCGCAGGCCCTGTCTGACGATCATCAAGACTTGGTCAGTAATGGTTCTACTGAGCCACGCTTGATGATGGACATTAAAGATCCCGCCCAGAGTACATTTCTGTGCCCTTGCTGCATTCTGTGCTTCTTCTAAGTGGTGTTCATAGAAACATAGAAAGTAGGAACAGGAGTAGGCCATTCGGCCCTTCGAGCCTGCTCTGCCATTCATTATGATCATGGCTGATCATCCAACTCAGTAACCTGTTCCCGCTTTCGCCCCATACCCTTTGATCTCTTTAGATCCAAGAACCAAATCTAACTCCTTCTTGAAAACATACAATGTTTTGGCCTCAACTGCTTTCTATGGTAGCGAATTCCACAGGTTCACCACTCTCTGGGTGAAGAAATTTCTCATCTCAGTCCTGAAAGGTTTACCCCGTATCCTTAGACTATGACCCCTGGCTCTGGACTCCCCCACCATCGGGAACATCCTTCCTGCATCTACCCTGTCAAGTCCTGTTAGAACTTTATAGGTGTCTATGAGATCCCCCTCACTCTTCTGAACTCCAGCGAATATAATCCTAACCAACTCAATCTCTCCTCATACGTCAGTCCCACCATCCCAGGAATTAGTCTGGTAAACCTTTGCTGCACTCCCTCTATAGCAAGAACATCCTTCCTCAGATAAGGAGACCTAAACTGCACACAATATTCCACATGTGGCCTCACCAAGGCCCTGTATAATTGTAGCAAGACATCCCTGCTCCTGTACTCGAATCCTCTCGCTATGAAGGCCAACATACTATTTGCCTTTTTTACCGCCTGTTGCACCTGCATGCTTACCTTCACTGACTGGTGTACCAGAACACCCAGGTCTCATTGCATATTCCCCTCTCTCAGTTTATAGCCGTTCAGATAATAATCTGCCTTCCTGTTTTTGCTACCAAAGTGGATAACCTCACATTTATCCACATTATACTGCATCTGCCATGCATTAGCCCACTCACTCAACTTGTCCAAATCACCCTGAAGCCTCTCTGCATCCTCCTCGCCCTCCCACCCTGTTTTGTGTCATCTGCAAATTTGGAGATATTACATTTAGTTCCCTCATCTAAACCATTAATGTATATTGTGAATAGCTGGGGTCCTAGCACTGATCCCTGCGGTACTCCACTAGTCACTGCCTGCCATTCGGATAAAGACCCATTTATCCCTACTCTTTGTTTCCTGTCCGCCAACCAATTTTCTATCCATCCCAATACACTACCCCCAATCTCATGCGCTTTAATTTTACATGCTAATCTCTTATGTGGGACTTTGTCGAAAGCCTTCTGAAAGTCCAAAGAAACCACATCCACTGGCTCCCCCTCATCAACTCTACTAGTTACATCCTCGAAGAATTCTAGTAGATTTGTCAAGCATGATTTCCCTTTCGTAAATCCATGCTGACTCTGCCCGATTCTACCACTGTTCTCGAAGTGCTCTGCTAGAAAACCTTTGATAATGGACTCTAAAATTTTCCCCACTACCGACGTCAGGTTGACTGGTCTATAATTCCCTGCTTTCTCACTACCTCCCTTTTTAAATAGTGGGGTTACGTTAGCTGACCTCCAATCTGTAGGAACTGTTCCCGAGACTATAAAATCTTGGAAGATGACCACCAATGCATCCATTATTTCTAGGGCCACTTCCTTAAGTACTCTGGGATGCAGACCATCAGGCCCTGGGGATTTATCGGCCTTCAATCCCATCAATTTCCCCAACATCATTTCGCTACTAATACTGATTTCTTTCAGTTCCTCTCTCTCACTAAACCCTGTGTTCCCCAACATTTCTGGTATGATATTTGTGAAGACAGAACCAAAGTATGCATTTAGTTGGTCAGCCATTTCTTTGTTCCGCATAATAAATTCCCCTGTTTCTGACTGTAAGGGACCTACATTGGTCTTCACCAATCTTTTTCTCTTCACATACCTATAGAAACTTTTACAGTCTGTTTTTATGCTCTCCGCAAGCTTGCTCTCGTACTCTATTTTCCCCTTCTTAATCAATCCCTTGGTCCTCCTTTGCTGAATTCTAAACTGCTCCCAGTCCTTGGGACTGTTGTTTTTCCTGGCAAATTTATATGCCTCGTCCTTGGATCTAATGCTATCTCTAATTTACCTTGTAAGCCATGGTTTGGCTGCCTTTTCCATTTTATTTTTGCGCCAGACAGGGATAAACAATTGTTGCAATTCATCCATGCGTTCTTTAAATGTTTGCCATTGCCTTTCCACCATCATCCCTTGAAGTAACGTTTCCCAATCCGTCATGGTCAACTCACGCCTCATACCTTCATAGTTTCCTTTACTAAGATTCAGGACCCTTGTCTCAGAATCAGCTACGTCATTATCCATCTTGATGAAGAATTCTAACATATTATGGTCACTCAACATGGAGGAGTACTGATTCATCAGCAGGAGGTTTCCTTTCCCACGTTTGACCTGATGCCATGTGACTTCATGGGGTCCGGAGTCTTGATAAGGATTCCCAGGGCCACTCCCTCCTGCCAATTTTAGCATATATCCCCAGATGTTAGAGAGGAGGACTTTGCAGGGTCGACTGCTCTGGACTTGTCTGTGTTGTATCCGGTGCAAAGGTCGATATGGTTGATCTGTCGGGTTTTATTCTTTTTCAACTTGCTTGCAGCGATTTGTTACAACTGAGTGGCTTGCTAGGTCATTTCAGAGGACAGAGTTGAGTCACCACATTGCTATGGATCTGGAGTCACATGTTGGCCAGAGCAGGACAGATTTCCATCTCTAAAGAACATTAGTGAATCAGATAGATTTTTAATGACAATCCGGTAGTTTCCTGATGACCATACTCCTAGCTTTTTATTTTAGATTTATTTAATTAATAAAATTAAATTCCCCAACTGTAGTGGTGCCTCCAGAGCGTTAGTCCAGGCTTCAAGATTACAAGAGCTGGAGCATTACCATTATGCTACCGTTCCCTATAGCTACAGTGTTGAGAAAACCAGTTTCACAGACAATAAAAATGGATTTAGTTTCCATGGCACCAGCAGGCCTTGATAATCTTGAACAGTTTTGAATTACAAAGCTATTAGTGTTGATCTTAATGGATTGTGGAGGAAGAAAAGTCAGTCTTTGTTATCTATTTGAAATTTCACTTCAAACAAGGCTTCCATCATTTTTTTAAGACAATTATTTGATAATTAAAATGTCTAATTGTTTTTAAATGATTTGTATATGGCTATTTATCTTCCTAGCTGTTCATGTTGCTAGATGATTCCTTTGCCTTTGGCTTATCTTAGTGGTCTTCTTCCAAATGTGACTGAAATATTGCTGAAACTGAATTAATCCTGCCCTCGACATTTTGCTGCCCACTTCGTTCCTAGTACTTGCCTGTTGACCTTGGAGAAAAACCATGTGGTGTTTACAGTCAATGGGCCATAGAAATTCACTTAGGTTGAAATTACCATTTAATACACACACATTTTTTAGTTGCAGGATCTTTCATTTCTGTGCTATTTCAGTGGTTCCTGCCTTGCAGTGAGGTGAGTGGATAAAGGTACTGTTCCGGTTACATTGGATTTATGCCTAAAGTCACTCCACTAAGCCAAATGGAGACACCAACTTTACTTACCGCCCTTGGTAGTTGTTACTCCTTTTGCTACAAAGCCCAAAATATCCGCTACAAAATTGATCAACATTTCAATGGCTACATGTTGCTCAGATATAATTGTTATTGTTTTCAATACTCCACAGCTGGTTTAACTGCCCTGTTATACAATTTAAGTGGCTGTTGAGCCACTTGACAAGTGAGAAACAAGCATTACAGATGCATCGTAGGAACTGTTTTTTGGTATTCTCCTATCAGGAAATGCATTTAGCAAAAGCACCCAGATGAAAAAGGACATTACGCTCTGTTTCACATTGTTTGTAGAATTAAACACAAAAGTTAATAACTCCCTTTCCAAAAGAGGAAAATATGACTAAAGTACTTGCAAATGTTGGCAATTTCTATCGGTGTAAGCTATAACATTAATGCGTTTAGACAGTAATTTTAAAGGATTTTAAAAAAGCACTTGTAGTATCATGCAGCACAGAAGACCTGAGCCAGCTATTTGAAAGAGCTATCCGATTAATCCCACTTGCTTGCATTTTCCCCATAGCCCTGACTTCCTTTCCAAGTTTATATCCAATTCCCATTAAAAAGTTACAATTGAATCTGCTTCCACCACCCTTTCAGGGATTGAATTCCAGATCATAACAACTCTCTGCAATAAAAAGCTCTCTCATCTTCTTTCTGGTTCGTTTGCCAATTATCTTTAAATCTGTTGTCTCTGGTTAACAACCTTCCCACCAGTGGAACTAACTTCTTAAACAAAAACCTCTTTAAAAACATATACAATTGTATTACCTTTGATAAACATAGAAAATAGGAGCAGGAGTAGGCCATTCGGCCCTTCGGGCCTGCTCCGCCATTCAAAAAAGATCACGGCTGTTCGTCTAATTCAGTACCGTTCCCGCTTTCTCCCCATATCCCTTGATCCCTTTGACATTAAGAAATATATCTATCTCCTTCTTGAATATATTTAATGACTTGGCCTCCACTGCCTTCTGCAATAGAGAATTCCACAGGTTCACCACCCTCTGAGTGAAGAAAATTCTCCTCATCTCAGTTCTAAATGGCATACCCCGTATCCTGAGACTGTGACCCCTGGTTCTGGAATCCCCAGCCATTGGGACCATCCTCCCTGCAGCTAGCCTGTCCAGTCCTGTGAGAATTTTATAGGTTTCGATGAGATCCCCTCTCATTCATCTAAACTCTCGTGAATACAGGCCTAGTCGACTCAATCTCTCCTCATAAGTCAATCCTGCCAGCCCAGGAATCAGCCTAGTAAATCTTCTTTGCACTCCCTCCATGGCAAGAACATCGTTCCTCAGATAAGCAGACCAAAACTGCATACAATACTCCAGATGTGGTCTCACCAAGGCCCTGTATAACTGCAGTAAGACATCCTTACTCCTGCGCTCAAATCCTCTTGCAATGAAAGCCAACATACCATTCACCTTCCTAACTGCTTGCTGCACCTGAATGCTTGCACCTGGTGTACAAGGACACCCAGGTCTCATTGCACCTCCCTCTTTCCCAATCCACCACCATTCAGATAATAATCTGCCTTTCTGTTTTTACAACCAAAGTGGATAACCTCACATTTATCCATGTTATACTGCATCTGCTATGCATTTGCCCACTCACCCAACTTGTCCAAATCACATTGGAGCCTCTTTGCATCCTCCTCACAGCTCACATCCCCCCCAGCTTTGTGTCGTCTGCAAACTTGGAAATGTTACACTTAGTTCCCTCACCCAAGTCATTAATATATATTGTGAATAGCTGGGGCCCAAGCACTGATCCCTGCAGTACCCCACTAGTCACTGCCTGCCACCCAGAAAAAGACCTGTTTATTCCTACTCTGTTTCCTGTCTGTCAACCAGTTCTCAGTCCATGCCAGTATATTACCCCCAATCCCATGTGCTTTAATTTTGCACACTAACCTCTTATATGGGACCTTATCAAAAGCCTTCTGAAAATCCAAATACAACACATCCACTGGTTCTCCCTTATCTATTCTACTAGTTACATCCTCAGAAAACTCCAGTAGATTTGTTAAACATGATTTCCCTTTCATAAACCCACGCTGACTTTGTCCAATTCCGTTTATGTTTTCCAGGTGTTCTGCTATCACATCCTTTATAATAGACTCTAGCATTTTTCCCACTAATGATGTCAGGCTAACTTCTGTAATTCCCTGTTTTGTCTCCCCCTCCTTTTTTAAATAGTGTGGTTACATTTGCCACCCTCCAATCTGTAGGAACTGCTCCAGTCTCTATAGAATTTTGGAAGATGACCACCAGTGCATCCACTGGGATGTAGATTATCAGGCCCTGGGGATTTGTCAGCCTTTAACCCCATTAATTCCACTAGCACTTTTTTTTTTACTGATTTCCTTCAGTTCCTCCCTCTCATTAGACCCTTGGTTCCCTAACATTTCTGGGAGGTTATTTGTGTCCTCCTTTGTGAAGACAGAACCAAAGTATGTGTTTAATTGTTCTGCCATTTCTCTGTTCCCCATTATAATTTCCCTGTTTCTGACTGTAAGGGATCTACATTTGTCTTCACTAAACTTTTTCTCTTCACATACTTATAGAAGCTTTTACAGTCAGTTTTTATGCTCCCCGCAAGTTTACTCTCATACTCTATTTTCCCCCGCTTACTCAACATCTTTGCCCTCCTTTGCTGAATTCTAAACTTCTCACAATCCTCAGACTTGCTGCTTTTTCTGGCAATTTTATATGCCTCCTTTTTGGATCTAATACTATCCCTAATTTCTTTTGAAAGCCACGGTTGAGCCACCTTTCCAGTTTTATTTTTGTGCCAGACAGGAATGAATAATTGTTGTAATTCATGCACACATTCTTTAAATATTATCCATTGCCTATCCACCTTCAAACCTTTTAGTAATGTTCCCCAATCTACCATAGCCAACTCGCACCTCATACCGTCGTAGTTTCCTTTATTTAGATTCAGGACCCTAGTTTCGGATTCAACTACTTCCCTCTCCATCTTAATGAAGAATTCTATCATGTTATGGTCACTCCTCCCCAAGGGACCCCACACAACAAGATTGTTAATTAATCCTTTCTCATTGCACAATACCCAATCGAGGATAGCATGTTCTCTAGTTGGTTCCTCAACGTATTGGTCTAAAAAACGGTCACGTACACACTCCGGGAAATCCTCCGCCACAGTATTATTGCTAATTTGGTTTGACCAATTTATATGTAGATTAAAGTCACCCATGTTTACAGTTGTACCCTTATTGCATGCGTCTCTACTTTCCTGTTTAATGCCATCCCTTACATTTCCACTACTATTTGGGGGCCTATAGACAACTACCACCAATGTTTTGTGCTCCTTGGTGTTTTCTAGCTTCACCCATACAGATTCCACATCATGATTTTCCAAGCCAATATCCTTCCTCACTATTGCATTGATTTCCTCCTTTACTAACAATGCTACCCCACCTCTTTTCCTTTTTTGCCTTTCCTTCCTAAATATTGAATACACCTGAATCTTGGTCACCATGCAACCATGTCTCCGTAATCGCAACCATATCATAACCGTTTATATCTATTTGCGCTGTTAATTCATCTACCTTATTGTGAATGCTCCGCACATTAAGACACATTTCCTTTAGACTTGTCTTAACATTGTCATCTTAGCTTTATTTTGCACTATGGCCCCATTGGTTTCTCACCCTTTTCTTTGCCTTCCACTTTTGCTTATCTTTCATTTCTATCCTTGTTTCCCCTCCTCTCTCCCTGCTCAGATGCCCACCCCCCGCCATTCTAGTTTAAACCCTCCCTGACAGCACTAGCAAACACACCTCCCCCCCGGAAATTGGTCCCGGTGCTGCCCAGATGCAACCCGTCCACCTTGTACTAGTCCCAGCTTCCCCAGAACATGTCCCAAGAATCTGAATCTCTCCCCCTTACACCATTTCTCCAGCCACGTATTCATCTGATAGATCCTGCTATTTCTGCTCTCGCTAGCACGTGGCACTGGTAGTAATCCTGAGATTACTACCTTTGAGGTCCTACTTTTTAAAATTTACGTCCTAACTCCCTACATTCAGCTTATAAAATCAAATAGCCGATATTTTCCTCTTTTGTGCTGGAAAAAACTTAATTTACTGCCTGTTCATCCTAATGGCCTGATGAGCACAGAAGCTGAAAAGTCCAGCATCCAACTTTAGTACTGCTACTTTTCTGCTTCTGATCAATATAAAATTGAGGAGGTAGTCTCACACCACTGCAGTTCAACAGCCCACTGGAGTGGTGTGTCAAATGCAGCTCAAAAAAATCTTCATGGGGTGCCTCGGAACTCCAGCATACTTCTTAAAAAGTTTACAAATGTTATAGGAACAGGAGTAGGCCATTCAGCCCCTCGAGCCTGTCCCACCATTCAATGAGATCGTAGCTGATCCGTGGCCTAACTCCATATACCTGCCTTTGGCCCATATCCCTTAACATCTTTGCTTAGCAAAAATCTATCTCAGATTTAAAATTAACAACTGTTCTAACTTCAACTGCTGTTTGTGGCAGAGAGTTCCAAACCTCTACCACCCATTGCATGAAGAAGTGCTTCCTGACATCTCTCCTGAATGGTCTGGTCCTAATTTTTTAAGACTATGCCCCCTAATTTTAAGAATCTCCAACCAGTGGAAATAGTTTATCCTTTATCTGGTCTGTCTTTTCCTGTTAATATCTTGAAGACTTCGATCAGATCAACCCATAACCTTCTAAATTCTAGCGAAAACAGGCCTAACTTCTGTAATCTCTCCTCGTAACTTAACCCCTGTAGTCCAGGTATCGTTCTTGTTGCTACCGTACTCTAATATTTACATTTAAATGCTTAAACAGGGTACTAGTATGTTTTACTTTATACCAGATTGGTAGCTGCAGCGCAAATTTAATAGCTCTGTATTACATAGAATTTACAGTACAGAAAAGAGTTATTCAGCCCGACTGATCTGTGTTTGTGCTCTACATGAACTTCCCTCCAGCCTATTTTATCTCACCTTGTATTCGTTTCTCCCTCATGTACTTAGCTAACTTGCCCTTAAAAGGTACATATGCTATTTGCCTCAATTGCTGCATGTTCCACATCCTCTTCACTCTCTGGGTAAAGAAGCTTCTCCTGAATTCTTTATTGGATTTAGTAATTACTGGCATGCCCTACTCAAATCACCATAAATCGACTAATTATCCAAAGCAGAACACAACACAATATTTAATCCTGCATCAACATTACATAATTATATTGCTTCTTTTGGTTTGAATCCTGCACTCTTTTCAAACTTTTACTATTCTTCATATTTGCAGTTTAATTAGCAGCTTCAACTCTCATAGTTCATGGCTTTTCATTCATATTCTTCCTCAAAGTTCATGAATCTATACTGGATATGGGGCGAAAGCAGGAAAAGGTTACCGAGCTGAATGATCAGCCATGATCATAATGAATGGCAAAGCAGGCTCCAAGGACCGAATGGCCTACTCCTGCTCCTACTTTCTATGTATGCTGGGTCTCATAGCAAAAGCTCTTGTTTCTGTACAACAAATATTTAGTCTCAAGCTTGAGAAATGTTACACAACTTTTATTCATTCCACTTTGATTAATTTTTTTTTATATAATCAATACAAATACAGTAATTGCAAACTGTTTACAAGTTCGACCCTGCAAACTACTTTAGGAAGTTAAAACTTCAATACATCTTGGACAGCGTATAAAAGTCAGCATCAGTGAGATGGCAGGTAATAGACAGTAACAAAATTAGTAATTGTAGCTAAACTTTAAAGATTTTAAACTTCTATCCAATTATAAAATCAAGGTGGCAATTTAGTGGCAACTAGCCACCTGCCAGAATACCAAATATGAGAACGTAACGAAGGAGGTATTACAGTGACAAACCAGCAATTGCACAAAAATGCAATATAAACAGTCTAAAAAGTGTTCTCGAGAAAAAAATCTCTCCAAAGCAGAGACTAAACATCAGTTGTTTTCCAAACATCAGAAATTTAAGATAAAAAAAACATGTCTAATGAGACAGTGATGTCCCATTCAATCCTATGGTCTCTTAACTCCAATAAACCCGATTAAAAATTCAGGTGCGCCACAACCTTCATTCGTTTGAGTTCATTTGATAAAACATCCAGGAATTCACGTTGAATTAAGGCGTTACTTATACAGTTGATTTCATGACCCATTTAAAGTGCCGTTAGCCCGATCAGAATGTTTAAGCATATAAATATAAATAAAAACCATATTAACAATCTTAACATTTCTGCTTCACGCTGCTCGTCTTGCTCATATCAGTTTCATCAGCGGGTGCAGAGAACCTCAAGTCCTTTCAAACATCGTAGTGTGGAAAAATGACTTAAAAGCAACCATTTTGCTCAATATACATTTTTGAAAGAGATGCTGCCATGGACTTAGCCAGCTCCTCGTCTCGTTTCCGCTGAACATGTGTCTGTGTGCACCAGGTCTCGTACTCTGGGTTGGGTAGAGACTGATCAAACACAGCATCGTAATGTCCATTGCTCAGCCAACTTAACCATATGCTGGATTTTGATTGATCTTCTGGGCCAAGGCAATGCACCATGGTGGAAACAGTTGGACTTTCCAGACTACCTCCGGTGGTCAAGTATATATTAATGTTCAGCATCTGACTCATAGTCAGTAGCTCTGGATAACCAGCCCAAGCCCCATCCTGAGCAGCATTGATCAAAAACTCCCCAATATCCCCTTCGATGATGGGGTTAAACTCGTCCAGGTGATCTGCGATGTGATGGACCGTTTCCTCCCTCAGTTCCTTGTGCATGCTCTGGTCGCCATACACTGCTTTACTCACGGCCCTATACAAACAGTTGCCGTCTGGAATAATGTGAAACCTGTATTTCTGTCGCTCCCTCAGGTAACTATTCTGCTTTTCCACTTCCGCCAGGTAACGTGCAAACTTGTCGTTTTTATCCGCCTTGTTCTCCACCACCAGGTCCACGGTCCTGTAGCCACCATCAGGATCCCAGGCGCTGCTGCTCTCGAGTTCAGCCGCCTCCGGGGCTCGCTGCCCCGTCCCGGCCCAGTCCTGGTGTCCTCGCTCGATGCCGTCACAGTCCGACGGGTGGAAGGGAGTTTCAGCCCCTTCCGAGCTGGGTCGGAAGGCCAGGTTTGGCTGGTGGCCCATCAGGCCGGGCTCACTCCCGGACTGCCCATCGCCCGATTTCCCGTCCTGGATCAGTTCCTCGGTGTTTACCAGAACTTTCCGGGATCCTTCCGTCAGCATGTCCTCCAGCCAAACGCCCTGGCCAGGGGCCTGGGCCGAATGCTCGGCCTGCGCTCTCTCGCTCAGCATCTGGATCGGCACAATCCTCTCCAGCGGCCGCAGGGGGATCCTGGCGGTGGAGGTGTAGAGGTGTGGGCCCGAGCCCAGGCCTGGCGGGAGCAGATCACACGACGAGAAGGCGGGCATAGCGGCGGCGGAACAGGTGGGCTCAGTCTTTATTCCGACAGTCGAGCCCTCGACAGACGCTTTCTCCGCCACGGGGATGGAAACTTTGAAGGCGGCCCCGGGGTAGTGCGTCAACACGCTGCTGTAGAGATGCATGTCGCAGCGGTGGGCCGCCCTTTTATATCAGCTGCCGGGGCCGATGGCGGATGATGCTGGCGGTTAAAAATAGTCGCTGTCATCACCGGCTCCTACAGCACCCTGGACCCGGGGATAGGATCCAATCCCTCCCCTCTCTTTCTCTCTCTCACTCCTGCAGCTTTAATTCCAGCTGCGACATTCAGGCCTAACTTTATCCCGATTACGTCAGCGCGACTCCGCTTTAAGGAGGCTTTCCCGCAGTTTCGTCTCCGCCTTCTCAGCAAAGGTGCATCATCCGGCGGGTGACCTTTCTGGAAAAGGCTCGGCTGCCTTTTCGCCCCGCCCCCAGGCGGCCTGACCTTGTTTACTACTTGGGCGCGGCTACCTCACCGCGCTGGAATGTGAGCCGCGGGCTCAGAGAATGATGGCAAAATTAGCCAGTCAGGTCCCCCCAACCCGCGGCCGTACCTCCCACTCTCCTCCCCTCCCCCGTCCCGGTCTCCCACTCTCCCCACCCCACCCTCCCACTCACCCCACCCCACCCTGGTCTCTCACTCAACCCCTCACGCCGGTCTCCCACTCTCCTCCCTGCCTCTCCCTCTCTTCCCCCCCCCGCCTCTCCCTCTCTTTCCCACCACCACCCCCCCCCCCCCGCCTCTCCTTCTCTTCCCCCCCCCCCCCCGCCTCTCCTTCTCTTCCCCCCCCCCCGCCTCTCCTTCTCTTCCCCCCCCCCCGCCTCTCCTTCTCTTCCCCCCCCCCCCGCCTCTCCTTCTCTTCCCCCCCCCCGCCTCTCCTTCTCTTCCCCCCCCCCGCCTCTCCTTCTCTTCTCCCCCCCGCCTCTCCTTCTCTTCCCCCCCCGCCTCTCCTTCTCTTCCCCCCCCCGCCTCTCCTTCTCTTCCCCCCCGCCTCTCCTCTTCCCCCCCCGCCTCTCCTCTTCCCCCCCCGCCTCTCCTCTTCCCCCCCCGCCTCTCCTCTTCCCCCCCCCGCCTCTCCTCTTCCCCCCCCGCCTCTCCTCTTCCCCCCCCGCCTCTCCTCTTCCCCCCCCGCCTCTCCTTCTCTTCCCCCCCGCCTCTCCTTCTCTTCCCCCCCGCCTCTCCCTCTCTTTCCCCCCCCCCGCCTCTCCCTCTCTTTCCCCCCCCCCGCCTCTCCCTCTCTTTCCCCCCCCGCCTCTCCCTCTCTTTCCCCCCCCGCCTCTCCCTCTCTTTCCCCCCCCGCCTCTCCCTCTCTTTCCCCCCCCGCCTCTCCCTCTCTTTCCCCCCCCGCCTCTCCCTCTCTTTCCCCCCCCGCCTCTCCCTCTCTTTCCCCCCCCGCCTCTCCCTCTCTTTCCCCCCCCGCCTCTCCCTCTCTTTCCCCCCCCGCCTCTCCCTCTCTTTCCCCCCCCGCCTCTCCCTCTCTTTCCCCCCCCGCCTCTCCCTCTCTTTCCCCCCCCGCCTCTCCCTCTCTTTCCCCCCCCGCCTCTCCCTCTCTTTCCCCCCCCGCCTCTCCCTCTCTTTCCCCCCCCGCCTCTCCCTCTCTTTCCCCCCCCGCCTCTCCCTCTCTTTCCCCCCCCGCCTCTCCCTCTCTTTCCCCCCCCGCCTCTCCCTCTCTTTCCCCCCCCGCCTCTCCCTCTCTTTCCCCCCCCGCCTCTCCCTCTCTTTCCCCCCCCGCCTCTCCCTCTCTTTCCCCCCCCGCCTCTCCCTCTCTTTCCCCCCCCGCCTCTCCCTCTCTTTCCCCCCCCGCCTCTCCCTCTCTTTCCCCCCCCGCCTCTCCCTCTCTTTCCCCCCCCGCCTCTCCCTCTCTTTCCCCCCCCGCCTCTCCCTCTCTTTCCCCCCCCGCCTCTCCCTCTCTTTCCCCCCCCGCCTCTCCCTCTCTTTCCCCCCCCGCCTCTCCCTCTCTTTCCCCCCCCGCCTCTCCCTCTCTTTCCCCCCCCGCCTCTCCCTCTCTTTCCCCCCCCGCCTCTCCCTCTCTTTCCCCCCCCGCCTCTCCCTCTCTTTCCCCCCCCGCCTCTCCCTCTCTTTCCCCCCCCGCCTCTCCCTCTCTTTCCCCCCCCGCCTCTCCCTCTCTTTCCCCCCCCGCCTCTCCCTCTCTTTCCCCCCCCGCCTCTCCCTCTCTTTCCCCCCCCGCCTCTCCCTCTCTTTCCCCCCCCGCCTCTCCCTCTCTTTCCCCCCCCGCCTCTCCCTCTCTTTCCCCCCCCGCCTCTCCCTCTCTTTCCCCCCCCGCCTCTCCCTCTCTTTCCCCCCCCGCCTCTCCCTCTCTTTCCCCCCCCGCCTCTCCCTCTCTTTCCCCCCCCGCCTCTCCCTCTCTTTCCCCCCCCGCCTCTCCCTCTCTTTCCCCCCCCGCCTCTCCCTCTCTTTCCCCCCCCGCCTCTCCCTCTCTTTCCCCCCCCGCCTCTCCCTCTCTTTCCCCCCCCGCCTCTCCCTCTCTTTCCCCCCCCGCCTCTCCCTCTCTTTCCCCCCCCGCCTCTCCCTCTCTTTCCCCCCCCGCCTCTCCCTCTCTTTCCCCCCCCGCCTCTCCCTCTCTTTCCCCCCCCCGCCTCTCCCTCTCTTTCCCCCCCCCGCCTCTCCCTCTCTTTCCCCCCCCCGCCTCTCCCTCTCTTTCCCCCCCCGCCTCTCCCTCTCTTTCCCCCCCCGCCTCTCCCTCTCTTTCCCCCCCCGCCTCTCCCTCTCTTTCCCCCCCCGCCTCTCCCTCTCTTTCCCCCCCCGCCTCTCCCTCTCTTTCCCCCCCCGCCTCTCCCTCTCTTTCCCCCCCCCCGCCTCTCCCTCTCTTTCCCCCCCCCCGCCTCTCCCTCTCTTTCCCCCCCCCCGCCTCTCCCTCTCTTTCCCCCCCCCCGCCTCTCCCTCTCTTTCCCCCCCCCCGCCTCTCCCTCTCTTTCCCCCCCCCCGCCTCTCCCTCTCTTCCCCCCCCCCCGCCTCTCCCTCTCTTTCCCCCCCCCCGCCTCTCCCTCTCTTTCCCCCCCCCGCCTCTCCCTCTCTTTCCCCCCCCCGCCTCTCCCTCTCTTTCCCCCACACCCTATGACCTATGCAGTGTAGTACCATGTAAAGTATTACGTGCTCTCATTGGATTGAAGAGTTGTACAGCTTAGTCAGTCAGGCATTTACATCTTGTAGTAATGTCACAGGTATCTATTGGCACAACCTCCTTTTGGAAAAGGGCTTACTGCAAGCATTGTCTTTGCCAAATTAGATGCAGGAGTGTGTGTAAGGAAGGGGAAGAGGCACCTCTCAGATAATCTGACCTGCGTTGCATCCATTTTCAGGTCTTCCTTTTCTTTCAGTGGTGCAGCTTGTGTCATTGGCAAAATCCATTCGTGCCAGTAAAGAGCGTTAGGATCAAAATGAAAGCTTCTGTGCCAGCCGAATATATTAACACAAAAGGTCCAGAAAGAAAGACTTGCATTTATATAGTGCCTTTCATGACCATGGAAGGTCTCGAAGCACTTTACAGCCAATGCAGTACTTTTGAAGTATAGTCACTGATGTAATGTAGAAACACGGCAGCCAATTTGCACAAAGCAAGCTCCCACAAACAGCAATGTACTACCGACCAGATAATCTGGTTATATTTGTGTGATGTTGATTGAGTGATCTATATTGGCCAGGACACCGGCAATAATTCCCCTCCTCCTCCTTTGAAATAGAAACATAGAACAGAATCACAGAAAGTTTACGGCACAGAAAGAAGCCACTTGGCCCATCGTGTTGGCTGGCTGAAAAACGAGCCACTGAGTCTAATCCCACTTTCCAGCATTTGGTCCGTAGCCCTGCAGTTTACGGCGCTTGAGGTGCATATCCAGACATCTTTTAAAGGGGTTGAGTGTTTCTGCCTCTACTACCTTTTCAGGCAGTGAGTTCCAGACCCCCACCTCCCTTTGGGTGAAATTTTTTTTTCCTCATCTCCCCTCTAATCTTTCTACCAATCACTTTAAATCTGTGCCCCCTAGTCACTGCTCTCTCTGCTAAGGTAAATAGGCCCTTCACCTCCACCCTATCCAGGCCCCTCACAATTTTATACATTTCAATCAAATCTCCCCTCAGCTTTCTCTGTTTCAAGAACAACCCAAGCCTATCCAATCTTTCCTCATAGCTGCATTTTTCCAATCCCGGCAACATCCTCGTAAGTCTTCTCTGTACCCTCTCCAGTGCAATTACATCCTTTCTGTAATGAGGTGACCAGAACTGCACACAGTACTCAAGTTGTGGCCTAGCCAATGATTTATACAGTTCCAACAAAGCCTGCCTGCTTGTATACCTCGGCTAATAAAGGAAAGGTTTCCATATGCCTTCTTAACTGCACATAGTGCCATGGCATCTTTTATATTCATCTGAGAGAGCAGATGGGGGCCTCGGTTTAACATCTCATCCGAAAGACGTCACCTCAGTCAGTGCAGCACTCCCTCAGTACTGCACTGGAATATCTGCCTTGATTTTTGTGCTCAAGTCCTGGAGTGGACATTGAACGCGGAATCTTCTGATATAAAAGCAAAATACTGCGGATGCTGGAAATCTGAAACAAAAACAAGAAATGCTGGATTCACTCAGCAGGTCTGGCAGCATCTGTGGAAAGAGAAGCAGAGTTAACGTTTCGGGTCAGTGACCCTTCTTCGGTAATCTTCTGAGTCAGGCGAGAGTGCTATCAACTAAGTCACAGCTGATAAGGCCTAAAACATTTATCTCTCAAATTTGTGGTTCTTTTAAAGGCCTTTCCACCTGACGATCTGCCCTAGGTCTCTTTCCTGCCAGTTTTCCTGGCTATGTTGCACATTTGCTATCCAGTATGCCTGCTGGTCACAATTACCTCACACTCTACAGTATAT
Organism: Heterodontus francisci; assembly: GCF_036365525.1. Lineage (NCBI taxonomy): Eukaryota > Metazoa > Chordata > Chondrichthyes > Heterodontiformes > Heterodontidae > Heterodontus > Heterodontus francisci. The sequence continues at coordinate 171,017,863 of NC_090372.1, read as the reverse complement.
CTTAATGAAACTACTTTGTGCTTTGGATGGGACTTTCCAGACTGGAAAATGATTTGGGGCTGATAATTAGTAGGAATCTGGCACCCTCATTTTGTGGCCCAGTATGCACAGTCTATAGCTGAAAATAAGCCCAGATGGGACACTAAAATCAGCCCCAAATATGTCACCAACTGCTGTCCCCACTCTGTTGTCTGCTTCTCTCTCCTGCCTGAAACTCTACATCTCGTTTTGCCTGCTTACCTATTAAAATAAGCAGTTACTATTAACAGCAAAAACCATGACAACCAAGCAGGGACCTAAGTGAAAATTGAAGTAGATGGACAAGTCCTGGAACAAGTGAAAAGGTTTACATATCTTGGGCAGCTTATCACAGATGATGGGAGATGTGATTGTGAGATCCGAAGGAGCATTGAGATAGCCAAGACCAGCTTTGTCAGAATGAAGGACTTGTTAACATCAAAGAAACTGACCCTGAATCTTATCTTGGGCAGCTTATCACAGATGATGGGAGATGTGATTGTGAGATCCGAAGGAGCATTGAGATAGCCAAGACCAGCTTTGTCAGAATGAAGGACTTGTTAACATCAAAGAAACTGACCCTGAATCTTCGGAAAAGAATGCTGAGATGCTACATTTTGTCATCTATGCTATATACCTCAGAGACATGAGAAACAAACAAAGAGACTATTAGGCTGAATGCATTCGAGATGTGGACTAATGAGGAAGTGCTGGAAATGGCTGGAGAAAAGAAGAAATTAGTGCATAACATCAAAGAGAGAAAGATACAACAATTTGGTCACATCATTAGAGCAGAAGGTAGACAACGACAATTATTGAAAGAAAAGACAGAACATGGAGGAGAGGGAAGTAGAGAAGAAAATGGAAGATGGATATAATGGACTGGATGCAGTTGACCTATGCAGAATGTGTAAGGACAACACAGGACAGACAGAGGTGGAGATCCATGGCAGTCAACCTTCTGGGAAGAAGATGACACCAACGAATATTAACAGTGGTATGTGCTGCATTCACCAGCATTTTAAGCAGTTAGAATTGTAATATTAAACAAAAACATGTTTAAAGTCCTGTTTACTGAAATGCATGTTGCCTATAACACTATCTGGTTATTATACTGGCTGTCAGTTGGATGGGTGGGGAGAGGAAGCTGTATCTGCTATTGGTTTGACCTTGAACCTGCTCCAAAATATGTGGTGCAAGTTGGCATTTATGATGATTTGATCATTCTGGAAGGTTATATTTTATATATTGTATCTTGGTTATATTTGGTTTCCAGTCCAGCAGTGAATATTCTATGGAAACTAATATAACATGTAGATTAAAAATTAACAGATTAAAGGGGAGAACGTCAATTGCAATAAGATGTTATTATTTTTTATTGTACAATAACAATAGGAAAATGCAACTCTCAGAATTCAAATTAAAAATTATGCATCATGACTGAATGATAACAAGGAATACTGCAGCACAGTTAAGCAAATACCAGCAACTTGTGGGCATCACTGGTAGGGCTGGTATTTTCTGCCCATCTCTAGTTCTGAGAAGGTGGGCCACCTTCTGGTAGCAGTTTGATAAAACTGATTGGTTTTGCTAGGTCACTTTAGAGGGCACTTAAGAGTCAACTACATTGGTGTGCGATTGCATCCACATATAGGCCAGAGAAAGGATGGCAGGTTTCATCCTGTAAAGGAGATTACTGAACAAATGGATTTTTATTACAATCCAACAGCTTCATGGTCACTTGGACCTTTTATTTCCGGGTTATTTAAACTGGGAGTAAACCCCAACAGAAAATCCGGAGCGGAACCCCGAAGGCGGTCATGTGTCACCTTTGGCATGTTTCCGGTAGTTCCTGCAGCCATACTGGTGCCAAACGTTATGCTCTGCACTCCTTTGGACCCCACCAGGAAGGCCGAGAGGGGGGTTTTTACGCTTGGGCAACTCACAACCTCCATACAACCGCCCAGACATGTGCCATGGAGAGGTCACTCCATAGTCGCCTCACAGCGACCAAATCAACACGGAAGGCAGCAGTTATGGGTTATAAGTCCAGCTCAATTGGCATAGAGATTGGGCGCCACGGGTTGCTTTTGTCGGTGGGAGAGGTCATCGCATCTCACTGGACCGCTACCGCCCGCCTCAAACCGGGCAGCCCCCGGTCAGTAAGGTTCTGTCCCGCCACAGTCCACCTGCTTCAATGGGTGCTTGGAGCTCAGGGTCATTGCCTGACAAGTGGACTGTAACACCGCACCAAACAGCACGACCAAAAAAAGAAAGAAGGTACCAGCCCTTCGTTTTGCAAGCTGGGACGTCAGAACTATGTGTCCTGGCCTGTCGGAAGACTTTACACAAATCACCGATTCTCGGAAGACCGCCATCATCAACAACGAGCTCAGTAGACTCAATGTGGACATTGCAGCACTTCAGGAGACATGCCTCCCTGCGAGCGGATCTCTAAGAGAGCAAGACTACACCTTCTTCTGGCAGGGTAGGGATCCTGAAGAACCAAGACAGCACGGAGTGGGCTTTGCCATCAGAAACTCCTTGCTCAGCATGATAGAGCCACCCTCAAATGGCTCGGAACGCATACTGTCCATCCGACTGTTCACCGCCTCTGGTCTAGTACACCTACTCAGCATCTATGCTCCAATACTCTGCTCCCCACCTGAAGCTAAAGACCAGTTCTATGAGGAACTCCATAATATCATTAGTAGCATCCCCAACACCGAACACCTATTCCTGCTGGGGGACTTTAATGCCAGGGTTGGGGCCTTCCTGCCTTGGGCGCTATGACATTGGAAGGATGAATGAGAATGGACAGAGACTGCTTGAGTTGTGTACCTATCATTACGTCTGCATCATCAACTCATTCTTTCACACTAAACCCTGTCACCAAGTTTCTTGGAGGCACCCAAGATCACGTCGTTGGCACCAGCTGGAACTCATCGTCACAAGGCGTGCCTCTTTAAACAGTGTTCAAATCACACGCAGCTTCCACAGTACAGACTGCGACACCGACCACTCCCTGGTGTGCAGCAAGGTTAGCCTCAAACCAAAGAAGCTCCATCACTCCAAGCAGAAGGGCCGCCCGCGCATCAACACTAGCAGAATTTCTCATCCACAGCTGTTACGCAAGTTTCTAAATTCACTTGAAAAAGCCCTCCAAAAGACTCCCACAGGGTATGCAGGGACCAAGTGGGCCCACATCAGAGACACCATCTATGACTCAGCAATGACCACCTATGGCAATTGTGTGAATGCAGACTGGTTTCAATCTCACATTGAAGAGCTGGAACCTGTCATAGCTGCTAAGCGCATTGCACTGCTGAACTACAAGAAAGCCCCCAGCAAGTTAACATCCGTAGCACTTAAAGCTGCCAGAAGCACTGCACAAAGAACAGCCAGGCGCTGCGCAAATGACTACTGGCAACACCTATGCAGTCATATTCAGCTGGCCTCTGACACAGGAAATATCAGAGGGATGTATGATGGCATTGAGAGAGCTTTTGGGCCAAACGTCAAGAAGATTGCCCCCCTCAAATCTAAATCAGGGGACACAATCACTGACCAACGCAAGCAAATGGACTGCTGGGTGGAACACTACCGAGAACTCCAGGGAAAATGTTGTCACTGAGACCGCCCTCAATGCAACCCTGTCTCTGCCAGTCATGGATGAGCTGGACATACAGCCAACAAAATCGGAACTCAGTGTATGCCATTGATTCTCTAGCCAGCGGAAAAGCCCCTGGGAAGGACGGCATTACCCCTGAAATAATCAAGAGTGCCAAGCCTGCTATACTTTCAGCTCTGCACGAACTGCTTTGCCTGGGCTGAGATGAGGGAGCAGTACCACAGGACATGCGCGATGCCAATATCATCACCCTCTTTAAGAACAAGGTTGACCATGGTGACTGCAACAACTACCCTGGAATCTCCCTGCTCAGCATAGTGGGGAAAGTCTTTGCTCGATTCGTTTTAAACAGGCTCCAGAAGCTGGCTGAGCGTGTCTATCCTGAGGCACAGTGTGGCTTTCGAGCAGAGAGATCCACCATTGACATGCTGTTCTCCCTTCGCCAGCTACAGGAGAAATGCCGTGAACAACAGATGCCCCTCTACGTTGCTTTCATTGATCTCACCAAAGCCTTTGACCTCATCAGCAGAAGTGGTCTCTTCAGACTACTAGAAAAGATTGGATGCCCACCAAAGCTACTAAGTATCATCACCTCATTCCATGACAATATGAAAGGCACAATTCAGCATAGCGGCGCCTCATCAGACCCCTTTCGAATCCTGAGTGGCGTGAAACAGGGCTGTGTTCTCGCACCTACACTGTTTGGGATCTTCTTCTCCCTGCTGCTCTCACATGCATTCAAGTCCTCAGAAGAAGGAATTTTCCTCCACACAAGATCAGGTGGCAGGTTGTTCAACCTTGCCCGTCTACAAGCAAAGACCAAAGTACGGAAAGTCCTCATCAGGGAACTCCTCTTTGCTGACGATGCTGCATTAACATCTCACACTGAAGAGTGTCTGCAGAGACTCATCGACAGGTTTGCAGCTGCCTGCAATGAATTTGGCCTAACCATCAGTCTCAAGAAAATGAACGTCATGGGACAGGACGTCAGAAATGCCCCATCTATCAATATCGGCGACCACATTCTGGAAGTGGTTCAAGAGTTCACCTACCTAGGCTCAACTATCACCAGTAACCTGTCTCTCGATGCAGAATTAAACAAGCGCATGGGGAAGGCTTCCTCTGCTATGTCCAGACTGGCCAAGAGAGTGTGGTAAAATGGCGCACTGACACAGAACACAAAAGTCCAAGTGTATCAAGCCTGTGTCCTCAGCACCTTGCTCTACGGCAGCAAGGCCTGGACAACGTATGTCAGCCAAGAGCAACGTCTCAATTCATTCCATCTTCACTGCCTCCGGAGAATCCTTGGCATCAGGTGGCAGGACCGTATCTCCAACACAGAAGTCCTCGAGGTGGCCAACATCCCCAGCATATACACCCTGCTAAGCCAGCGGCGTCTGAGATGGCTTGGCCATGTGAGCCGCAGGGAAGATGGCAGGATCCCCAAGGACACATTGTACAGCGAGCTCATCACTAGTACCAGACCCATTGGCCGTCCATGGCTCCGCTTTAAAGACGTCTGCAAACGTGACATGAAGTCCTGTGACATTGATCACAAGTCGTGGGAGTCAGTTGCCAGCGATCGCCAGTGCTGGCGGGGCTAGAGCGTGGCGAGTTGAAGAGACTTAGCAGTCGGCAGGAAAAAAGACAGAAACGCAAGGAGAGAGCCAACTGTGTAACAGCCCCGACAACCAATTTTATCTGCTGTACCTGTGGAAGAGTCTGTCACTCTAGAATTGGCCTTTATAGCCACTCCAGGCGCTGCTGCACAAACCACTGACCACCTCCAGGCGCTTTCCCCATTGTCTCTCGAGACAAGGAGGCCAAAGAATTTAAACTGAATTCAAATTCTCAAATTCCGATGATAGGATTTGAACTCATGTTCTTTGCATCATTAGTTCAGTAGTATACCCATTACACCACCGTACCAGTGAATGAAAGGAGCATTGGGCAACCGTGAATTAATGAAATAATGGAGTAGTGCACACCCCAATGAAGTAATAAAGATGCAAACACAGTTTTTTAATAAATTAATTGATTAGTGAGCACACCAATAGATTAATGAAGCAGCAAACACCAATGATTTAATAAATGAATGGAGAATTGCATAAAAACTGCAATATGTTAACAGGCCATTCACCCCAACCAGTTTGTGTTGGTATTTATTCTCCACATGAGTATTAGTCCTAATCCCATGTGCCTGCTTATTCTCATATCCCTTTATTCTCCTCAAAGTGAGCACCTTAAATTCGTAGTACAACAGACATGCCAACAAATCAATAAATTAATGGAACAGCAGCACCAGTAATGAATAGAATTGCAGGCATAGCAGCAAACCAATAAATTATTTATGGAGCAGAGCATATCAACGAATTATTAAGTCAATACAGCAGTGGTGATAGATTAATGGGGTAATAGGCAGTAGAGAATTCGTATCCTAGACGTTAATTTGCCACTGGAGACCATTTACTCCATCATGCATGTCGGCTCTTTGAAACAGTTGTCCAATTAGTCCCGCTCCCCTTTTTCCCCATAACAATGCTGTGTTTTTAATTTTTCAGTTATATATCAAATTCCATTTGAAAGATAGTATTGAATCTGCTTCTACCACCCTTTCAGGTATTGCATTCCAGATCATAACATATTTCTCATCTCTCCTCTGGTTCTTTTTTGGCAATGATCTTATTAAGTCTGTGTCATCTGGTTACTAATCCACCTGCTAGTAGACACAGTTTCTCCTTATTTACTATATTAAAACCCCCTCATAATTTTGAAAACCTCTATTAAATCTCCCCTTAATCTTCTCTGCTGCGAGCGGAATAATCCCATCTCCTCTAGTTTCTCAACATAACTAAAGTCCCTCATCCCTGACATCATTTTTGTAAATCTCCTCTGCACCTTCTCCAAAGCCTTCCCATCCTTCTGTTTCCAAAGCTAAGTATCCTTTATGCTTTTTTTAACAGCTTATTCAACTTATCCTACCACCTACAAACATCAACCATGGCTGTATTGATTGGTGGAGCAGGCTTGAGGGGCTGTATGGTCCTACTCCTGCTCCTATTTCTTATGTTCTTATTTGTATAAGTCTGCTATTGTACCTTCTTTAAAGTTATATCATTTAGTTTACTGCTGTGCCCCATGCTCTTATTCACAGTGAATCAGAGGATATGCTGAAGCATTATGGATAACGTATGAGAGTAATATAGTGTGAAACTGATGCAAGATTTTTAATATAATACTGATAGATCTCCTGTGGAATTTCTTATGCTAAGTCAGAGGACACACTGTGTTATACAATAGAATGATTTGGCAGCGTAGGACATAATATAGCATAAACATCCCTATTATTATGAAACAGCAGTGTGATAGTCTAATGGTTATGGTACTGGACTAGCAACTCTGGTCGAGAGTTCAATCCTAACATGGCAAGCTATAAATTGAATTCAATAATTTTGTCATTTGTGGACCAGAAACAGAAAGACCATTAAATCATCTGGATTTTTGTAAAAATCCAATTGGTTCACTGATGTCCTTCAGGGAAGCTATCTGTCACCCTACCTAATCTGCTCATGACTCCAATCCCACATGATGTGGTTGACTCTTAATGGCCTCAGGACAAGAAGAAGTGGGCACTAAATACTACCTAGCCAACGTTGCTCAAGAACAATTAAAAGAAAACCAGTACCGCTGATGTAAAATGACCAATTAAGTAAGAATGTGAGATTTTACAGATACTTTGAGAATTGGAATTATTCCGTGGAAGTGGAAATGAGTGGCCTTTTATTCCTTTACCTTTTTTAAAGCTGAGAATACATAGCCAGGTAGAATGAGAATGCAAGATTCACCCACTGGAGGCAGATATCTGGGCCTGAAATTCTATTTTTTGGTGCAAAAGTGGTGTAGGGGACAGGTATTTGAGATATAAGAGAGATGGCGTGCTTGCCCCCTAAGTGGTGCATGTATACAGGTATTGGGAAAATGAGAGCCAAAGCTGCTGTCCCAGAAATTGGCCCAGTACATGAGAATTGCACCTGACTTAAGTTGTTAAGCTTGTACAAATGAGATATAAATTACCCGCATCACTTGTCAAACCAGAAAATATTTGACTTAACAAACTTTCAATGTCAAATTTGAAACACAACTTTGACTGAAGCAATTAGAAAAACCTTTTCCCATCTATGTAAATTAGTAAAGATTCTGCAAGCTGCCTTAATACAGTTTCAGGTTGGGAAATGTTTTGCTTCCCACCCATCTGTCACAGAACCCTTACTATGGAGCTCATTATGTGCATAGATAGTAAGCGTTGGTGGCCGTTCAGCTACAGGGTCACAGGCTGAATCTGTGCTACATACATAGGAAACATAGGAAATAGAAGCATGAGTAGGCCATTCAGCCCCTTGAGCTTGCTCCGCCATTCAACTAGTCATGGCTGATCTACCTCAACACCATTTTCCCGCACTATCCCCATATCCCTTTATATCTTCAATATCTAGAAATCTATCGATCGCTGTCTTGAATATACTCAACGACTGAGCCTCCAAAGCCTTCTGGGGTAGAGAATGCCAAAGATTCATCACCCTCTGAGTGAAGAAATTCCTCCTCATCTCAGTCCTAAATGGCCTGCGCCTTATTTGAGACTGTGTCCCCGTTCTAGACTTCTCAGCCAGGGGAAACATCCCTCCTGCATTTACCCTGTAGAGCCCTGTAAGAATTTTGTATGCTTCAATTAGATCACCTCTTATTCTTTTAAACTCTAGAGAATACAGGCCCTGTCTCCTCAGTCTCTCCTTATAGGGCAATCCCGCCATCCCAGGGATCAGTCTGGTGAGCCTTCACTGCACTCCCTCTATGGCAAGTATATCTTTCCTGAGGTAAGGAGATCAAAACTGCACACAGTACTCCAGGTGTGGTCTTACCTAGGTTCTATACAATTGCAGCAAGATGTCTTTATTCCTGTACTTAAATCCTCTTGCAATAAAGGCCAACACACCATTTGCCTTCCTAATTGCTTGCTGCACCTGCATGTTAGCTTTCAGTCACTCAGCAATGATTACTGAATAGAACTCTTGAGAATAATGATGGCATTCAGTCTGTGAAAAATGACCATTTGGCTGAGATACCATAGGGTGACTGGTGCTCTGGAACCTAACCCAGCAGGACCCCATGCCTTTGGGAAATGTATTAACATTAAAAGAAACAGATGAACCTTCCCACTTTGAAAGATGTTTCAGTCCTCTGTATTACTGGAAACGGTGGTTCAAAATTCTCCAATAGCTACAGCTGGGAAAATTGCAAATTCTTGTAGTATATGTGCAAGTACTCTGCAGATCTGCCAGCATCTGTGGAGAAAAACAAAGTTAATGCTTCAGGTCAATGTTTCTCTCTTCACAGATGCTGCCAGACCTGCTGAGTATTTCCACCGTTTTCTGTTTATATTTCAGATTTCCAGCATCTGGAGTATTTTGCTTTTTTTTTTTGCTTTTATTTTGCAGTTTTACTGTGTGAAAGTCTGATTGGTTTAACTCACAATGGACAAAAGACCTTAAGGGTTCTCATGAAATACCAGTCAGTATCTCACAAAGTGGAAAATTGCTCAACCGTTGGTGTTAATTTCCTCCAGTAAAATGGAGGGCGATAAAAGGCAGCTGAAAAAGTGAATATATAAAAAGTAACATATTTAAATATGTTGTAAAGTTTTATATATTTTTGTGCTCATCAGGTAAGGGACATCAGGACTGAAGTTTAAAGGATTTTTTTTCTACTTTTCTCACCCAGGCTGTGGATAACTTCTGACTCAAGTAGACAGAGACCTCAGTGCTTTACAATTCCATGGTCACAGAAACTGCTACGGAATTTGTCTCCAGCTGCATCACTGAAAGTGGGAGAATCAACAAGTATCCAGACGAGATGTGAATGGGAGTGAGAGAAATAACAGAAATACGTTAGGTTTAGAATGGTTACAGCACAGAAGGAGGCCATTCGGCCCCTCGTGTCTGTGCCGGCTCTCTGCAAGAGCAACTCGTCTAGTCCCACTCCCCTGCCTTTTCCCCATAACCCTGCAAATTTTTTATCTTCAGATAATTATCCAGTTCTCTTTTTAAGGCCACAATTGAATCTGTCTCCACCACATTCTCAGGCAGTGTATTCCAGATCCTAACCACTCACTGCGTAAAAATGTTTTCCTTCATGTTGCTATTCACCTTAAATGGGTGTCCTCAGGTTCTGGAATGTTTTCTTCCTATATACTCTGTCCAGACGCCTCATGATTTTGAACACCTCTCAGTAGGAAAGTCTTGAGCTCTCAGTGAGACTTCCTTATTAACTAAGAGGCTTCTGTATAATGTCATCGTGTATTTCCATATTTGTCCTGTTTCCAGTTCTCGTGTCTCTTCTGCAGGGACGCATTTGCTTGGCAAAGGTTCGATTTGAGGCCTGGATCCATTCGGAACCCCTGACTGACTCAAGGCTGCCATACCTTTGGGTAGCACTGCCCTAATGACGCCCCTGCTCAGAAGAAGTCTACTTTAGGGGGTAAGGAGGCAAAGAGGAACTCCTGTTGCAAACTGATCTCCAAGCGTTGTTTCAAAACATTCTTCATATTGCTAAGTGGTTTTATTGTGGACATATATATTTACACCAAACCTCTTTTTACTACTGTGCTGACCCCGATACCTTACTGTGCTGCTATAAAACCTATCCTGGTGCTCATAGTCTGCAGTGTCTCCATGTGAATCTGATGTTCATCAAGCATCCTTTTTAGAACAGGACTCGAGTAATCTAAGTCTGCAGGTTCAGGAGTCAGGGCTGACTTTTGTGGAGCCTCTGCTTCCTACTGTCAGATCCCACTTTTACTTTTCTAGCACCATGAGATTAATGAATGAAGGAGTACCACACATATAAAGAGACCATGTGGAAGGTCGGGGTAGTGGATTACTGATCTTGACTGTTCTGGGGAGGTTGTTAATGTTTTTCTTGGACTGCGAAGGAATCTTGCAATTTAAGGAAGGCCAACAAGCCACCTCTCCCTACAACTATGTATTACTTTCTTGGCAGATCTCTCACCCCAACTCCAAACAGGCTGTTGCTCCTTTTCATAAACAAATAAAAAAATCCATAAAATGATCAAAAGTGCTATTTCCTGCCTCCTATGTCATGAACATACTGGATGCCGGTCAGAGAATGGCATTGAGGAAAGTAAAATACTGGAAGTGAGGCCCGGGATGTGGTCATGGCCTGAAAGACTCCGCACAGAAAATTCTGCGCCACTAATTCAAATCTCTTCTAAAGGAGCCAAATTCTATTTCATACAAATGCTGCAGCCGGACCTACCAGCTTCCTCTGACACTGGCTGGCCATGCTCTGTTTTAATTTCTATTCCTCTGGTCAGTATGAAAGTTGCACTGATATTGGCGCAGACAGCTGCATATATAATACTATTTATCTGACCCCAGAAACTCTGCTGGTTCATTCTCTCAGCTCGCCAGCAGCAGTTGCCCGATAGTTAGGCAGCAGAGTGGGATCGTGAATGTTTTCCCTCTATTTTTGGATGGTTGCAAATGGGTGTCCAGGTTATGTTACTCTTCAAAATTAGAAAAGGCGTAATCATAATTTCAATACAGTGAAGCTAGTTTAAATGAATAGGTGTTTTAAAAGGTTTTGCTGCCTTTGGTATATGAAACCATTTTTTGTGGCAACCTCCTGTGGTCTGTTTAAAGTTTCTGACTTGGCTGCTTTTTACCTGCTGCGATCAGTCAGGCACCGATTTTGTGAAGGGTCCTGAAATATGCATTAAATCTACAATTTGTATACATAATAGGCATAGCTGTAGTTTCAGGCAGGCGTCCCAAGTGACAACAGGGCACCCTAACCAACATGGCTAGCAGCGCATACGCAGTGCTGAATGAGCCCGAACGTCATGCTGAACCCAATAGTCATCTTGCTGTAATAAAAACAAGAAATGCTGGAACCACTCAGCAGGTCTGGCAGCATCTGTGAAAAGAGAAGCAGAGTTAACGTTTCGGGTCATCTTGCTGTGCCTGAGAAAAAACAGCCATTACCTGCTGTAATTTCTAGGCAATTAGCTGTTCGGTCAACTGTGATGTTAAAACCAGTTTCACGTAGAGACTGTGGTTTCACATGGTAGCGGGTTAATTCATGTAAATAGGCTTTACAATTCAATTCAGCAATCTGTAGTATCTTGGAACTCATAAGGATTAATGCATTGATTTTTCACTCAAGTAGGTTATTCATTTACCAGGTATTCATTGAAGTATGTATAACAACATAATCAATTGTTAGTTCACCAGATCTGTAGACATTCATAGTAGATTAATTAATAACTTGTTCAGGCTGTAGGAAACTCTGCTGTTTATGAAGTTGCAATTCAAAACATCAAGCCCGGCCTCTACTTTGCCACAGAAAATAAGCTAGTATTTTATTGTTGCGCACATATAGTCTCAATAGGTTCATCTTCCAACATTCTTCCCAAGATATGTGTGGTAGAAGTAACTGGCAATATTGTTTTGGCACAAGAAATCTTCCTTTTTTGTCAGGCTTTGATAGTATATTCAGAAATACTTTATCTTTCAAATGGATCTTAACTCTGGGTATGCAATGACTTGCCATATATCTCAGCTTTTATCCAGCTCATGTCATCTGCACAACTTGGGCATTTTCTTTATTTTTCTGTCTTGCTATTGTCTCTCCTTAGCCTTATACAGCCAATTTTTCTACATTCTTACTAAACTTCCCATTGGAAGCAAACATAATGGGATATTTTAAAAACATGTGTGCTTGTAACATTTCCTACCTGACCTGCTAGTGGTAAAAAGGACTGATAGGATGCAGGTCAATCATTGAAGTCAGGAGTATTTTTGCTTTATTTATTACACTGTAAAGAAAATATTGTTTTCAAGTTCCTTATTTATTGATGCAAATAATGTTAAATATTAACTTTTTTAATCCTCATTGATTTGAGGCACTTTCCTGTTCTTGACACAATGAATTGAAATTTGATTTTGAAGCTTATTCAGTATTTAAACTTGTTTGATTACCTGCTAAAAAATCATAACTTGTGGTCAATGTTTGCCAAATTTTGAGTTGTGGCACAGTAACAAATGGATTGAAATCTTATAGCTAGCAGGTAAAGGGTTATTGTATTTGGCCTCCTGTTTTTCTCCCGGGGTACAAAATATGTTTCGGCCAAGGAAAATGGGGCGATTACAAATAATTAGAACTGAAGCATATCCTTTCCAAAGAGTGTCTTTTCATCATTTTTGCCACATTTTAAAAATGATAGAAACTGATATTAGTGAATGCTTATTTTGTACTAGTAACGCTACATTCCAGACATTCTCTCAACACTCTTTATTTGCCTCTTTTGAACTGAAATTCAATCTTGTATGTGATGTGACTGGGAATAACATATCTCAGGGTTAACAATCCACTGTAGCATCACTGGGATAAAAAATGGAAATACTGTGAGATGTGATTTATCTGATAGGCAGAAAAACACCATGCCCTCATACCATATAGTAAAGGATAAAACTACTAATCAAATTTATTATGGGAAAGAAATATACACAGAGGCAATTGAAATCAGCAGATAACATAATATGGTACTGATTTTTTTTTTGATGATTTAAACTTGTTTTCTGATGATTTATATCATTTTATGGGCGGCGCAGTGGTTAGCACCGCAGCCTCACAGCTCCAGGTACCCGGGTTCAGTTCTGGGTACTACCTGTGCGGAGTTTGCAAGTTCTCCCTGTGACCGCGTGGGTTTTCGCCGGATGCTCCGGTTTCGTCCCACAGCCAAAGACTTGCAGGTGATAGGTAAATTGGTCATTGTAAATTGCCCCTAGTGTAGGTAGGTGGTAGGGAATATGGGATTACTGTAGGGTAAGTATAAATGGGTGGTTATTGGTCGGCACTGACTCGGTGGGCCAAAGGGCCTGTTTCAGTGCTGTATCTCTAAATAAAAATAAAATAAATAAAATTTTTTGAAAACAAAATAGACATTTTTGATTTCTCAGAATCCTTTAAACTGAGTCATTAGATAAGCTTCTTATGTAAGCACACATCTCTCAACTCAGATTCTGCCTTGCTACAGTTGCCTGGAAATATGGTTGAACCAGGTGAACTAAATATATCGCAAAAGACAGCTGTTATTCTACCTGGACTGCCAGTTTTTTGGCATCTGAGATCAAAACAGTCCTTTCTCAAAAGGCAGGCAGACAAACTTTCAATCAGTTATACCTTCCAGCAACATAAAGGATGAAATGCCAGCTTTTCACATGTGAATAAGTTTTGAATATTTGAACATTTAATAGACATAACATATAACTTGGTTCTAGCAACCATTATGCATCACCTTTCACAGTGGAAATCTTGTATGTATTAACATTTAACAAGCCTGACAAATCTGACTGGCCTATCTAATCCTGACTAGAGACTTTTTACTGACAGAGACATAATCAAGGACATGCCATCCTAGTTTAATTTTAAGGTCAAACTCAGACAACAGGCTTGTATTCTCTTGACTTCCAGTACTCCCTGGCCCATACTTCAAGAAAAACAACAGTGAAAACCTTCTTAGAAATAGCAGCACAACTTCCACAGTGGCGCAGTGGTTAGCACCATAGCCTCACAGCTCCAGCGACCTGGGTTCAACTCTGGGTACTGCCTGTGTGGAGTTTGCAAGTTCTCCCTGTGTCTGCGTGGGTTTTTTCCGGGTGCTCTGGTTTCCTCCCACAGCCAAAAGACTTGAAGGTTGGTAGGTAAATTGACCATTATAAAATTGCCCCTAGTATAGGTAGGTGGTAGGGAAATATAGGGACAGATGGGGATGTGGTAAGAATATGGGATTAGTGTAGGATTAGTATAAATGGGTGGTTGATGGTCGGCACAGACTCGGTGGGCTGAAGGGCCTGTTTCAGTGCTGTATCTCTAAATAAAAAAAAAATAAAAACAACTTGGTACCTAAGGATACTTACCATTCAAATAAAAAAATACAATATATTTGGTAAGTATTTTGGCTTTTAGACCAATAAGATGGTATTATTTAACCAAATTATTAACTTCTGTTACAATGAAATGATATATTTATACCGTAAACTATAATCAAATGGTTTAAAGCTCAAGCATTAAATAATCATATTGAGTGAACAAAACCTATTTTAGGGTTAATTCTTTTCAACACTTCCTTTGTAAAACTGATTTACTGAATTCAAAGCAATTTCCTGATACTTACATTCAGCAGAAGTACTTTTTTTTTCTGTTTGAACGTTATCCTCAACATTTGCCTTAAGTGCCAAGACAGATTGTTCCACGGAGAGCTGGCGTGGGCACGATGGGCCGAATGGCCTCCTTCTATGCCATTTATGACTATAAAAACAGAAAATACTGGAAATACTCAGCAGGTCTGGCAGCCTCTGTGGAGAGAGAAACAGAGTTAATGTTTCAGGTCAAGACCTTTCATCAGAACTGGGAAAAGTTAGAGATTTAATCTGTTTTAAGCAAGTGGGTGGGGGGGAGGTTTAGGGTTTAAATTTATGTTTAACTTTGTCTTCTCCACTTCGGCTATATACCTAGGAGTTGTTAATATGCCCTGAAATTGGCAAATAGATCTGCAGGGATACTTATGTTTTAAGTGTTGTGTTATGTAGAGAAATTGAGCAATGCTGCAATTCCTAGCTGTATTGACCTTAAAGAGTACACATTTAACATTACATCTCTAGGAAGCATTGTTTTTCCAGGAAGTACAATTTCCTCAGAGTACACCCACTTGTGACAATCATATGTGCCAAAGCCTAATGATTTTGGATGACTCTTGGATTCTTGGGTTATAGAATCATACAATGATTACAGCACAGAAGAAGACCATTTGGCCTGTCATGTCCATGCTGGCTCTCTGCAAGAACAAATCAGCTCGTCCCACTCCCCAGCCCTTTCCCTATATCCCTGTATTTTTTTTCTCTTCAGGTGCTTATTCAGTTCCCTTTTGAAAGCCATGGTTGAATCTGCCTCCACCACACTAATTGCACATTGTTGACAACTCCTCAGATAACTGAAGCAGTCCATGCCCACATGCAGCAAGACCTAGACAACATTCAGGCTTGGCCTGATAAGTGAAGTAACATTTGTGCCAGGCAATGACCATCTCCAACAAGAGAGTATCTAATCATCTCCCCTTGATATTCAACTGCATTACATTGCTGAATCCTCCACCATCAACATCCTGGAGGATACCATTGACTAGAAACTTAACTGGACCAGCCATATAATTACTGTGGCTACTAGAGCTGGTCAAAGGTTGGAAATTCTATATTGAATAACTCATCTCCTGATTTTCCAAAGACATCTACAAGGCATAGTTCAGGAGTGTGATGGACTACATTCCACTTGCCTGGATGAGTGCAGCTCCAACAACACTCAAGAAGCAAGACACCATCCGAGACCCATCCCAGCTGCCACCTTAACCATTCAATTCCTCCACCACCATCAGCACAATGGCAGCAATGTGTACCATATACAAGATGCACTGCAGCAGCTTGCCAAGGCTCCTTTGACTGCACCTTCCAAACCCGTGAGTTCTACCACTTACTAGGACAAGGCCAACAGACGTATGTGAACACCACCACCTGCAAGTTCTCCTTCAATCCACCCACCTTCCTGACTTGGAACTACATCGCCATTCCTTCGCTGTTGGTGGATCAAAATCCTGGAATTCCCTCCCTAACAGCACTGTGTGAGTACTGTTACGACTGCGGCGAGAGCAACGCACTGTCAATTCAGTCCTGTCACTCCACAGGTCACAGCATATTATTTAAAGCTTTCCACCCAACCGGAAAATAGCCAAATCAAATATTCTAGTAACCCTCGGAATAAAACAGACCAAACAGGTATCTTTGGACAACAGCAAATTAACTATTTATTAAAAACTAAATCTTAAACATGATTAAGATAAACCTATGTCTAAAGACCTTATAACTTATTTTAATCTAACTTCTCCATTCACACACATACATTCAAAAATAACAGTAGTAAACTGGTTTTAAAAGTGGTGTTTTAAAAATCAGCTATCTCTTAAGAATAAATAAAATAAGTAAGTCTTTGTGGGTTTACGTTCCTGATGGATGAGGTATTCTAATGTGGAAATAGTCAAAGGCCGCTCAAAATCTTCACGTGGATTTGATGCAGTAGTCTGTTTTTAATAGGCATTCAAACTCTTGGCACCAACAGTTCCTTCAGCAATACAAACAATTTCTTGAAAAAAAGAAGGCTTTCCTTCTTTAGGTAATTAACTCAGCCCGTAGCTCGCTGTATAATTTTTGCCGAGAGAAAATAGATAGCTTTCTTCTCTTCAGTAGCACGCGATGCCGGAGAGTCTCTCAAAACTAACTGGTTCAGACTGTTTTTTGCCAGTTGTACACGGTCAAATTGAAACATTATACCATGTGACCTCTCCTGCTGTTGCCTAGAGTAACACATGCAGCTGCTGGCACACTGTGCCTTAGAAATTCCAGAACTTTCTCTCCCTTAAAGGTGCACTGTTTTTAACAGTCTTAAAGGCACATACTGTTTTAATCTGAAGAGGTAAAAAAATACAAGTACGTGACAATAACTACACTATACAAACGCAGAGGTTCAAGAAGGAAGCTCACCATCATCTTCTTTGGGGAATTAGGGATGGACAATAAATGCTGACTTTGCCAGCGACATTCACATCCAAAGGACGAATAAAAAAACTCTCAGGCAGTGCATTCCAGGTCCGAACCACTCACAGAGTAAAACATTTTTTCCTCATGTTGCTGTTTTGTTTTGCTGTTCCTCTTATATAGGTGACCTCTGGTTCATGACCCTTCTGCCAGTGGGAAGTTTCTCTCTATCTACTCTGTCTTTTCCCCTCATGATTTTAAATCTCTCAATCTTCTCCAGTGACAACATCTCAGCTTCTCTAATCTATCCATGTAACTGAAGTCCCTCATCCCTGGAATCATTCTGGTAGGTCTTTTCTGCACCCACTCTAAAGCCTTCCTCAATACTCCAGTTGAGGCTGAACCAGTGTTTTATAAAGATTCATAATAACTTTTTTGCTTTTGTACTCTGGACTGAATTTTATCAGCCCTATAGGGACAGGAAGGGTGGTGAGGGGGCCCATAAAATAGCGAGGGAAGGTTGGGGGGGGGGGGCGGTGTGGAGTGCCCCCTCGAGGCCGACCTGATGCCATTCAATTTTGTCAGGGCCACTTAAGGGCCTCTTAACGCCGCCACTGGAATTTTACCAGTGGCTGGTGGGAGCCCCAGCATGTGGGGAGATTGCCCAGTAGAACTAGGCAGCCCCCCTGTGGGACTGGGGAGGGTCCCTGCTACTTGGGCAATCTCTGTCCCAGAGTGGGCCCCGGCAGCAAAGGCCGCCCATGTGCCCAAATCCCCACCTGTGCCCTCAACCGCCATCCCCTCCCCCCCCCCCCCACCCCCCAAATCCCTCGCTGAGGCCTGCCTGATGGGTCCGGTGAGCTCGCCCTACTTACCTGCTCTCTCGGGCTTAAGCGCTGCTCCAAGTTCTGGGCTTACTGCAGTACCAGCAGTGGCCACCACTCCCAGTGGTGCTGCTTGAACTGCTGGCCCTCTGATTGGCCAGCAGCTCTTAGAACATATGAAATAGGAGCAGGACTAGGCCATTCGGCCCCTCAAGCCTGCCCTGCCATTCAGTAAGATCATGGTTGATCTGCCCCAGACCTCAACTCCTCTTTTGTGCCAGCTCCTCATAGCTGTCAACTCCGCGATATTTCAAAAATGGCTGCATTCGCTGACAACACAACCACTAGGTGGCGCAGTACTTGCACATGCGCAAAGGCAGGCTCTTCAACTGGAATGTCAGGGTCTGCGACGTTCAGGCAGCTGCCAGGATTAAAGATGGCGCTGCTCAATTTATCACAGGAAATGGTCATGGCTAGATCATTTGTGATTCATTTACATGACTGACCAGGACTGATTTCACCCGAACGCAGCTACCAGCTCCCGTCCCACTGGCTGCTCTCCCTCCTCGGCAACTCGCTTTCTCCCCCTCCTCCCGACCGGCCGCCTCCCCTCCCCCCCCACCCCATCAGCCACTTGCTCTAGACCTTGCTGCTCCCCTCCACTTCCCTGGATGATTGTTCCTTGCTTCACACCACCCCACTCTCTGGCTGCTCACTCCCTGCACCTCCGCCCCCACCCCCCACCCAAAGCCGCTAGCTCTGGCCGTGCCGCTTCCCTCCACTCAGCCACTCGCTCCCAAGTTTCATCAGTCACCAGGTGCCGCCTGAAGAAGCAGGCGGGCCACAAGGGGTGACGGGAGCGATGTAGGAGCGAGAGGAGGAAAGCAGTGCTGCCTGGAGTTAGCAGCTTGGGGGGGTGGGGGGGGGGTGGTATGGCAGGGAGCGAGCAGCCAGAGAGTGGGGTGGTGCGAAGCGAGGAACAATCGGCCAGGGGAGTGGGGGGGAGCAGCGAGGTCTGGAGTGAGCAGCTGAGGGGAGGAAGCGTCGAGGCCTGGAGTGAGTTGCCAAGGGGGGAGAGCTCCAGCCTCAAAGTCTCCCATTCAGCCGAGTGGGGGGCTGGATACCCGATGACACTTTATCGCGCTTGCGCGAAGATGGACTTGGCGCGGATATGCAATGACGTTGGCACTGCGTACTGATGTCATCCTGTGTATGCGCCACTAAGTCCTGGCAAGATGCAGCTGTGCATGTGTGCAACTTGGCGCACCCTGATGATGTCAGCAAGTCGGTGCGTGGTCAGGAATTACTTTGTTCAAAAATCTAGCCTCCACAACTCTCTGGGGCAGAGAATTCCAGACATTCACTACCCTCAGAGAAGAAATTCCTTCGCATCTCAGTTTTAGAACAAAGAACAAAGCAAATTACAGCACAGGAACAGGCCCTTCGGCCCTCCAAGCCTGCGCCGATCCAGATCCTCTATCTAAACATGTCGCCTATTTTCTAAGGGTCTGTATCTCTTTGCTTCCTGCCCATTCATGTATCTGTCTAGATACATGTTAAAAGACGCTATCGTGCCCGCGTCTACTACCTCCGCTGGCAACACGTTCCAGGCACCCACCACCCTCTGCGTAAAGAACTTTCCATGCATATCCCCCCTAAACTTTTCACCTCTCACTTTGAACTCGTGACCCCTAGTAATTGAATCCCCCACTCTGGGAAAAAGCTTCTTGCTATCCACCCTGTCTATACCTCTCATGATTTTGTCCACCTCAATCAGGTCCCCCCTCAACCTCCGTCTTTCTAATGAAAATAATCCTAATCTGCTCAACATCTCTTCATAGCTAGCGCCCTCCATATCAGGCAACATCCTGGTGAACCTCCTCTGCACCCTCTCCAAAGCATCTACATCCTTTTGGTAATGTGGCGACCAGATCTGCACGCAGTATTCCAAATGTGGCCGAACCAAAGTCTTATACAACTGTAACATGACCTGCCAACCCTTGTACTCAATACCCCGTCCGATGAAGGAAAGCATGCCGTATGCCTTCTTGACCACTCTATTGACCTGCGTTGCCACCTTCAGGGAACAATGGATCTGAACACCCAAATCTCTCTGTACATCAATTTTCCCCAGGACTTTTCCATTTACTGTATAATTCACTCTTGAATTGGATCTTCCAAAATGCACCACCTCGCATTTGCCCTGATTGAACTCCATCTGCCATTTCTCTGCCCAACTCTGCAATCTATTTATATTCTGCTATATTCTCTGACAGTCCCCTTCACTATCTGCTACTCCACCAATCTTAGTGTCGTCTGCAAACTTGCTAATCAGACCACCTATACTTTCCTCCAAATCATTTATGTATATCACAAACAACAGTAGTCCCAGCACGGATCCCTGTGGAACACCACTGGTCACACGTCTCCATTTTGAGAAACTCCCTTCCACTGCTACTCTCTGTCTCCTGTTGCCCAGCCAGTTCTTTATCCATCTAGCTAGTACACCCTGGACCCCATGCGACTTCACTTTCTCCATCAGCCTACCATGGGGAACCTTATCAAACGCCTTACTGAAGTCCATGTATATGACATCTACAGCCCTTCCCTCATCAATCAACTTTGTCACTTCCTCAAAGAATTCTATTAAGTTGGTAAGACATGACCTTCCCTGCACAAAACCATGTTGCCTATCACTGATAAGCCCATTTTCTTCCAAATGGGAATAGATCCTATCTCTCAGTATCTTCTCCAGCAGCTTCCCTAACACTGACGTCAGGCTCACCGGTCTATAATTACCTGGATTTTCCCTGCTACCCTTCTTAAACAAGGGGACAACATTAGCAATTCTCCAGTCCTCCGGGACCTCACCCGTGTTTAAGGATGCTGCAAAGATATCTGTTAAGGCCCCAGCTATTTCCTCTCTCGCTTCCCTCAGTAACCTGGGATAGATCCCATCCGGACCTGGGGACTTGTCCACCTTAATGCCTTTTAGAATTCCCAATACTTCCTCCCTCCTTATGCCGACTTGACCTAGAGTAATCAAACATCTGTTCCTAACCTCAACATCCGTCATGTCCCTCTCCTCGTTTAGAATCTCACACATTTTCTCTGACTCCACGCATAACTTTCCTCCTTTGTCCTTGAGTGGGCCAATCCTTTCTCTAGTTACCCTCCACTGTTACCCTTTGTCTTCTGTGACTGAGCCAGTTCTGTATCCATCTTGCCAGCTCACCTCTGATCCCGTGTGACTTCACCTTTTGAACCAGTCTGCCATGAGGGACCTAGTCAAAGGCTTTACTAAAGTCCATATAGACAACATCCATCGCCATTGCCTCATCAATCATCTTCGTCACTTCCTCAAAAAACTCAATCAAATTAGTGAGACACGACCTCCCCTTCACAAAACCATGCTGTCTCTCGCTAATAAGTTTGTTTGTTTCCAAATGGGAGTAAATCCTGTCCCGAAGAATCCTCTCTAATAGTTTCCCTACCACTGACGTAAGGCTCACCGGCCTATAATTTCCTGGATTATCCTTACCACCCTTCTTAAACAAAGGAACAACATTGGCTATTCTCCAGTCCTCTGGGACCTCACCTGTAGCCAATGAGGATGCAAAGATTTCTGTCAAGGCCCCAACAATTTCTTCCCTTGCCTCCCTCAGTATTCTAGGGTAGATCCCATCAGGCCCGGGGGACTTATCTACCTTAATGCTTTGCAAGACACCCAACACCTCCTCCTTTTTGATAATGAGATGACTGAGACTATCTGCACTCCCTTCCCTAGGCTCATCATCCACCAAGTCCTTCTCCTTGGTGAATACTGATGCAAAGTACTCATTTAGCACCTCACCCATTTCCTCTGGCTCCATGCATAGATTCCCATCTCTGTCCTTGAGTGGGCCAACCCTTTCCCTGGTTACCCTCTTGCTCTTTATATATGTATAAAAAGCCTTGGAATTTTCCTTAATCCTGTTTGCCAATGACTTTTCATGACCCCTTTTAGCCCTCCTAACTCCTTGCTTAAGTTCCTTCCTACTGTCTTTATATTCCTCAAGTGCTTCATCTGTTCCTAGCCTTCCAGCCCTTACAAATGCTTCCTTTCTCTTTTTGACTAGGCTCACAATATCCCGTGTTATCCAAGCTTCCTGAAACTTGCCAAACTTGTCTTTCTTCCTCACAGGAACATGCTGATCCTGGATTCTGATCAGCTGACGTTTGAAAGACTCCCACATGTCAGATGTTGATTTACACTCAAACAGCTGCCCCCAATCTAAATTCTTCAGTTCCTGCCTAATATTGTTATAATTAGCCTTCCCCCAATTTAGCACCTTCACCCGAGGACTACTCTTATCCTTATCCACAAGTACCTTAAAACTTATGGAATTATGGTCACTGCTCCCGAAATGTTCCCCCACTGAAACCACCTGGCCGGGCTCGTTCCCCAATACCAGGTCCAGAATGGCCCCATCCCTAGTTGGACTATCTACATACTGTTTCAAGAAGCCCTCCTGGATGCTCCTCACAAATTCTGCCCCATCGAAGCCCCTAGCACTAAGTGAGTCCCAGTCAGTATTGGGGAAGTTAAAATCACCCACCACTACAACCCTGTTACCTTTACATCTTTCCAAAATCTGTCTACATATCTGCTCCTCTACCTCCCGCTGGCTGTTGGGAGGCCTGTAGTAAACCCCCAGCATCGTGACTGCACCCTTCCTATTCCTGAGCTCCACCCATATTGCCTCGCTGCATGACCTCTCTGAGGTGTCCTCCTGCAGTACAGCTGTGATATTAATTGGGGTCTTACTTGAGCACTTATAAGCAGACAACTACTGGGACTGGTGAAGGCTTTGACTGAGGAGCTACATGTTTGTAATCCTTTTATTCTGTGCAATAAATGGGAAACTGAGTAAAGATAGGCCCCAGCATTATCCTTCCATAACAAGCTTTCTGGAGTTTAACATTTATAACCCCTTGAGGCTGTTCTCTTCTTTCAGCAAACAAATGATTTACAAGTGAAAATATGGAAAAAGATGAAGAGAAAATTGCTCAAGAGAACAAGAAATGTTGGAATCTATTGCGATCTCATTTGATGAGATTGTCTGTAAAGGTAAAAACCTAAATGAAGACAGAGCACTCATAAGGTGGTCCTCCAAATTTAATGGACTGTATTGCACTGATAATTTGATTTGGTTCTCTTCTTGTGGGTGAGTCCAGAATTAGGGGGCACTATTTTAAAATTAGGGCTCACCCTTTAGGACAGAGATGAGGTAATTGATATACCATATCATACGACCGTACGAATTAGGAGCAGAAGTAGGCCATTCAGCCCGTCGAGCCTGCTCTGCCATTTAATAAGATGGAGACATTTTTTCTCAGAGGGTTGTGCGACTTTGGAACTCTCTGCCTCAGAATGTTGGTGGAGGTGATGTCAATGAATATTTTTAAGACGGCGGTAGATAGATTCTTGTTAGGCAAGGGAATCAAACAGATCAGCCATGATCTTATTGAATGGCGGAGCAGGCTAGAGGTGTTGAATGGCCTACTTCTGCACCTAATTCATATGTTTGTATGGTTGCATGTTGCCTGGACTTTCAATTTTCTGTAAAGCTGAGAACCTGAGGATAGAGTAAGGGCTATTGGTTGGGTCAGAGGGGTTTTTATTTTTGACTTTATATCTCAGTTATACCAGATTACTTCACTTAATAGCAAATATCTTGAATTATACACTATTTGGGCACAGCTCTTCACTCCATTCAGTGAATCTTGATGTTATTGAAATTCATTTGCTGTACTGAGTTTCTAACACAGCAAACAATTGGAAGTGGCTCCTTGGCGACACCAGATAACCACAACAGCAAATAATAATGAATAGCTTTCAAATTGAGGATACCCTCCATCGTGTTGTGTGGCACTACCACCATGCTAAATGGGATAGGTTTCGAACAAACCTAGCAATGTAAAACTGGGCATCCATGAGGTGCTTTGGGCCATCAGCAGCAGCAGAATTGTACTCAACCACAATCTGTAACCACAAAACCCGACATATCCCCCAATCTACCATTACCATCAAGCCAGGAGACCAACCCTGGTTCAATGAAGAGTGCAGGAGGGCATGCCAGGAGCAGCAACAGGTATACCTCAAAATGGGGTGTCAACCTGGTGAAGCTACAACACAGGACTACTTGCATGCCAAACTGCGTAAGCAGCATGCGATAGACAGAGCTAAGTGATTCCATAACCAACGGATCAGATCTAAGCTCTGCAGTCCTGCCACGTCCAGCCATAATTTGTGGTGGACAATTAAACAACTAACTGGAGGAGTGGCTCCACTAATATCCCCATCCTCAATGATGGGGGAGCCCAGCACATCAGTGCAAAAGATAAGGCTGAAGCATTTGCAACAATCTTCAGCCAGAAGTGCCGAGTGGATGATCCATCTCAGCCTCCTCCTGAAGTCCCCAGCATCGCAGATGCCAGACTTCAGCCAATTCGATTCACTCTGCATGATATCAAGAAATGACTGAAGGCACTGGATACTGCAAAGGCTATCGGCCCTGTCCATATTCCGGCAATAGTACTGAAGAACTGTGCTCCGGAACTTGCTGTGCACCTAGCCAAGCTGTTCCAGTACAGCTGCAACACTGGCATCTACCCAGCAATGTGGAAAATTGCCCAGGTATGTCTTGTACACAAAAAGCAGGACAAGTCCAACCCGTCCAATTCCCGCCCCATCAGTCTACTCTCAATCATCAGTAAACTGATGAAAGGTATCATCGACAGTGCCAACAAGCGGCACTTGCTTAGCAATAACCTGCTCAGTTTGGGTTCCACCAGGGCCACTCAGCTCCTGACCTCATTACAGCCTTGGTTCAAACATGGACAAAAGTGCTGAACTCCGGAGGTGAGGTGAGAGGGACTGTTCTTGACATCAAGGCAGCATTTGACTGAGTATGGCATCAAGAAGATAGCCCCCCCCCTCAAGTCTAAATCAGGGGAAACGATCAGTGACCAACGCAAACAAATGGACCGCTGGGTGGAGCACTGCCTAGAACTGTAATCCAGGGAAAATGTTGTCACTGATACTGCCCTCAATGCAGCCCAGTCTCTGCCAGTCATGGATGAGCTGTACGAACAGCTAACAAAATCGGAACTCAGTGATGCTATTGATTCTCTAGCCAGTGGAAAAGCCCCTGGAAAGGACAGCATTACCCCTGAAATAATCAAGACTGCCAAGCCCGCTATACTCTCAGCACTCCATGAACTGCTTTGCCTGTGCTGGCATGAGGGAGCAGTACCACAGGACACGTGCGATGCCAATATCATCACCCTCTATAAGAACAAGGGTGACCCGCAGTGACTGCAGCAACTACCCTGGAATCTCCCTGCTCAGCATAGTGGGGAAAGTCTTTGCTCGATTTGTTTTAAACAGACACCAGAAGCTGGCTGAGCGTGTCTACCCTGAGGCACAGTGCGGCTTTCGAGCAGAGAGATCCACCATTGACATGCTGTTCTCCCTTCGCCAGCTACAGTGGAAATGCCGCGAACAACAGGTGCCCCTCTACGTTGATTTCACTGATCTCACCAAAACCTTTGACCTCATCAGCCGACGTGGTCTCTTCAGACTACTAGCAAAGATCAGATGTGTACCAAAGCTACTAAGTATCATCACCTCATTCCATGACAATTTGAAAGGCACAATTCCTCATCAGACCTCTTTCCTATCCTGAATGGTGTGAAACAGGGCTGTGTTCTTGCACCTACACTATTTGGGATCTTCTTCTCTCTGCTGCTCTTACATGCGTTCAAGTCTTCAGAAGAAGGAATTTTCCTCCACACCAGATCAGATGACAGTTTGTTCAACCTTGCCCGTCTTAGAGCGAAGACCAAAGTACGGAAAGTCCTTATCAGGGAACTCCTCTTTGCTGACGATGCTGTATTAACATCCCACACAGAAGTGTGTCTGCAGAGACTCATCGACAGGGTTGCGGCTGCCTGCAACAAATTTGGCCTCATCAGCCTCAAGAAAACGAACATCATGGGACAGGACGTCAGAAATGCTCTATCCATCAATATCGGCGACCACGCTCTGGAAGTGGTTCAAGAGTTCACCTACCTAGGCTCAACTATCACCAGTAACCTATCTCTCGATGCAGAAATCAACAAGCGCATGGAACAAGAGATCTATCCCAGGCTGTTATGTGAGGCAAGGGAGGAGATTGCAGGACCTCTGACACAAATTTTCAAATCCTCTCTGGCCACAGGTGAGGTACCAGAGGATTAGAGGACAGTGAATGTGATACCATTATTTAAGAAGGGTAGCAGGGATAAACCAGGTAATTACAGGCCGGTGAGTCAAACATCAGTGGCAGGGAAAATATTGGAAAAAATTCTGAGGGAAGGAATTAATCTCCACTTGGAGAGATAGGAATTAATCAGGGATAGTCAGCATGGCTTTGTCAGGGGGAGATCGTGTCTGACTATCTTGATTGAATTTTTTGAGGTGGTGACGAAATGTGTAGATGAGGGTAAAGCAGTTGTTGTAGTCTATATGGACTTCAGTAAGGCTTTTGATAAGGTACAGCATGGGAGATTGGTTAAGAAGGTAAGAGCCCATGGGATCCAGGGCAATTTGGCAAATTGGATCCAAAATTGGCTTAGTGGCAGGAGGCAGAGGGTAATGGTCGAGGGTTGTTTTTGCGAGTGGAAGCCTGTGACCAGTAGTGTACCACAGGGATAGGTGCTGGGACCCTTGCTGTTTGTAGTGTACATTAATGATTTAGACGTGAATATAGGATGTATGATCAGTAAGTTCGCAGATGACACGAAAATTCGTGGTGTCGTAAATAGTGAGGAGGATATAGATGGGCTGGCAAGATGGGCGGAGCTGTGGCAAATGTAATTTAATCCTGAGAAGTGTGCGGTGATGCATTTTGGGAGGACTAACAAGGCAAGGGAATATACAATGGATGGTAGGACCCTAGGAAGTACAGAGGGTCAGAGGGACCTTGGTGTACCTGTCCATAGATCACTGAAGGCAGCAGCACAGGTTGATAAGGTGGTTAGGAACGCATATGGGATACTT
This sequence comes from Heterodontus francisci, assembly GCF_036365525.1. Taxonomy (NCBI): domain Eukaryota; kingdom Metazoa; phylum Chordata; class Chondrichthyes; order Heterodontiformes; family Heterodontidae; genus Heterodontus; species Heterodontus francisci. The sequence goes on along the minus strand of NC_090372.1, from coordinate 170,990,647 downwards.
GCCTTTATTAGCCAAGGCATAGAATATAAGAGCAGGGAGGTTATGATGGAGCTGTATAAAACACTAGTTAGGCCACAGCTGGAGTACTGTGTACAGTTCTGGACACCACACTACAGGAAGGATATAATTGCGCTGGAGAGGGTGCAGAGGAGATTCACCAGGATGTTGCCTGGGCTGGAGCATTTCAGCTATGAAGAGAGACTGAAAAGGCTGGAGTTGTTTTCCTTAGAGCAGAGAAGGCTGAGGGAAGATATGGTTGAGGTATACAAAATTATGAGGGGCATTGATAGGTTCGATAGGAAGAAACTTTTTCCCTTAGCGAAGTGGTCAATCACCAGGGGGCATAGATTTAAGGTAAGTTGCAGGAGGTTTAGAGGTGATTTGAAGAAATTTTTTTTCACCCAGAGTGTAGTTGGAATCTGGAACGCACTGCCTGAAGAGGTGGTAGAGGCAGGAACCCTCATAAAATTTAAGAAGTATTTCGATGAGCACTTGAAACGCCATAGCATACAAGGTTACGGGCCAAGTACTGGAAAATGGGATTCGAATAGTTAGGTGCTTGATGGCCGGAACAGACACAATGGGCCGAAGGGCCTGTTTCTGTGCTGTATAACTCTATGACTCTACAGGAAAGGCATCCGCTGCTATGTCCAGACTGGCCAAGAGGGTGTGGGAAAATGGCGCACTGACACGGAACACAAAAGTCCAACTGTTTCAAGCCTGTGTCCTCAGTACCTTGGTCTACGGCAGTGAGGCCTGGACAATGTATGTCAGCCAAGAGCGACGTCTCAACTCATTCCATCTTCGCTGCCTTTGGAGAATCTTTGGCATCAGGTGCAGGACTGTATCTCCAATGCAGAAGTCCTCGAGGCGGCCAACATCCCCAGCATATACACCCTACTGAGCCAGCAGCACTTGAGATGGCTTGGCCATCTCAGCCGCATGGAAGATGGCAGGATTCCAAAGGATGCATTGTATAGCGAGCTCGTCGCTGGTATCACACCCACCAGCCATCTTTAAATACATCTGCAAACGTAACATGAGGTCCTGTGACATTGACCACAAGTCGTGGGAGTCAGTTGCCAGTGATTGCCAGAGCTGGCGGACAGCCATAAAAGCAGGGCTAAAGAGTGGCGACTCGAAGAGACTTAGCTGTTGGCAGGAAAAAAGACAGAAGTGCAAGGAGAGATCCAACTGTGTAACAGCCCCGACAACCAATTTTATCTGCAGCACCTGTGGAACAGTCTGTCACTCTAGAATTGGCCTTTATAGCCACTACAGGCGCTGCGCCACAAACCACTGACCACCCCTAGGCTCTCGAGACAAGGAGGCCAAAGAAGAAGAAGATGGCATGAAGGAGCCCAAGGAAAACTGCAGTGAATGGGAATCAGGGGGAAAACTCTACACGGGTTGGAGTCATAGCTAGCTCAAAGGAAGATAGTTGTGGTTGTTGGAGGTCAATCATCTCTGCTGCAGGAGATCACTGCAGGAGTTCCTCAGTGTAGTGTCCTAGGCCCACCATCTTCAGCTGCTTCATCAATGACCTTCTTTCAATCATAAGGTCAGAAGTGGGGATGTTTGCTGCTGATTGCGCAATGTTCGGCACCATTCGTGATTCCTCAGATACTGAAGCAGTCCATGTAGAAATGCAACAAGACCTGGACAATATTCAGGCTTGGGCTGATAAGTGGCAAGTAACATTTGTGCCACACAAGTGACAGGCAATGACCATCTCCAACAACAGAGAATCTAACCATCTCCCCTTGACATTCAATAGCATTACGATCGATGAATTCCCCCACTATCAACATCCTCGGGGCTACCTTTGACCAGAAACTGAACTGGAGTAGCTACATTAATACCGTGGCTACAAGTCCAGGTCAGAGGCTAGGAATCCTGCAGCAAGTTACTCACCTCCTGATTCCCTAAAGCCTTCCCACCATCTACAAGGTACATGTCAGGAATGTGATGGAATACTCTCCACTTGTCTGGATGGGTGCAGCTCCAACAACACTCAAGTAGCTCGACACCATCCAGGACAAAGCAGCCCGCTTGATTGACACCCCATGCACAATCATTCACTCTCTCCACCACCGACGCACAGTGGCAGCAGTGCGTACCATCTACAAGATGCACTGCAGCAACGCACCAAGGCTCCTTAGCCAGCACCTTCCAAACCCGCACCCTCTACCAACTAGAAGAACAAGGGCAGCAAATGGATGGGAACACCACCACCTGCAAGTTCCCCTCCAAGTCACACACCATCCTGACTTGGAACTATATCGCTGTTCCATCACTGTTGCTGAGTCAAAATCCTGGAACTCCCTTCCTAACAGCAGTGTGGGTGTATCTACCTCACATGAACTGCAGCGGTTCATGAAGGCAGCTCACCACCACCTTCTCAAGGGCAATTTGGGATGGGCAATAAATGCTGTCCTTGCCAGTGACGCCCACATCCCAAGAATGAATAAATAGGTGTAGGGAGGGTATTCCAGAGCTTGGGGCCTCAGCATCTGAAGGCGCAGCCACCAATGATGGAGCGATTAAAATCAAGGAGGCACAAGAGGCTAGAATTCGATCAGCGCAGATATCTTGGAGGGTTGTGGGGCTGGAGGAGATTACAGAGTTAGGGAGGGGCAAAGCCATTGAGGGATTTGAAAACAGTGATGAGAATTTTAAAATCAGGACGTTGCTTGACTGGGAGCCAATGTAGGTCAGCGAGCACAGGAGTAATGGGGGAGTGGGACTTGGTGCGTGTGAAGACATGGGCAGCAGAGTTTTGGATTATATATTTTTTAAGTCGTTCATGGGATGTGGCGTCACTGGCTAGGCCAGCATTTATTGCCCATCCCTAATTGCCCTTGAGAAAGTCGTGGTGAGCTGCCTTCTTGAACCGCTGCAGTTCTTGGGGTGCAGGTACACCAACAGTGCTGTTTGTAAGGGAGTTCCAGTATTTTGACCCAGCGACAGTGAAGCAAGACAATATCGTTTCAGGTCAGGATGGTGTGTGCATCTACTGCCCTTGTCCTTCTAGGTGGTATAGCTCACGGGTTTGGAAGGTGCTGTCGAAGGAGCCTTGGTAAGTTGTTGCAGTGCATATTGTAGATGGTACACACTGCTGCCACTGTGCGTCGGTCGTGAAGGGAGTGAATGTTTAAGGTGGTGGCCAATCAAGCGGGCTGCTTTGTCCTGGATGGTATCAAGCTTCTTGAGTGTTGTTGGAGCAGCACCCATCCAGGCAAGTGAAGTGTATTCTATCACACTCCTGACTTGTGCCTTGTAGATGGTGGACAGGCTTTGGGGAGTTAGGAGGTGAGTTACTCGCTGTAGAATTCCCAGCCTCTAACCTTCTCCTGTAGCCACGGTATTTATGTGACCAGTCCAGTTCTGTTTTTGGTCAATGATAACCCCCAGGATGTTGACCTCAAGTTTATGAAGAGAAGAATGTGGGAGACCAGCCATGAGTGGGTTGGAATAGTCAAGTCTAGAGGTAACAAAGGCATGAATGAGGGTTTCAGTAGCAGATGAGCTGAGGCATGGGCTGGGGCGGCACAGTGGCGCAGTGGTTAGCACCGCAGCCTCACAGCTCCAGGGACCTGGGTTCGATTCCGGGTACTGCCTGTGTGGAGTTTGCAAGTTCTCCCTGTGTCTGCGTGGGTTTTCTCCGGGTGCTCCGGTTTCCTCCCACAAGCCAAAAGACTTGCAGGTTGATAGGTAAATTGGCCATTATAAAATTGTCACTAGTCTAGGTAGGTGGTAGGGAAATATAGGGACAGGTGGGGATGTTTGGTAGTAATATGGGATTAGTGTAGGATTAGTATAAATGGGTGGTTGATGTTCGGCACAGACTCGGTGGGCCGAAGGGCCTGTTTCAGTGCTGTATCTCTAATCTAATCTAATCAAAGCCGAGAGACGTTACGGAGGTGGAAATAGTGATGGCATCAATATGAGGTCGGAAGCACATCTCGAGTCAAATGTGACACTAAGGTTGAGAAAAGACTGACTTATTCACAGACAGTTGCCAGGGAGAGGGTTGGAGTCAGGAGCTAGGGAACAGAATTTGGATCAGAGACCGTAAACAATGACTTTAGGCTTCCCAATATTAAATTGGAGGAAATTTCTGCTCATCCAGTACTGAATATTAGATAAACGTTCTGATAAAGTCTGATGAATACATGGGTTTGGTTCCAGGAGTGGGATACAGTGGGTGGGTTGGTTGGTGACTTCATTTAATCACCTAGGAGCTCAAAACTAACCATTAGACAAACTAATTCAATTGAAAACCAACTAGAAACTTGTTTTTTAAATATTTAAATGGATTTTAAATAAAATTAATTTTTGATTTGGGGAATAGAAGCATTTGGTAGATAGGAGTGCTGTCATCTTCCCTGGCTAAAAACCAATGATATAATTTCAATACAGTTCGAAATATTGAAGATACAAAATCCAAAATTGCCCATAGATTGCATTAGAAAATTCATTTTACAACCCTAGAGCAAATTTTCCCCTTCAAAAATTCATAAACCCACTGTCAGGCAAACCCCCTACCTGCCAAGACTGAGGATCACATGATTTCACCATATGAACATTCAATCTTAAAATTGCAAGCCCCTGGCTGGAAGGACATTTGCACAGTACCAGACAGTATTGAAACAAAGGGACTAGTCCCCTCCCCCATACACAGAAGAGACCTGGTCAAACCAGTCGGTCACGTGACCATCTGCTGGCCAACTAGGGGAGTTTTAAACTGGAAAAACAGAATTTGAACTCAGAGCACTGTGTGCTGCTGGAACTGAAGCAAGAATGACCTCTCCTGTCTACCTGCTCATCTCTCATGGAACTGAATCTTGTGAAGACACATGAACCTCATGAGAGAAAAGTTTCCTATGTGAACAAGGTTTAAGCAGATACTGGGCCCAAACGAAACACAAGAATTACCTACAAAAAGACTTTACTGTGAGTGAAGCAGAATAACAAGATATTGCCTCAAACTGTTCCACTTTATCTTTTCTTCTCTTTTCTGTCCCTATCTGCATGTGTATATCACGTGTGCATGCTAGCGTGGGCGCGTTGTATATCTGTAGGCGTGAACCGTATTAGAGTTTAAGTAAGTGTAATAAATTTCACTTTTCTTCTTTAAACCAAAGACAGCCTGTTTGTGCTCATTTCTTTGCCTTATAATTGGAAAGCAGTGAACAAGAATTCACAAAAGGGGAGCTCAAAACACAGTGTGTTTAAAATTAAACCCTGTTACAATAAGACCAGTTGAAGATAGTAACAGACCCATAGACACCTTTCTCGCCTATTTGTCACACACGCCAATGCAAACATACTGGGCATCTTCTGCCATGACAGCTCTGTCCCACTGCACTTCCACTGTAACAACTTATTTTTGTATATCATATGTGAAGCCTTTCAGTTTTCACAGAAAACAGTTTGAGATGGAGAATCCTAAAACACCAACATACACTCACTGAAATCCAATGTAATGAAAAGTAATTTATCAGTCCCTCTGAAGCATTGGCTTTCGTCATAGGACATTATAGGGCTGCTTTAAAGTTGCACCTCAGTATTTTGAGTTGTCAGCTTTTTTGTTCAGCGGAATTATTGAATCTTTTAGGTGGCATATATGCACCCCAGTGCTCACTTCATGCCCCCTGAAACTATAAATGTGTCAGCAGCCTGGCTGCAGAGAGTAGCCTTGCTTGCTCAAAAGCTCAGTGATTTTTCTTTATGTGCAAAATAGTGCTAGCACCGTGAACTACCTTAAAATGAAAACAGTCTTGCAATTCCTAGGGAAGTGAGCATTCACTTGGTAATGAGGTGCTGTTGGTCAAAATAAAACCTGGCTACCCGACCCGAACCCGACCAAACCCAACTACATGTGTCGGGTTCAGGTCGGGTCTATATTCTGTGTCTAACATTTGGGCTCGGGCCAGGCTGGACTGTACTGTTTTGTTTTGCATTGTTTTCTTTTCAATCTACGTTTTGACGCAATTTTTTTTCCTGTACTAATAACATGTTTGATATTTTCAGGTCGGGTTGGGCATGAAAAAAATTAAAGGACCTGGGTTGAGTTCGGGTTGGCTGTGGTCGGGTCAGGTCCGGGTTGGGTTTTAATTTTATACCCGAGCCAGGCTTTAGGTCAAAATCAGTTGAACATACAGAGGATTGTGATGCTCACATAAAGTGTAGCGATTGAACTTGCAAGAACTCAACCTGAAGAGTTATAAAAATGGACTTCTTTTAAAAACGTGGACAATGTGCTCCAATGTGGCCACTAAAGATCAAAGACCTTGCCTTTGTATATTCAAACTGTCTGGCAAGGTCGAAAGAATACATTCAAAGCTAAGAGGTGTCAATTATACCTATCCTGAATCCATCAAAAGACATTTTTGATTTGAATGGGTTCTTCTGAAACAAAGAAGGTATGAAGTAACCACATCCTGGGCCATTGTCAGTCACCCCAGGGAAGATATATGTCTCCCAACAGATGCAAAGGTGTGAAACCATTTTTGACCTTTAAAGTAACTCTGTTGAGCGAGGAGGGTGGCCCAGGAAGAAGCATCATGAAAGCTTGTCCAGCTAAGAGCTGGGGGGAAATCCAGAAAGTCAGAAAGGAAGCTGCCCTGCTGTGAATTTTACCTTTCAACTTGTGCAGCAGTGAACTTTCAACCAACAGAGAAATCTAGAAGCACCTAAAGCCTGCAACTAAAGAGAACTTGACGTCTGAGAGAATTCAACAGGTTTACCACGAGCCCCGAAACACTACCTCACTTCAAACTACTTACCCCTTTTCCTCTCTATCTGTCTCTTGTGTGTGTGTGCGCGAGTGAATGCATGAGTGTGTGCAGTTACGACAATTTTGGGATAAAGCATATTGCTCTATAAATAATTAATTTCTGTTTTAAACCTGCAAGAAAACCTGTCGCTGTCTGTTTATTTGACAAATAAAACACAAAGGGGTTAAAACTTTAATAACAAAAACATTTGCTGCGGTCAGGTGGAAGTTGAACAGTGGGAACCACACCCCTCACCATGTGGCTGTAACAGAATGGAAGCCTTTCCCGTTGATATAGGTCCTGCCATTCAGTAAGGGAGAAATCTTTTACTTCTTCGACTTTTGGGAATCCTGCCAATCTGTAAAATTACAGTGCTCTACCATGCTGCTGCCAATTTTCCATTGGAATATAGGGATAGAAATAGGCCATTAGCTCCTCGAGCCTGTTACACCATTTAATTAGCTTGTGGCTGATCTGAAACTCAACTCCATTTACCTGCCTTTGTTCCATATCTCTTGATACCCTTACCAAAAAAAGATCTATTGATCTGTCTTGAACATTTCAATTGACTCTCAGCTTTTTGGGGAGTGAGTTCCAGATTTCCACTGGCCGTGTGTGACAATATGCTTCTTGATTTCACCCCTAAATGGCTTAGTTCTAATTTTTAGACCATGCCTTGTTCTGAATTCCTCCATCAGATGAAAATTTTCTCTGTATTTTTAAAATATTCATTCTTGGGATGTGGGCATCACTGGCAAGGCCAGCATTTATTGCCCATCCCTAGTTTGTGATGGTAGTGGTGAGCCTTCTTAACTGCTGAGTAGTGGTTTGATACAATTTATCATCAACTTCAGATGGCAGTTAAGAATCAATAACTTTTGTGCAGAACTGGACTCTCATATAAGACAGACTGGGTAAGGATGTCAGGTTTCCTTTACTAAAGAACATGAGTGAACCAGTTGAGCTTTTAATGACGATGCAACAACTTCATGGCCATTTTTTAAATTCAAGTTTTTTAAAACTGATTCTCAGATTGCCATGGTGGGATTTAAACTCACATTATCTGGATTATTAGTCCAAACCTCTGTCCTGTGACATAACCACTATTATACCTCAATGTTGTATCTAACGTATTGATTCCCTTAATCATTTTAAATACCATAATTAGATCATGCCTCAATTTTATATTTTCAAGGGAATACAAGCTATGTTTATAAGAACATGAGAAATAAGAAAAGGAATTGCCATTCGGCCCTTCCAGCCTGCTGTGCCGTTCAACACAACCATGGCTCTAACTTGTCTTCAAAATTTAACCCTTTAAGTCCTTGTATCCTTGGGGGAAATCTGTACTGTACCCTTTCGAACGCCAATGTATATTTCCTGAGTTTCAGTGCCCAAAACCGAACACAGATGGGGTCTGACAAATGAAGCATTACTTTCTCATTTTTACATTCCGCCCTCTTGACATAAAGACCAATATACCACCCCAGTCCAGGTGGGATGCATCTTAGGTTGCTGAGGGAAATTATGGTCGAAATAACAAAGCTCTGACCACAATCTTTCAATTCTCCTTGGAAGTTGGAATGGTGCCAGACACCTGGAGAATTGAAATGTTACACCCTGTTGTGTCAGCCATGATTCAGTGGGTAGCATTCTCATCTCTGAGTCAGATGGTTGTGGGTTCAAGTCCCACTTCAGGGGTTGTGCACAAAAATCAAGGCTGAAACTCTAGTGCAGTACTGAAGGAGTGCTACACTATCGGAGGTGCTATCTTTTGGATAAGATGTTAAATCAAGCCTCTGTCTTTCCTCTCAGGTGGATGTAAAAGATCCCATGGCACTATTTTGAAGAGCAGGGAGTTATCCCCGGTGTCCTGGCCAATTTTTATCCCTCAATCAATGTAATGAAAACAGATTATCTGGTCATTATGACATTGTTGTTTGTGGGAGCTTGCTGTGTGCAAATTGGCTGCCGTGTTTCCTACATTACAACAGTGACTACACTTCGAAAGTACTTCATTGTCTGTAAAGCACTTTGCAATGTCCAATGGTTGTGGAAGGCATTCTATAAATGCAAGTCTCTTTTTTTTCTTTTCCTTGTTCAAAAAGGGGAGAGGGTTAAACCTGGTAACTACAGACAATCAACCTAATATCAGTGGTGGGAAAACTAATAGAGACCATTGTCAAGGACAAAATTAATTCTCACTTGGAGAGGCAAGTGTTAATAAAGAGAATGGATTTGTTAAAGGCAAATCGTGTCTGACTAACCTGATTCAGTTCTTTGATGAAATAACAAAGATGGTTGAACAATCTAGTGCAGTAGGTGTTGTATATGTAGACTTTCAAAAGGCATTTGATATAGTGCCAAATAGCAAACTTATTTGTAAAATAGAAGCACATGATATTAAAGGGACAGTGGTAACTTAGGTATGTAATTGGTTATGGGATAGGAGGCAGAGGACAGTGGTGAACGGATCTTTTTCTGACTGGACAGAAATATGGAGTGGGGTCTCCCAGGAATTGGTATTAGGATCATTGCTGCTCTTGTTATACATAAATGACCTGGACTTGGGTGTAGGGAGTACAATGTCAAAGTTTGCAGATGACAGAAAACTTGGCAATGCAGTAAATAGTGAGCAGGATAGCAGCAGACTTCAGGAAGATATTGGCAGACTGGTGAAATGGGCAAACATATGACAGTTGCAATTTAATGCTGATAAGAGTGAAGTGATGCACTTTCAGAGAAACAACATGGGATGGCAATATAATCTAAATGATAATATGTTGAGAGGGGTGCAAGAGCTGAGGGACCTAGGATATTCACAAACCTTTGAAGGTGGCAGGTCAAGTTGAGAATGTGGTTAAGCAAGTGGATACTTGGCTTTGTAAATACGGGCATGGAGTACAAAAACAAGGAAGTCATGCTAATTTTTTTTACTAATCTCTAGTTAGCTGGAAAATTGTATACAATTCTGGGCACCACACTTTGCCTTGTTAGCCTTCCTCAAATGCATTACCTCACACTTCTCCGGATTGAAATCCATTTGCCATTGTTCTGCCCACCTGATTGGTCCACTGATATCTTCCTGTAGTCTACAGCTTTCTTCTTATCAACCACGTGGCCAATTTTTGTATTGTCTGCAAATTATTTAGTCATACTCTCTACATTCAAGTCCAAATCATTCACAGATACCGCAAAAAGCAAGGGATCTACTACTGAGCCATAAAACCATAGAAAAATTACGGCACAGAAGGAGGCCATTCAGCCCGTCGTGTCCGTGCCGGCCGAAAAACTAGCCGCCCAATCTAATCCCACCTTCCAGCACCTGGTTCATAGCCTTGCAGGTTACAGCACTTCAGATGTATGTCCAGGTACCTTTTAAATGAGTTGAGGTTTTTTGCCTCCACCACTGTTCCTGGCAGTGAATTCCAGACACCCACTACCTTCTGGGTGAAAAAGTTTTTCCTCATGTCCCCTCTAAGCCTTCTGCCAATTATCTTAAATTTGTGCCCCCTTGGTAATTGACCTCTCCACCAGGAGAAACAGGTCCTTCCTGTCTACTCTATCTCAGCCCCTCATAATTTTGTACACTTCAATTAAGTCACCCCTCAGTCTCCTCTGTTCTAAGTAAAACAACCCTAGCCTATCCAATCTTTCCTTGTAGCTGCAACTTTCGAAACCTGGCAACAGTCTTGTAAATCTCCGCTGTACTCTCTGCAGAGCAGTTATGTCCTTTCTGTAATGTGGTGACCAGAACTGTACGCAGTACTCCAACTGTGGCCTAACCAGCATTTTATACAGTTCCAGCATTACATTCCTGCTTTTGAATTCTATACCTCGGCCAATAAAGGAAAGCATTCCATATGCCTTCTTCACCACTCTATCTACCTGTCCTGCCACCTTCAGGGACCCATGGACATACACTCCAAGATCTTCCACCCCTCTCAATATGCTCCCGTTTTTTGTGTATTCCCTCGCTTTATTTGCCCTCCCCAAATGCATTACCTCACACGTATTTGGATTGATTTCTATTTGCCACTTTTCCACCCACTCAACCAAACCGTTGATTTCTTCCTGGAGTCTACGGCTATCTTCTTGACTATCAACTACATGGCCAAATTTTGTGTCATCAGCAAATTTCCCAATCATGCCTCCCACATTGAAGTCCAGATCATTAATATATACCACAAACAGCAACACTGAGTCCTGTGGAACGCCACTGGAAACAGCTTTCCATTCACAAAAACATCCGTCGACTACTACCCTTTGTTTCCTGTCCCTGAGCCAATTCTGGATCCAACCTCCCCCGTATCCCATGGGCTTTCAAATTACTTACTAGTCTGCCATGTGGGAGCTTGTTAAATGCCTTATTAAAGTCCATGTAGACCACATCCACTGCACTACCCTCATCAACCCTTCTTGTTACTTCCTCAAAAATCTCAATTAAGTTAGTAAGACATGACCTTCCCTTAACAAATTCATGCTGACTATCCCTGATTATTCCGAGCCTTTCTAAGTGACAGTTTATCCTGTCCCTTAGAATAGATTCTAATAATTTACCCACCACCGAGGTCAGACTGACTGGCCTACAATTATTTGGCCTATCCCTCGCACTCTTTTTACACAATGGTACAACGTTCACAGACCTTCAATCGTCTGGTACCTCTCCTGTATCTAGTGAGGATTTGAAGATGATCCTCAGCGCATCCACTATTTCCTCCCTGGCTTCCCTTAACAACCTGGGATGCAACCATCTGGCCCTGGCAATTTATCCACTTTCAAGGATGTTGGACCCTCTAGTACTTCCTCTCTCATTATGCTTATCGTATCTAATATTTCACACTCCTCCTCCCTGTGGAACCCCACTCGAAACAGCCTTCCAGTCACAAAATCACCCATCGACCATTACCCTTTGCAACCTGCCACTGAGACACTTTGCCTTGGATCCCATGGGCTTCAACTTTCACGACCAGTCTCCCATGTGGGATTTTATCAAAAGCCTTGCTAAAATCCATATAGTCTACATCAAATGCACTATCCTCATTGATCCTCCTTGTTACCTCCTCAATCATGTTAGTCAGACACGACCTTTCCTTAACAAATCCATGCTGACTGTCTTTGATTAATCCGTGTCTCTCTAAATGAAGATATATCCTTCCCTTAGAATTTTTTCCAATAATTTTCCCACCGCCGTGATTAGGCTGACTGGTCTTTAATTACTCGGTCTTTCTCTTTCTCCCTTATTAAACAATTGTACAATGTTAGCTGTCCTCCAGTCCTCAGCATCACACCTGTAGCCATGGAAGGTTGGAAAATGATGGTCAGAGCCTCTGCTATTTCTTCTCTTGCTTCCCTGAATAGCCTAGGTTAGATTTCATCCTGGTCTGGGGACTTATCCACTTTCAAAGATATTAAACCACCTAATATTTCCTCTCTCATTATGTTATCTAATATTTCAAACTGCTCCTCCCTGATTGCAATGTCTGTATTATCCCTCTCCTTTGTGAAAACAGCCACAAAGTATTCTTTAAGAACCATATCAACATCCTCTGCCTCCACACATAGGTTACCCTCATGGTCCCTAATATTTCTTTAGTTATCCTCTTGCTCTTTAGGTATTTATAAAAAATCTTTGGGTTTTCCTTGCCAATATTTTTTCATGCCCTCTCTTGGCTTTCCTAATTTCCTTTTTAATTTCACACCTGCACTTTTTATACTTCTCTAGGTTTTCTGCAGTATTGAGCCCTTTGTATCTGTCATAAGCTTCCATTTTTTTCTTTATCCTCTCCTTTAAGCCCCTTGACATCCAGGGGGCTCTCGATTTGTTAGTCCTACCCTTTTTCTTTAAGAGAACACTTCCTTTAATGCTTACCACTGACCTGGCACTGATTTACCTTCAAGTATCTGTTTCCTGTCCGCTTTAGATAAATCACATTTTAGCTAGTAAAATTAGCTTTTCCCCAATTGAGAACTTTAATTCCTGGTCTGTCTTTGTCCTTTTCCATAACTACCCTAAATTTAACTGAATTATGATCACTTCCACCTGCCCAGCTTCATTCCTAAAACTAAGTCCAGAACTGCCCCCTCTCTTGTTGGGATTGCTACGTACTGGCTAAAAAGGTTCTCCTGAATGCATTTTAAGAATTCTGCTTCCTCTGTATCTTTCACACTAATTCCATCCCAGTTAATATTAGGGTATATGAAATTCCCCACTATTACTGCCCTATTGTTTTTTTCACTTCTCAGAGAGTTAAACACGGGTGAGGTCCTGGAGGACTGGAGAATTGCTAATGTTGTCCCCTTGTTTAAGAAGGGTAGCAGGGAAAATCCAGGTAATTATAGACCGGTGAGCCTGACGTCAGTGTTAGGGAAGCTGCTGGAGAAGATACTGAGAGATAGGATCTATTCCCATTTGGAAGAAAATGGGCTTATCAGTGATAGGCAACATGGTTTTGTGCAGGGAAGGTCATGTCTTACCAACTTAATAGAATTCTTTGAGGAAGTGACAAAGTTGATTGATGAGGGAAGGGCTGTAGATGTCGTATACATGGACTTCAGTAAGGCGTTTGATAAGGTTCCCCATGGTAGGCTGATGGAGAAAGTGAAGGCGCATGGGGTCCAAGGTGTACTAGCTAGATGGATAAAGAACTGGCTGGGCAACAGGAGAAGAGAGTAGCAGTGGAAGGGAGTTTCTCAAAATGGAGACGTGTGACCAGTGGTGTTCCACAAGGATCCGTGCTGGGACCACTGTTGTTTGTGATATACATAAATGATTTGGAGGAAAGTATAGGTGGTCTGATTAGCAAGTTTGCAGACGACACTAAGATTGGTGGAGTAGCAGATAGTGAAGGGGACTGTCAGAGAATACAGCAGAATATAGATAGATTGGAGAGTTGGGCAGAGAAATGGCAGATGGAGTTCAATCAGGGCAAATGCGAGGTGATGCATTTTGGAAGATCCAATTCAAGAGTGAACTATACAGTAAATGGAAAAGTCCTGGGGGAAATTGATGTCCAGAGAGATTTGGGTGTTCAGGTCCATTGTTCCCTGAAGGTGGCAACGCAGGTCAATAGAGTGGTCAAGAAGGCATACGGCATGCTTTCCTTCATCGGACGGGGTATTGAGTACAAGAGTTGGCAGGTCATGTTACAGTTGTATAGGACTTTGGTTCGGCCACATTTGGAATACTGTGTGCAGTTCTGGTCGCCACATTACCAAAAGGATGTGGATGCTTTGGAGACGGTGCAGAGGAGGTTCACCAGGATGTTGCCTGGTATGGAGGGCGCTAGCTATGAAGAGAGGTTGAGTAGATTAGGATTATTTTCATTAGAAAGACGGAGGTTGAGGGGGGACCTGATTGAGGTGTACAAAATCATGAGAGGTATAGACAGGTTAGATAGCAAGAAGCTTTTTCCCAGAGTGGGGGATTCAATTACTAGGGGACACGAGTTCAAAGTGAAAGGGGAAAAGTTTAGGGGGGATATGCGTGGAAAGTTCTTTACGCAGAGGGTGGTGGGTGCCTGGAACGTGTTGCCAGCGGAGGTGGTAGACGCGGGCATGATAGCATCTTTTAAGATGTATCTAGACAGATACATGAATGGGCAGGAAGTAAAGAGATACAGACCCTTAGAAAATAGGCGACATATTTAGATAGAGGATTTGGATCGGCGTAGGCTTGGAGGGCCGAAGGGCCTGTTCCTGTGCTGTAATTTTCTTTGTTCTTTGTTAGTTGCCTACATATTTGCTCTTCTATCTCCCTCTGACTGTTTGGGAGTCTATTCTACACTCCCAGTAGTGTGATTGCCCCTTTTTTGTTCTTCTGTTCAACCCACATGGGCTCATTTGATGATCTTTCTATCATAGGGGCGGCACAGTGGCGCAGTGGTTAGCACCGCAGCCTCACAGCTCCAGGGACCCGGGTTCGATTCTGGGTACTGCCTGTGTGTAGTTTGCAAGTTCTCCCTGTGTCTGCGTGGGTTTTCTCCGGGTGCTCCGGTTTCCTCCCACAAGCCAAAAAGACTTGCAGGTTGATAGGTAAATTGGCCATTATAAATTGTCACTAGTATAGGTAGGTGGTAGGGAAATATAGGGACAGGTGGGGATGTTTGGTAGGAATATGGGATTAGTGTAGGATTAGGATAAATGGGTGGTTGATGTTCGGCACAGACTCGGTGGGCCGAAGGGCCTGTTTCAGTGCTGTATCTCTAATCTAATCTAATATCATCCCTCCTCACAGCTATAATTGTTTCTTTAATCAATATTGCAATCCCCCCACCCCTCCTTTTTAATCCCCCTACCCCTCCTTTTTAATCCCCCTACCCCTCCTTTTTAATCCCCCTCTCTATCTCATTTGAAAACCCTGTAACCAGGAATGTTGAGCTGCCTTTCTTTCAGTCATGTCTCAATAATAGCTATATGTGTCAATCTGTGCTCTCAGCTCACTTTCCTTATTTCCGAGACTACATGCATTTAGCACTCCCAACTTCCTTGTTGTCTATTTTCTAGCCTTTGTTTCCTCTGCCTTCCAAACACACTTACTAATTTTTTGCCCTCCATTTCCAACTTTTTCTCTCTCCCTTCTGAATCTACTCCCAGGTTCCCAAACCCTGCCAAATTGGTTTAAACCCTCCCCAACAGGACTAGTAAAACCCCTTGTGAGGATATTGGTCCTGGCCCTGTTCAGGTGCAACTTGTCCAGCTTGTACAGGCCCCACCTCCCCCAGAAGCCCTCCCTCCTACACCATCTCTCTAGCCATGTATTCATCAGTTCTATTTTCCTATTTCTGTACTCACTACCATGCGGCACCAGGGCATTCTAAATTAGGAGGGATTTTGATAGGTAAGTAGGGAGAAATTGTTTCCTCTAGCAAGTGGGTCATTAACTGGAGGTCATTGATTCATCGTAATTGAGAAGGGAAGAGAGGGGAATTGAGAAATTTCTTTGTACAGAGGGTTATTAAGATCTGGAAGACAGTCGCTGGAAAAGTGGAGGAATCAGATTCCATAGGACCTTTCAAAAGGCAATTGGACATGTACTTAAAGAGGACTAATTTGTAGGGTTATGGAGAAAAGCTGTGGTATGGGACTAAATTGTATAACTCTCAAATAGCTGACAGGCTGTGCTGTAAGATTCTATGATTCTGTCAGCCTTTCTGTACTTGTGCACTAGCTTTTCGTAATGTGCATCTGGACACAGCAAAAGCGTTTTTCTTAATTAAATGTTTTTTTTCAGTTGGATGATATTTTTGTAGGTTGACATGTCCCAAACACACTACACGTCAAGATCTCAGTTAGGCCCAATTTCGCAGTGAGCATATGTTTAGATCTAAAGAATCTGGCAGTGAAACGCTCGGTCCGGAAAATACATCTCCCAGCCGCCAAGCTGTCGCTGCGCATGCGCACTACGATGCCAGTGCTTTTTCGCACAGGCACAGCCAAGCCGAGAGTGGGGTCCTGCCCGCGGCCCATTCAGTTACTTTGGTGACAGCCGCAGCGAATGGGTTGGCTGGCAGGAGAATGGCGGCCGTCACTTCTCCAGTGCAGTCTGTGTACAGCAATGATCAGGACTTGGTCGTACTGTTGTCTTACTCGTCCGGAGACAGCTGTTTCCCTGGGTAAAGGCGGGCAAAGTTTCTTGGTTTGTCAGAGCCTGCGGGCGAGCTGGTTTCATCCTGGCGCTATTCTCAACTCCCGACAGCACCACTGGAAAATTTACATCATTCTTGTTACTGCCCGTGGCATAAAGTTTTGAACAATCGATTTTTTCCCCTTCTCTTTGCACCTCCTTGCCAATTGTCACGAATTTTCCTCCCCTCCCTAAAATGCTGGTTGACTGCTTGCTGGGGTGAAGTTTAATGGGCACCAACCTTGCAATTCAAGTGGTTATTGATCATATATAAGCCCTGACAGTATAGTGCATGTGGGCAGGATATACAATTGCAGTGGACATTATAGATAAGCCCGGACCTGTTTTACAGTTCACATGCTTTTCCAATAGGGGTTATTCAATAGTGACCAAGGACTGAATTTTCCTGTTCGACTCGCAAGCCCAACATCAGGCTGATTTCTGGGTTGTGATCCTGAACATGTGAATGGACATTGGGTGTAATCTTCCCGGAAGTGGCCAAATAAGAAGCAGCTTCCAGGAAAGCCATCCAAGAAGGGACGGTGGGTGGCCTGAGGATGCAGGCGGGATGGTGGCGTAGTGGTAATGGCACTGAACTTGTAATCCAGAGGCCCAGGTTAATGCCCTGAGGACACTGGTTCAAACCCCAATTAATTAAGAAAATCTGGAATTGAAAGCGAGGCTCAGTAATGGTGCCATGAAACTATCATCGATTATTGTAAAATCCCATCTGGTTTATTAGTGTCCTTTTGGGAAGGAAATCTTACCTGGTCTGGCCTACATGTGATTCTGGACCACAGCAATGTGTTTCTGCCCTCCAAAATAGCCTGGGAAGGCTCTCAGTTTAAGGGCAATTAGGATGGGCAACAAATGCTGGCCTTGCCAGCGACACCCACAGCCCATGAAAAGAATAAAAACAAATCAGAACACCTGAAATGAAGGGCGATCAGCAGACCTACTGTGAATGCTGTGTGCTGCTGAAGTGAATGGAGGAGAGCCTGGCATAAGATGGAGCTGGCATATTGCTTATGGGACCAGCAGCCAATTCCTCAGGCCCAGCACTATCTGGTGGATCCGTCTGCAGGTGAAAAGTAAACAGTTGCCTGTGAATGTCCTGAGGATTGTCAATTTTGTCCTTTGAAGTGACCACTGCATATGAATCTCATGGCACTCCGACCTCCTGCGAATTGATGAGTTGTAGATACAGCAGAGGTTCCTTGCGCCGATGGCAAAATTCCATAGCCTTCCAAAAATACCTGCTAATTGCCTCCATAATTATCTTAATTGGCTTCCTGCCACTAACAGGAGGGTTGCCAGCTTTGGACCCATCTTGCCCCCGGAAAATATGTGAGGAGGCAGGAACATGTTGGGGAGATGTCCCAATGGATTTTCAAAAATTTTCCTGCCCCCTCCCCCCAAACCTGCTGGGAAAATTACCCCTCCCACAAGAGTGGGAACCCTGACTAATCTTTGACTACACTTTGTGAGTTGAGGCTATTTTATGTCAGCTAATTTAGCACAGATTGGGAATTAAACCTGTCTTTATGGCTCAAGTACTCTTTGGATTAAACTGACCAAGCTTTCAGGGCAACCTGAACTGTGCCTCTCTCTGCATTTGCTTTCTTACTCTTGATATTCTAACCCATACTTTTCGTATTCCTCCATTTTTTAACTTCCATTTTCTCCCTTATTTGACCAATGCAAGTTGATTGTTTTCCCTACTAAAGCACTCCGTATTCCATAAGTGGTATAATGCCAAGAAAATTGCTCATTGGTTTGTTTGGTTTAACAGCATGATTTAACTTTTATTGAGTGATATCTGTTTCAAAGATGTTACAACATTTACATGTTGTTTGTGTTATATGTTTTACAATTTTCTTCCTAGTGCTGCCCCCTCAGATCATTTGAAGGTTGGCTTCTTTAAAACAGACCGTGCCACTCAAACCGATGTCAGTGACATAGTGGAACTGAAGGAACTGAGTAATGCAGTTGAGTCTCTGGTAAAGGTACACAAATTTTTATTGTGGTTTATGACACTGTTGTGATTAATATTTAAAAAGAAAATGTAGTAATGCCAGGTGTGATTAAATGGACAGTGGCAGCATGAATACAAAATTGGCAAAAGGACAGAAAGTTTAGATTGCAGACGACACTAAGATTGGTGGAGTAGCAGATAGTGAAGGGGACTGTCAGAGAATACAGCAGAATATAGATAGACTGGAGAGTTGGGCAGAGAAATGGCAGATGGAGTTCAATCAGGGCAAATGCGAGGTGATGCATTTTGGAAGATCCAATTCAAGAGTGAACTATACAGTAAATGGAAAAGTCCTGGGGAAAATTGATGTACAGAGAGATTTGGGTGTTCAGATCCATTGTTCCCTGAAGGTGGCAACGCAGGTCAATAGAGTGGTCAAGAAGGCATACGGCATGCTTTCCTTCATCGGACGGGGCATTGAGTACAAGAGTTGGCAGGTCATGTTACAGTTGTATAGGACTTTGGTTCGGCCACATTTGGAATACTGCGTGCAGTTCTGGTCGCCACATTACCAAAAGGATGTAGATGCTTTGGAGAGGGTGCAGAGGAGGTTCACCAGGATGTTGCCTGGTATGGAGGGCGATAGCTATGAAGAGAGGTTGAGTAGATTAGGATTATTTTCATTAGAAAGACGGAGGTTGAGGGGGGACCTGATTGAGGTGTACAAAATCATGAGAGGTATAGACAGGTTGGATAGCAAGAAGCTTTTTCCCAGAGTGGGGGATTCAGTTACGAGGGGTTACGAGTTCAAAGTGAAAGGGGAAAAGTTTAGGGGGGGATATGCGTGGGAAGTTCTTCACGCAGAGGGTGGTGGGTGCCTGGAACGCGTTGCCTGCGGAGGTGGTAGACGCGGGCACGATAGCGTCTTTTAAGATGTATCTAGACAGATACATGAATGAGCAGGAAGTAAAGAGATACAGACCCTTAGAAAATAGGTGTCATGTTCAGATAGAGGATCTGGATCGGCGCAGGCTTGGAGGGCCGAAGGGCCTGTTCCTGTGCTGTAATTTTCTTTCTTCTTTGTTCTATTAGTGGTGAATGTTTTTTTTTGGATTGGAGAGAAGTATACATTTGTGTTCCCCAGGGGTTGGTATTAGGGCCACTGATCTTTTTTGATATATATTAATGAGCTGAGCTTGTATAAAGGGCATCGTTTCAAAGTTTGCAGATGGTATGAAACTCAGAAATGTAGTAAACAATGAAGCGGACAGGTGCAGCCTTCAGGAAAACATAGACAGATAAAAACATAGATAAAATGGGCAGACACATGGCAGATGAAATTTAACAGAGATGTGTGAGATGGTACGTTTTAGTAGGAGGAATGAGGAGAGGCAATATGTACTAAAGGTACCATTTTAAAGATGATATAGAAACAAAGAAACCTGGGGGGGCGTTGGGGGAGAGAGTTTGTATGTACACAAATCTCTGCAGGTGGCAGGACAAGTTGTGAAGGTTGTTTAAAAAAGCACATGGAATCCTTGCAAGAAAGTTATGCTAAACCTTTCGAAAATACTGATTAGGCCTCAGCTGGAGTGTTGTGTTCAGTTCTGGGCACATGCTTTAGCAAGGATGTCAATGCCTTGTTGAGGGCGCAGAAGACATTTATTAGAATGGCAGTCGGGATGAGGAACTTCAGTTATGTGGAGAGGCTGGAGAGCTGAGGCTGTTCACTTGGAGCAGCGTAGGTTAAAAGGAGATTTGATAGAGGTATTCAAAATCATGAATGACTTTGATATTATAAATAAGGAGAAACTGTTTCTGGTGGTGGATGGGTCGGTAACCAGAAGTCATAAATTTATAGTAATTGACAAAAGAACCAGAGGTGACATGAGGAAACATTTTCTTTATGCAGTGAGTTGATGCACTACATGAAAGGATGATGGAAATAAATTTAATACTAACATTCAACAGAAAATTTGATAAAGACTTAAAGGAAAAATATTACAGGGCTGTGGGGAAAGAGCCGGGCAGTGGGATTAATTAGATAGCTCTACTAAAGAGCAGGCACAGACAGGATGGGCTGAATGGCCTCCTTCTTTCCTGTATCATTCTACGATTCTCAGATGAAATATGATCTATATTCTGCAGCACTCTCCAAAATATGTACAAATAGTTTTCTATTGTGTTTTTTTCCATACCATTTGTTATTAATCAGATTTTAATCTCCAGTGGCTGAAAAACATGATCACTCAAAAAACTGGACTGTAGATTAGTTAATTAGGTAATACAAGCTAATTTTGGCAAGAATTA
Source organism: Heterodontus francisci (assembly GCF_036365525.1). Classification (NCBI taxonomy): domain Eukaryota; kingdom Metazoa; phylum Chordata; class Chondrichthyes; order Heterodontiformes; family Heterodontidae; genus Heterodontus; species Heterodontus francisci. Next base: position 170,969,955 of record NC_090372.1, on the reverse strand, counting down.
GAAGGAAGAATGCAGTGGAGTGAAAAAGTGTTTGCTAGGTCGGGGCAATTTGAGCTTGTAGAAGTGATTGCAAATGATGAATCCCACAGTGGTTTTATTTGTACATTTGGACATATTTAAATTAATGTCTTCGGATGACTTGTAGGAGTGGCAAACAGTGAGGATGATACGAACTGCCTACAGCAGGACATAGGCTAGCAGAATGTGCAGACAAATGGCAGATGGAATACAGACAAATGTGAGCGGATGCATTTTGGTAGAAGCGATAGGGTGAGGCAATATAGACTTAAAGGTGCAATTCTAAAGAGTGTGCAGGAACAGAGGGACTTGGGGCTGGCAGTCATATTGAGAGAGTGCTTAGCAAAGCATATGGGATCTTGGGCTTCATAAATAGCGGTATTGAGTACAAAAGCAGGGAAGTTATGCTGAACCTTTATAAAGCTCTGGTTAAGCCACAACTAGACTATTGTGTCCAGTTTTGGTCACCACACTTTAGGAAAGATGTGAGGGTGCAGAGGAGATTTACCAAAATGGTTCCAGGGATGAGTGATTTTAGTTACAAGGTTAGGTTGGGAAAGCTGGGTTGTTCTTCCTGGAGCAAAGGAGATTGAGGGGAGATTTGATAGAGTTGTACAGGATTACAGTAGGCTTAGATAAAGTGGACAAGGAAAAGCCGTCACAGATTTAAGGTTTTGGGCAAGAGATGCAGGGGGAATATGAGGAAGAACACTTTTACGCAGTGAGTGGTAATGACCTGGAGCTTGCTGCCTATGAGGGTCGTGGAAGCAGAAACAATGAATGATTTCAAAAGGAGGTTGGATGGGCACGTGAGGAAAATAAACTTGCAGGACTATGGAGCTAAAGCAGGGTAATGGGACTGATTGCAGGGCCTTGACAGAAACCTAGCTGAGCTGTGATGACACCTTTCCCCTAAATGAAGCCTCCCCACCTCGCTGTACCTTCCACCATTTGTCCAGCCCAGACTGTCATGGTGACGGTCTGGTGCTTATCACCAAATCACATCTTGAACTGTCCCCCTACTCCTCTGGCACTTCTTACTTCTTTGAGCTTCTCGCCTTGTTCCACCTTCCTCTCTCTGTACAGCCCGCCCAAGTACCATAACATTTTCTCATAGGCATTTCTGTAAGCGTTATCATGAGTCCCGCATGGTGTGTTGCCTCTCTGGTGCCAGGGTATAGGACATCACTGAGACGGTGCAGGATATTCTGCAGGAGGAAGGGAGTGAGCCAAAAGTTGTGGTACATGTTGGTGTTAACACCATAGCAAGGGCAGGTATTGAGGTCCTGTGGTCAGATTTTCAGGAGCGAGAGAGGAAGTTAAAGACTGGGATCTTGAAGGTAACAATCTCTGGATTACTCCCAGTGCCACGTGCTAGCAAGAGTAGAAATAGGAAGAGAGGGAGGATCAATGCAGGAGGGAGGGCACAAAGTGTGTGAATAAGGTTGGTGAGCTACAAGCACAGATAGCAGTATGGGAATATGATGTACTGGCAATAATGGAAACGTGGCTTAAAACTGGCGAGGACTGGGCACTTAATATGCAAGGTTATAAAGGATTCAGAAAAGATAGAGAAGCAAAAAAGGGAGTTGGGGTGGCAGTCCTGATTAGGGAAGGTTAGTGTTGGAAAGGGAGGGCTTCAGATTTTGTGGCATTGGAACCAGTTCTAGGACAGAAGGCGCCTATTCAAAAGAGTTGGGAGACGGGTTGCACCTCAACAGGACTGGGACCAATGTCCTTGCAGGGAGATTCACTAGTGTGCTTGGGGAGACTTTAAACTAAATTGGCAGGGGGATGGGCATCAGCATGTAGAAGTAGAACAAAGCAATAAGATGCATAATGTGAGAGTTAAGATGACTATCGAGGGGAGTAGTTCCGTATTAGATGGGAGTGGACTGAGAAGGACTGTTAGGATGAAATGTGGCTTAACAATGGTGAAGACTGGGCGTTTAATATTCAAGGATATAAAGGGGTCAGAAAAGGTAGAGAAGGGAAAAAGAGGGGTGGCAGTATTGATTATTTATTTATTTAGGGAGAACATTGTAGTGTTGGAAAGGGAGGATGTCCTTGAGGGGTTAAGGACAGAATCCATTTGATTAGAGTTGAGAAGCAAAAAAGGTATGAATACGCTACTAGGGGTATTCTGTAGGCCTCCAAATAGTGAGAGAGCGATAGCGGAGCAAATCTGCAGGGAATTCCCAGAGATTTTCAAGACCTATAGAGTGGTGATATTGGAGGACTTTAATTACCCAAATATTGATTGGGATAATTTTAGAGTAAAGGGGAAGGAGGGGGAGGAATTTCTGAAATGTGTTCAGGAGAACTTCCTTGATCAGTATGTTTTCAGTCCAACTAGAATGGAGGCATTGTTGGATTTGGGGCTGGGAAATGAGGTGGGCCTAATGGACCAAGTGCCTGTTGGGGAGCACTTGGGCAAGGGTGATCATCATATTATAAGGTTTAGACTAGCAATGCAGAAAAGCAAGGAACGAAATAAGGTAGAATGTCTAGATTGGAAGAGAGCTAATTTCAACGTGATGAGAAGGGATCTAGCCAGAGTAAAATAGAGCCAAAGACTGACAGGAAGAGCTGAATCAGAACAATGGGTTATCTTTAAGGAAGAGATGCTTCGGGTACAGGCCAGGTACATTTCAATAAGGGTGAAAGGTGAGGGAATCAAAAATAGGGCTCCTTGGATGACGAAGGAGATAGAGATTATGATGAAACAAAAAGAGTGTGTATGATACAGGTCAGGTGAAATCTTTCAAGTGAGAACCAGGCCAAATACAATAAGTTGAGAGGGGAGAAGAAGAGGAAAATAAGACTGGCAAAGTGAGAACATGAGAATAGAGTGGCAGTCAACATAAAAAGGAACCCAAAAATCTTCTTCTGGCATGTAAAGTAAGTGGGTAGTAAGAGGTAGAGTTGGGCCTATTAGGGTCAAAGAGGGTAATATATGATTAGAGGCACAGGGCAAGACTAATATAATTAATGAGTACTTTGTATCTGTGTTCACTCAGGACAAAATATTTGACAAAATATCAGTAGAAGTGGAGAGTAAAGGTAATGGACAGGATAAAAATTGAGAGGGGAAAGGGACTAAAAATACTGGCTATGCTTGGGGTAGATAAGTCACCTGGTCTGGATTGCTTGCATCACAGGTTGCTAAAGGAAGTGGGGGTGGAGACAGCAGAAGAGCTTGCCATAATTTTCCAATCCTCTGCAGGGGAGGTGCCAGAGGATTGGAGAGTGACAAATATGACACCCTTATTCAAGAAAGGGTGTAAGGACAGTCCTAGCAACCAGAGGCCAGTTCGTTTAACATCAGTGATGGATAAAGTTTGAGAAACAATAATCAGAGAAAAATTCAACAGATACTTGGAGAGGTTCGAGTTAATTGAGGAGAGCTAGCATGAATTTGTAAAAGGGAGATCATGCTTGACTAATTTAATTGAACTTTTTGATAAAATAACAGAGAAGGTTGATGAAGGGAATGTGGTAGATGTTGTTTATATGGATTTTAAGAAAGCATTTGATAAGCTACCACATAAAAGGCTAGGGCGGCACAGTGGCGCAGTGGTTAGCACCGCAGCCTCACAGCTCCAGGGACCCGGGTTCGATTCCGGGTACTGCCTGTGTGGAGTTTGCAAGTTCTCCCTGTGTCTGCGTGGGTTTTCTCCGGGTGCTCCGGTTTCCTCCCACAAGCCAAAAGACTTGCAGGTTGATAGGTAAATTGGCCATTATAAATTGTCACCAGTATAGGTAGGTGGTAGGGAAATATAGGGACAGGTGGGGATGTTTGTTGGGAATATGGGATTAGTGTAGGATTAGTATAAATGGGTGGTTGATGTTCGGCACAGACTCGGTGGGCCGAAGGGCCTGTTTCAGTGCTGTATCTCTAATCTTAAATCTAATCTTAACAACACTGAGGTTCATGGAATAGGAGGGTCAGTGTCCAATTTGATGAAATATTGGCTTAGGGACAGAAAACAGCCAGTCTTAATAAATGGTTGTTTTTCAGACTGCAGGATGGTAGACACTGGTGTTCCCCAAGAGTCAGTGCTGGAACCACTGTTTTATTGCTGTATATAACTTGGATCTTGGAATACAGAGTAAAATCTCAAAATTTGCTGATGACACCAAACTTGGATGTGTGGCAAACAGTGAGGATAATATGAACTGCCTGCAACAGGACATAGATAGGCTAGCAGAATGGGCAGACAGGTGACAGTTAGAATTTAATACTGACAATTGTGAGAAGATGCATTTTGGCAGAAAGAATAGGGAGAGACAATATATACTTATTGGCACAGTTCTAAAGAGTGTGCAGGAACAGAGGGACCTGGGGATGTATGTGCACCGATCTTTGAAGGTGGCAGGACTTATTGAGTGTGGTTAGTAAAGCATATGGGATCTTGGGCTTCATAAATCGAGGCATTGAGTACAGAAGCAGGGAAGTTATGCTGAACCTTTATAAAGCTCTGGTTAGGCCCTGACTGGAGTATTGCATCCAGTTCTGGTCACCACACTTTAGGAAGGACGGGAGGATCCTTGAGAGGGTGCAGCAGAGATTTACGAGAATGGTTTCAGGCTTGGGGGATTTTAGTTACAAGGTTAGATTGGAAAAGCTGGGATTATTCTCTTTAGAGCAAAGGAAATTGAGAGGAGATTTAATAGAGTTGTACAAGATTGTGACAGGCTTAAATAGGTTAGATAAGGACAAACTGTTCCTGTTAACTAATGGTGCAAGGACTAAGGGACACAGATTGAAGGTTTTGGGTAATAGATGCAGGGGAATATGAGGAAGAACTTTTTTATGCAGCAGATGGTAATGAGCTGGAACTCACTGCGCATAAGGGTGGTGGAAGCAGAGACAATCAATTACTTCAAAAGGAAAATGGATGCCCACTTGAAGGAAATAAACTTGCAGGGCACGGGGAACAAGGAGTGGGACTAACTGGATAGCTTCCTGGAGAGCCGGCTTGGACACGATGGCCGAATGGCCTCCTTCTGTGCTGTAAATGACTCTGTGATTCTGTGACTTTATATCTTCATTGTCTTCTTCCCTCAGTCCAGAAACTTCTTATCCTCAAAGATTTCAACCTCCATCTCAATTCATGTCTCTCTCTCCTCTGAGTTCACTGCTCTCCTATCCTCACTTAATCTCTTCCTCCATATAATCTCCCCATCTCGTATTCATAGCCACCCTCTTGACCTTGCTATTTCATGTGGCTTTGCTACTCCTATCATGTCAAGCACAGATAAGACCATCTCTGATCACTTCCTTGTATCGCTCGCCACCCACATCTTGCTTCCCCCTCTCGATCCTACTTCCTTCTGTATCTGTCCCTAGAAAATCTCTCTCCCAATTCACTTACAACTGCTCTTTCTAAATCCTAATGTCTAGCCTTTGGCCCTCCATTCACCATGACATTTCTGCAGCTACTGACCTGCTCAACCATACTGTCACCTCCATCTTTGATGCTCCATTAAAACCAATACTCTCTCACCCTTGTTGTTCCCCCATGGCAGTGACCTTCCTCTCAGTTCCCGTAAGTCCAAATTACAAGACACTTTTGATAAGAGTATGTAGCAGAAAGGCGAGTACCGAGCAAACCATCAGAACCTGAGGAAACTAGACTTGTCAGGTTTTGGGGCCAGTAACAGTTCTGCTGCTGTAGAAAATAACAGTTATCCTCAGAAAAATTTGTTTCATACTTATGATGTGCAGATAGATAACAATCTAGATGAGTTATCCTCTGGCCTAAACACCGTCTGAAGGGTCTGGCAATTGGCCTGCAGACAGAAATTGATGACCCGGATGAGATCATTAACTGCTTGACAATCAAGACAGAATACCTGGATTCTAAGATTATCGTAGACTTGAACAACTATGTTGGTCAGCTGGTTTAACCATTCTTCTCCAGGTCTGGCTGAACCACATAGAGCACTTCTCGTCTGCCAAAATTACTCACGATTACAGGTTCATCCTGGAATGCAAAAATAACCCCCAGGCTTCTTTTCTCTACTGCAGGCTGTCTTCTTAAAGCCCTCTCTCCTGTCTCCTCAACCTTGAACAATAATTGTGAGGGGCTCGTGGACTTCTTTGCCACTAAGTTTGAGATCAGCCAAACTGCTACCACTGCCATTTTCCTCTCTTCTCCAAGCCACCTGGCCAAACATCCCTGCCCTAGCCCTGAACTCGCATCTTTCTCTAGTTTCTCACTTACCTCCCCTCATGCTCTCTCTGAGCTCATCTTGTGCATGAGACCCACCTCCTGCTTCCTCAACGCTAATACCTCCAATACCTCTCCACTGTCATCCAGCTGGGTGGGACTGTGCCCACCTGGTTCCATTCTTATCTATCCAATCGTAGCCAAAGAATCACCTTCAGTGGCTTCTCTTCTTGCTCCCGCATTGTTATATTTATCCTTGGTCCCCTCCTATTTCTCATCTACAATGCTGCCACTCAGTGACATCATCCAAAATCACAACATCAGTTTCCATATGTATGCTGACATTCAGCTCTACTCACCACCACCTTTCACAACCTCTCCACTGTCTCTATATTGCTACACTGCTTGTCCGATATCCAGTACTGATGAGCAGATGTTTCCTCAAACTAAATATTGGGAAGACCGAAGCCATTGTTTTTGGTCCCTCCAAAAGACCTCTTTCCCTAGCCACCAACTCTGTCTCTCTCCTTGGCAACTACCTGAGTCTGACCAGAGTGTTGCAACCTTGGTATCATATTTGATCCTGAGAAGAGTTTCCAACTGCACATTTGTGCCATCACCAAGACTATCTATTCGCTCCATTGCCTCTCCCCTCCCTATCTCTGAAATCTCCTCCAGCCCCACAGTCCTCCCAAGATAACTGCGCTCATTTAATTCTGCCCTCTTGAGCATCCCCGAATTTAGCACACCTCCAATGACGGCCATGCCTTCAGACCCTGAGTTCTGGAATTTCCTCCCTACACCTCTCTGCCTCACTTTCCTCCTTTAAGACATTCCTTAAAACCTATCTCCTTGACCAAGTTTTTGGTATTCAGGCCTCATATCTCCTTCTGTGGCTTGGTGTTATACTTTGTTTTCTAATGCTCCTGTGAAACGCTTTGGGATGCTTTATTACGTCAAAGGCATTATATAATTATAAGTTGTTGTTGTTGTCTATTTTCACCTCCATAACATTGCCTGACTCTACCCTTGCCTCAGCTTATCTGCTGCTGAAGTCCTTATCCATGCCTTTGTTACCTCTAAATTTGACTATTCCCACGCATTCCTGGCTGGTCTCCCATGTTTTATCATCTATAAACTTAAGCCTTCCAAACTTTGCTGCTCATGTCCTAACATGCACCAAGTCCCCATCACTCATCATCCCTGTGCTCGCTTACCTACATTGATTCCTGATGAAGCAGCACTTCGATTTTAACATTATTATCCTTGTTTTCACATCCACCATAGCTTTGCTGCTCCATCTCTCTGTAATCACCTCCAGCTCTACACCCCTCCAAGATATCTGCACTCCTCTAATTCGGGCCTCTTGAGCATCGCCAATTTTAATTGCTCCATCAATGGTGGCTGTGCCTTCAATTGCCAACACCCTAAGCTCTGGAATTCCCTCCCTAAACCTCACTGCCTCTCTCGTTCTCTTTTCTTCTTTAAGATGCTCCTTAAAACCTATCTCTTTGACCAAGCTTTTGGTCATCTGCCCGAATATCTCTTCAAGGTGCTGGGTATCAAATTTTGTTTTAGAATGCTCCTGTGCTTTGGGACATTTTACATTGTTAAAGGTGCTATCTAGGTACATGTTGTTGTTGTCATAATACTTCTCTGGTGATCCAACTGATCAGCCTCATATGTCATCACAGATTCAGGGGAGAGCTGGACTTTTCCACGGCAGTGTCCTGCAATAAAATAAATGAAAAATGTAGATGTTTGAGGCAGGTAAATTTCAGTGTTAGTGCAGCATTGCATTTATTTTTGCTGCTATTAAACTATTTGCTGTACAAAATGGTACCTAAAATATATTAGCTTTGTTTTTGACAGCAGAAACTTGAAGAGTCCTGCTCTTCCAGAGCTTTATTCACTAAAGTATTCTACAAATTTCTACATGGAAAAAAGTTTTTTTTTCCTAGTTACTCTTGTTACAGACAGAACTGAGAGAACTGAAACTCCAGTCCTTGTCCCTTTACTGTCCGTAATCAGTGTGTTTTTGACAAGGAAGATATGTGGGTTTCTTAACACCTGAATGTATGGCCAATTTGAATAACCAGCAGCACGCTTTTCGTGGGTTTAAATAAAGAGGATTATTTGAATTCACATATTCAACCTGAAAGTCTAATGCTGCATCACTCACCACTCACACACACACTCACGTAACACACACATACTCACACAGGCCGGAATTTTTCTGCTCCTGCTGACTCCGGGGTGGCTGGGTTGAAAGCAGCCGAGAACTTCAAATCCGCTCTGCGCCGCCCGCCTACCGGCATCACGCGTGGGGCTGCCAATTAGCAGCCCCTTGCGTATTCAGCACCTGACAGGGCACGCACGGCTGGCTGATTCAGTGGATTTGGGGGCGGGGTCAATGACAGCACTCTAAAAAGGCAGACAGCAGTACAGAGATTTGGGGGCGGGGCCAATGTCAGCCCTTTAAAAAGGCAGACAGCAGTACAATGTAGCAGACGCTCAGGGGAATACAGCGGAGGAGGAGTTGCCAGTGTAACTGCCGAGGTGACCAGCTGACTGGAAAGTGAAGGAGACGAGTGCCCAGGGACAGGAAAGGGGCCAACATCTGCAGACAAATTACGGAGCAATGAAGGGGAGAAGGTTCACCACAGCCCTCAGATTCTCAGAGGAATCTCTGCAGGTCCTCCTCCAGGCGGTGGAGGCGAGGCGGGACATATTATTCAACGCCGATAGCTGAAGAAGGCCCGCAGAAGTGCCCAAGAGGGCCTGGCTAGAGGTTGCCGAGGAGGTCAGCAGCCGTTGTGTGGTACAGAGGACATGGCTCCAATGCTGCAAGTGGCTCAATGACCTGCTTCGCTCTGCCTGGGTAAGGGGTACTGCTCATTAATCTCATTGTGAATGTGTCAGAGAAGGGTCAGTCTGTCCTAATGATGCAAGGTGGTAACCAGCAATGAACAGTCCTTGCCTGCTGCATTGTATTGGGATGCAGGATGAGCAGGTCTGGGATGCATGATGATCCAACAGTGTTACAATTGGGCACTGCATTGCAGTCGTGGTGAAATGCAACAACAAACCCAATGGGTGAGCGTGTGAGAGACCAAATCATGTCTAAACTAGGTGTGCTTGTTTAAATAGGAGAAGAGGGCTCACAATGCCCGAGAGAGGTCCCAGACCGATGGTGGCCAGGGCAATCAGGCATACCTGACAACTATGGAGGAGAATGCCTTGATGCTGGCAGGGGAGGACGGAGGACGCGCCGTGGCAGATGACGAGGTTGGCGGCACTGGTCGTCAGAGTGAGTGACCCAGAATGTGGTGGGAGGGTGTAAGGGGCGGTTGGGGGGCTGGTTGAAGTGATGATTGTCTCATGCCCTTAAGTGTGCTAATAAAAGGTGATGCACACAAATGTGTGCAAACTGCAGTAAATGACATGTGCTTCAATTTGTGGCACTGATCAATATGACTTTCCTGGCAGGTGAAACACATCAGCGGCTAGGAGGGATCTCGGAGGCTCAACAGTCCCCCTCTGAGGATAAGGAGATCGCCTCAGAGGGTGCACCGTCACATCATCGCACCTCAACAAGCACCAGCGCAGAGACTTCCACCACGGATGGGATTACTGTCTCCGCAGAAACTATGTCACTTAGCGGTGTTAGCACAGCACGGTCGCCGGACCAGCCTCCACAGGCAGAACTGGCCAATGTCTCACACACTCGGAGGAGTTTGGGAGGTGAGGCCAGTGCAGAGCTGCAAGCTGATGACGCACCTCTGAGAACATCCAGTCGGCGGTAGATGTTGCAGCTTTGACATGCGGTGCATGAAAATCTGGCGGAGTTGCCAGAGATGCTGCGAGTCATAGCACATACCCTGGAAACTTCCATCCAGGCATGTCTGCTGCAAACTCTCAGGCATTTGTCCATCTGGCATCCTCCATTGACAGATTGGCGGCTGCAGTGGAGGAGCCAGTACTGGAAGCCATCCGTGATCTCAGGGGGAGTGTAGCCTCCCTGGGCCAGGCCATCAGGGTGCAAACTCAGATGCGCAAGCAACAGCTAGAGGCTGCTTATCCCACTGAGGTCAGCTTTGAGGACCAGTTGAGGCTCAGGAGGGCACAAGGGCAGCAGCTGATAGCACATGGGAACTCCTCTCAGAGTGCTCCTGATGCATCATGCAGCCCCTTGCTCCCTCCGCCAGTGACATGTCAACCACAAACTCCCAGGGTGTTGGAGGGTGTACCTGATATTTCTCATGAGCACCCTGATATGCCGCGGCCTACATGGCCGTGAGCAGGCAGAGGACATTCGCCAAAGTCATCAAGAGCAGGGCGGCAGCCCGATCAGCTACCTGCCTCTGGTGAGTCCGGTGGCGAGGGATCATCCACACGTAAGAGCACCCGCAAATGTTTTAAGAAATCATGGTAACATCACTCCTGGTTCACTGGTTTACCTTCCGATTATTTATTTAAGTTGCACATTGCATCACTGTAAATAAATTTGTGGTTTGAACATGTAACTTTGCATATGCCATCCATGAGGTAACATCAGACGTCGTTGCGCTGCTGAGGTGGTTATATATGAGATGTCACATTTGGGTTGGGTTCGTCGTGACATGATGTTGTTTTTAAGCTGATCATCTCTTCCCTTGGATGTGCGTGTCTTTCCCCTCTTGCAATCCCACAATGGCTCATTGCATGCCACAATGTGAAATCTACATGGAGCGATCCTCTCAAGAAAAACACCTGCATATTAGGGCATCCTGGGTCTCTTTTGCTCTTAATTCCGGAGGACATTCTGCTTCCTCTCCCATGCCATCATGTGAGTGTTGCCCTTCGTCCTCATCAGAAACTCCATCTTCATCTGATGCTGACTCACGGTTACCTTGAACCTCCTCAATGGCGTCTCCCATTTCCATCGCAGCAAACGACAATAACCCTGGATACCCATGCTGGCGCATACTGCAGTGCTCTTCCTGAGCGGTCCAGACACCCGAATCTCATCTTGAGCAGGCCAGTCGTTTGCTCGATTGTGACTCTTGTGGCCGCAAGGCTCTCATTGAAGCGTTCCTCAGCAGGACCCGTTGGGATTCTCATGGGTGTCATCAGCCATGTCTTCAAAGGAAAACCCCTGTCGCTAAGTATCCAACCTTCCAGTCTGTCCGGGGTACTGAAAAGAGCAGGCACCTGAGAGTTTCTGAGACTGTCTGCATCGTGCACAAACCTGCATGATTCTCTTGCGATGGTCGCATACAAGCTGAACCTTCAATGAATGGAAGCCTTTTCAGTTAATGAATGCCTCTGAATGACCTGCTGGTGATCTAATTGCCACTTGCGTAAAGTCTATCGTGCCCTGAACCATTGGGAATCCAACTATTGCGCTGAATCCTCTTGCTCATTCAACCTGGCTGGTGTTGTCTGTTTTTAACAGTTTGAACAGTGCATCAGTCACAACCTTTATGCAGTGGTGCACAGCTGCTTCAGAGACTCCGCACAGGTCTGCCATCGAAGCTTGGAAAGAGCCACACGCATAAAAGTTAAGGGCGACGGTTACTTTTAGAGCGACTGGCATTGGATGGCCACCGAGGCAGTTTGAGGCTACATCCACTGCAACCATCTCGCAAAGAAATGTCACGGTCTCACAGGATAAACATAGCCTTCTTCTGCACTGGTGTTCCGACAGTTGCAGGCAGCTCAGACGCGGTCGGTATACCCTGCCGGTTGGGTAGGCGCGTCTGCTGACATGTGGTTGCTCTCGCCTGACTCTGCCACCTGCTTCCCCTCCCACATAACGAGGAGACACTTGACCAGCTGATTGCGCATGGCCATGCCCAGCTGTCCTTCTGCCCCTGATTGGGGCATGGTCCTCCTCCTCTGAAGAGCTGCCTCCAGAATGCACAATCCCCATTGTTGGACTGATTACCAGATTCAATGACAAAATCTCTTAAGTTCCAGCTGTCAGGACAGGCACACACAACCCCCTTCCTTCCACTCATTTCTGACTGAGAACAGATCGGTCCCGAGCTGCATGGAGTCAGACACACTTGGAGCCCTGTACACAAGCTACAAATGTGTATAAATTATATAAAACACAGAAACTTTCACAGCTAAGCAACAGCAAAAGCTTTACCTGCAACACCCACACTGATTGCTTGCCTTCTGCCCTTTCAAAGCTGCTGGGTCCCTGGCACGATCACTGACCCGATTTATGGCCGTAAAATCAAAGGGCCAGGTAAATTTCCAGACAATTGGCTTCTCAATTGCTTTAAGTGCCTTTAAATTACTTGTGGCCGAGTGTGTGAGTGTTGACTCGATCGCGCCTGACTTCCTGGATCATAAAATGGCGTCTGTGCGTGATGACGCCGGGGACCCGACCCGACGTCATTGGACACCATTTTACCACCTGGACACCTCAGAGCTGACCCGATTCGGGTAGGTAAAATTCCGGTCATGCACTTTTACAAATTACAAACAAAGGAATAGTTCATAAGTCACTTGATTTGGCTTGTCTTGGGGAAAAGGCATGCGTTGCAGGCCCGGTGAAGAAGGCTTTTTTACTTCTGAAATGTTGTTAGGTGGATTCGATAGCCGGAGTCGTATATCAAAGTTGTTGCAGGATTCCCTTGAAGAGGTAGATTTTCAGCAGGTCACAAAGTTGCTTGTAGATTTAATACTAGGAGGTTGGTTTTCTGTACTGGTGAACTCGAAAAGGAACAGGTTTGGAGACTTTAAGATATTACAGCCTCCAGTTCTTTTTAGGCACGATGGTACTGCCTGGTTTGCCAGCTGCTTTTTCTGCATTTTGTACTTTACAGATTTTTGAAGGGAAACCAACATAGCTGCCCCACCATATGACTTCTCACCGTTCCTTTTCCAAATATGGTAGGGGTCAAGGTTGATTAGCCCTGTCCTGGTTTATTCTTCTAAGACATTCATCCTGAGGAAGGTTAAGACAATCACCACCTTTGTTTCAGGAGAATACCTCTCAATTTAGGAATGTCTCTCTTTCAGGATGGACGTTGATTACACTTCTTAGTCTGGAAAGTATTATTTTGCCCTTTCAGACTGTGAGTCAGTTCTTGAATACACAAGTCAAGGCCAGCTGACTTCAGCGGCCATCTTTGCAGCCCATGTCCACTTTTAATGTCCATTGTGGTTCATTTAAAACAAAAGGAAAATTTATTTCCAGAAGATGCTATGGTGAATATAGTCCATGTTTAAAGTTATGCATAGGACATGCCTGTACTGGGCATGACACTTCTTAGCCGCACAGAAAAAAAAAGAATTCCATATACTTTTTTTAACTTTGCTTTCCAGAGTAAGTCAGAGAAACATGAACACTCAGTCTGCACACATTAATCTTAGAACTGCTGCAGCTGGCATTGTCTGCAACAGCCAGTTCTTGTTCAAATGTGAAGTTTTTTCATCATCCTTCCTTTGGATGAGGTACCATTAAAAAAAAATTGCATTTCTTTTGGTTGCCTGTTTTCAAATGGGGTTAGAGTTTCTGTAGCATCAATCTGTAGTACTTTGGGATCGTTAGTCTCAGTAAACCTGTGGTTGTTGCTGATGCTTGTCATATGCAAATTTCCATTACTGTTGGCAAGTTTCCCTCTCTGTACAAGCTTTAAACCCTTAACTGCTGTTTCCACAACAGATGGCTTTAACAATTCAGGTTCCGGCACATCAAAATTCTTACCTCCAGGGTGATGGTGGGTGATAAATTGTCTTTTAGCCCCAGTGAGGCGTCTGGATTTCCTCCTGCCCCTTGTTCTTGCTGAATTCTGAATCTAAATTAAGACAGAAAGTCCTGGAAATACACAGCAGGTCAGGCAGCATCTGTGGAGAGAGAAGCAGAGTTAACATTTCAGGTCTGTGACCTTTCATCAGAACTGGCAAAGGTTAGAAAAGAATTAGGTTTTAAGCAAGTGAAGGGGGGTGGGGGTGTTGGTGGGGGAGCGGTTGTGGAGGAGAAGAGAACAAAAGGAAAGGTATGTGATATGGCAGAGCGCAGGAGAGATTAAATAACAAAGCCCTCCTGGGACAAAGGCAAAGAGTGTGTTAATGCTCGTAGTGAAAGACAAAGCATTAGTCCAGAGAGAATGTCAATAGCGGAATAATGAGCAGCTCCGTCTGCATGAAAATCACACACCTGACACGTTAACTCTGCTTTTCTCTCCACAGATGCTGCCTGACCTGTGTATTTCCAGCACTTTGTTTTTATTTCAGATTTCCAGCATCTGCAGTATTTTGCTTTTATCTGAATCTAAATTGTTGGGTTCGATTAGCTTTAAATTTTGAACCTGATCATTTGATTCTTCGGTGGGTAGATCCACACTGGCCTCACTTTTAGTTTTCTTGTGATTTACACAAGTGCTGTTTACCTTAGGGCATTTTAGCATCCCTTTCCTTTTACTTCAGGGGTGGGTTTTTTCCCTAATCTGCCCCATGTTCTTTGGGACACTACTACACGGAGGCATCTGTCCAGCTTTCACTGTACTCCCCTGTAGCACTTCAACTAGGTGAAGTATCTCCTTCACTCTTGACTTGCCTGCCTGGGAACTTTCCTTGTCCCCATTTAAATCTGTAAAAATGTTTCTGCTAATTATGTCTCTAGTGCATTTCCTTCAATCTCTACTGCTTTTATCTCAGCTTCTTTACTTCCCTCTGGCTCTATCTTGGCCTCTTGTGGGATTTTTGGGACCTCCCCTGCCCTCTGCAGAATTTTTCTTGTTGCCCTCAGTTTCCCCAGTCTCCATGGACTGCTCTGGAAATAATTCCGTGTTTCTTGCCAAGTCATTGCCCAGCAATAGGTCGATCCCCGGCATTGGTAAGTTCAGAATGACCTCGACCATCATTACCCCAGTGACCAACTTACTTTGCAGGTAAACATTACCGAAGTGAACCCTTAAGCATTTGCCAGTAAGCCCGTTCCCCAATACCATGGTACCTGTTCTACTTTCAGGGTGCATTTCTGTAAACTTTTCTACCAGTAGTGTTTAAAGACAACTGGTATCCCTGATGATGGTTATCTCTTTGCCTGGTGCTTGTGATACAAAAGGAGCCATTTTTCCTTTATGCAAAAAGTTTTTGTAGGTTTTTTGATCCGGTGCCACATTAGCACACATATTCACCACTTTCATCGCGATGGACACTGGCTTGACTGCAGAGCCTCCTGTTGGTTTTTTTCTTGATGTGCCCAGATTTCCCACACTGAAAACACACTGGGTGGTTTGCCATCTTGGCTCATTCTTTTAAATGTTGGAGACTGATCAGTTTTTCCTTCCCTACTCTCCTTTTCTCTTCTGCCCATTTCTGCTTTGAGTTAGAGGTCTGTATGTTAATTTATAGATGTCTGCAATGATGGCTGCTTCCCTGACCTTTGAAACACTTTGTTCCTCCACAAAGAAAGCAGTTGAGGCAAAACATTGTATGTTTTCAAGAAGGAGTTAGATATTGCTTACTTAAGGTTGAGGAAGCAAGGATCAGACAGGGCTCTAGAGGGTTACAAGGTAGCCAGGAAGGAACTGAAGAATGGACTTAGGAGAGCTAGAAGGGGACATGAAAAAGTCTTGGCGGGTAGGATTAAGGAAAATCCCAAGGCGTTCTACACTTATGTGAGGAACAAGAGGATGGCCAGAGTGAGGGTAGGGCCGATCAGGGATAGTGGAGGGAACTTGTGCCTGGAGTCGGAGGAGGTAGGGGAGGTCCTAAATGAATACTTTGCTTCAGTATTCACTAGTGAGAGGGACCTGGTCGTTTGTGAGGACAGCGTGGAACAGGCTGATATGCTCGAACAGGTTGAGGTTAAGAGGGAGAATGTGCTGGAAATTTTGAATGATATGAGGACAGATAAGTCCCCGGGGCCAGACGGGATAGACCCAAGGATATTACGGGAAGCGAGGGAAGAGATTGCTGCGCCTTTGGCGATGATCTTTGCGTTTTCACTGTCCACTGGAGTAGTGCCGGATGATTGGAGAGTGGCAAATGTTGTTCCCTTGTTCAAGAAAGGGAATAGGGATAACCCTGGGAATTATAGACCAGGCAGTCTTATGTCGGTAGTGGGCAAATTATTGGAGAGGATTCTGAGAGACAGGATTTATGATTATTTGGAAAAGCATAGCTTGATTAGAGACAGTCAGCATGGCTTTGTGAGGGGCAGGTCATGCCTCACAAGCCTTATTGAATTCTTTGGAGATGTGACAAAACACGTTGATGAAGGAAGAGCAGTGGATGTGGTGTATATGGATTTTAGCAAGGCGTTTGATAAGGTTCCCCATGGTAGGCTCATTCAGAAAGTAAGGAGGCATGGGTTACAGGGAAAGTTGGCTGTCTGGATACAGAATTGGCTGGCCCATAGAAGACAGAGGGTGGTAGTAGATGGAAAGTATTCAGCATGGAGCTCTGTGACCAGTGGTGTTCCGCAGGGATCTGTTCTGGGACCTCTGCTGTTTGTGATTTTTATTAATGACTTGGATGAGGAAGTGGAAGGCTGGGTTAGCAAGTTTGCCGATGACACAAAGGTTGCTGGAGTTGTGGATATTGTGGAAGGCTGTTGTAGGTTGCAACGGGACATTGACAGCTTGCAGAGCTGGGCTGAGAAGTGGCAGATGGAGTTCAACCTGGAAAAGTGTGAAGTGATTCATTTTGGAAGGTCGAATTTGAATGCAGAATACAGGCTTAAAGACAGGATTCTTGGTAGTGTGGAGGAACAGAGGGATCTTGGGGTCCATGTCCATAGATCGCTCAAAGTTGCCACCCAAGTTGATAGGGTTGTTAAGAAGGCGTATGGTGTGTTGGCTTTCATTAACAGGGGGATTGAGTTTAAGAGCCGCGAGGTTCTGCTGCAGCTCTATAAGGCCCTGGTTCGACCACACTTGGAATATTGTGTTCAGTTCTGGTCACCTCATTATAGGAAGGATGTGGAAGCTTTAGAGAGGGTGCAGAGGAGATTTACCAGGATGCTGCCTGGACTGGAGGGCATGTCTTACGAAGAAAGATTGAGGGAGCTAGGGCTTTTCTCATTGGAGCGAAGAAGGATGAGAGGTGACTTGACAGAGGGGTACAAGATGATGAGAGGCATAGATAGAGTGGATAGCCAGAGACTTTTTCCCAGGGTGGAAAGGGCTATCACCAGGGGGCATAACTTTAAGGTGATTGGAGGAAGGTTTCGGGGAGATGTCAGAGGTAGGTTCTTTACACAGAGAGTGGTGGGTGCGTGGAATGCACTGCCAGCGGTACTCGTAGAAGCAGATACATTAGGGGCATTTAAGCGACTCTTAGATAGGTACATGGATGATAGTAGAATGAAGGGTAGGTAGTTAGTTTGATCTTAGAGTAGGTTAAAGGTTCGGCACAACATCGTGGGCCGAAGGGCCTGTACTGTGCTGTACTGTTCTATGTTCTATAGCTCTTGGGTTTAAAGGGATCAAAGGATATGGGGTGAAAGTGGGAACAGGTTACTGAGTTGGATGATCAGCCATGATCATAATGAATGGCAGAGCAGGCTCGAAGGGCCGAATGGCCTACTCCTGCTCCTATTTTCTATGTGTCTGTGTTACGTTTCTATGAGTTTTAAGGCTGTATGGAAGGCAATTTTTGAACTCCTCCAAAAGGATTACCTCTTAATCCTTCATATGTGTGGTCAGTTTTGAGTGCTTGCACCCACCAGTTGAAGGCAAATTACTTAATTGTCTCAAATTCGAGGAAGGTTTATGTGGGCGTTCTGCAAGTCTTCCTAAATTTCTGACGGTATGTTTCTGGTATTAACTCATCAGTTTTTGTTTGCTTATGGTTTGAGAAGCCTTGGCCGACAACAGGGAATAAATCTCATGGGCTTTTCCTGTTAACTGGCCTTGTAGCACGAGAGTCCAAATTTCTTCAGTCCATTTTAACTGATCTGCAAACTTCTCAAAGGATATGAAGAAGGCTTCAATATCATCCTCTCCAAATCTGGGTACTAACCTGGAATACTTTAAGAAATCAAAACTTGTCTCTTGGCTAGGGTCTTTTGAATTTCCAGCGGCTTCTCCACTACGGAGAGACAATTTTTGCATAGCCAATTCAATCTGTCTTATTTCACTTTTTTTTTGCTTGTAATTCTTTTTTGAACTTTTCCCTCTGGAAAGCTTGTTCACTCTTTCTCTCCTAAAATTACAACTCTAGCCTCTACTCTTGCAGGCGAATTTTTGCTGAGTAACCTGGTCTGTTTCAGGTTCTATATTTTCTCCCTGTTTCAGTTCTGAAGTGAGGGAAAATGCTCAGCTCGCATTTTTAGCACATTGGGTCCTTTTGCCCTTTTCCTCACACAAAATTCCGCCTGGTCTGCCACTGCTCTTAGCTGTTCAATCTTTAAGGTAGCTAACTTATGCCAAGTTAAATCCTCCTGTTCTACAAATGATTCCACATTTAAGTCAGCCATTCTATTTTCTGTTGTTAATATACACAAAGCCTGCTGCTGTAGTCCTCTTTAAAGAAACAATTTCAGCTATTGAACTTTTCCCTCTTGCTTCCAATTTATTCTTTTAAGGTCAGATTCAACTCATTATAGATCAATTGGTTCACATCCCGGACGAGCCCCCAATACTGTTATGGAGGAATTGAGAGATAACTGAAACTCCCTTTACTGTCTGTAATCAGTGTGTTTTTGACAAAGATGATGTGTGGGTTTCTTAACTCCTGAGGGTATGGCCAATCTGAATAACCAGCAGCACACTTTTCGTGGGTTTAAATAACGAGGATTATTTTTATTTGCACATTCAACCCGAATGTCTTAAAGCTATGTCACTCACTCACCACTCAAACACACTTAAGAAAGAAAGCCGTTAAAAAGGCTAGTGCACTTTTACAAATTACAAGCAAAGGAATAGTTCATAAGCCATGTGATTTGGCTCGTCTTGGGGAAAAGTCATGCGTTGCAGGTCCGGTGAAGAAGGCATTTTCACTCCTGCAATGTCGTTAGATGGTTTCGATAGCTGGAGTCGTATATCGAAGTTGTTGCGCGATTCTCTCGAAGAGGTGGATTTTCAGCAGGGCATGAAGTTAGTTGCTGGTAGATTTATTACTAGGAAGTAGGACTCGAAAAAGAACATGTTTGGAGACTTTAAGAAGTTTAAGCCTCCAGTTCTTTTAAGTTGTGGTGGCACTGCCTGGTCTGCCAGCTGCTTTTTCTGCAGTCTGTATTTTCAACATTTTTAAAAGGAGACCAACATGGCTGCCCTACCATGTGGCTTCTCACAGTTCCTTTTCCTAATATGGTGGGGGTCTTGGTTGATTATCCCCATCCTGGTTTATTCTTCTAAGACATTCATCCTGAGAAGGGTTAAGACAAGCACCTTCTTTGTTTCGGGAGAAAACCGTTCAATTCAGGAATGTCTGCCTACGATTTCAGGATAGGCGTTGATCACACCTCTTAGTCTGGAAAGTATTCTTTTGCCGTTTCAGACAGTGAGTTAGTTCTTGAATACACAGGTCAAGGTGAGCTGACCTTCCTTCGGTGGCCATCTTTGCAGCCCATGTCCTCTTTTAATGTCCATTGTGGTTCATTTAAAACAGAAGGATAATTCATTTCCAGAACATACTATGCTGAATATAGTCCATGTTTAAAGTTATGAATAGGACATGCCTGTACTGGCATGACACTCTCACTCCAATTAGCAATAGATACCATGAGCATTAGCAAAAGTTTAGGAGCTGTTTATTCACCTGCTGCCAAAATATTATGTTCCTAAATATATTTCTCTCTCTTGAATGGACTACTTGTATGTAATCAACTATTGATTATTGTTCAAAGATTCTTTTTTTTTATTCATTCATGGGATGTGGGCGTCACTGGCTATACCAGCATTTATTGCCCATCCCTAATTGACCTTGAGAAGGTGGTGGTGAGCTGCCTTCTTGAACTGCTGCAGTCCATGTGAGGTAGTTACACCCACAGTGCTGTTAGGAAGGGAGTTCCAGGATTTTAACACAGCGACAGTGAAGGAACGGCGATATAATTCCAGGTTAGGATGGTGTGTGACTTGGACAGGAACTTGCAGGTGGTGATGTTCTCATGCATCTGCTGCTCTTGTCCTTCTAGGTGGTAGAGGTTGCGGGTTTGGAAGGTGCTGTCTAAGGAGCCTTGGTGCGTTGCTGCAGTGCAAATTGTAGATGGTACACACTGCTACCACCGACGCACAGTGGCAGCAGTGTGTACCATTCTGTCACCAAATGTGCTGGTTGTGCATTTTTTTTCTTTTATTCTTGGGATGTGGGCGATGCTGGCAATGCAGTAAGTACTTAGTTGGCCTGTAACCATAGAATTACATAGATAGTTCTATATGGAGTATGCAGCACAGAAGCTGGACATTCAGCCCAACCAGTGCATGCTCCACTGTTAAATGTTAAAATGGGCTAGAAATGTCAATTTAACATCAAGGCGGAATGGGAGCACCTTGAGTAGAGCACCCACTTCCATGTTCCCTGGCTCCATCTTTCCTCTCATGGTCCACCCGCATTTCCATGCTAACCAAGAGCAGGAGAGCACTTTGCTGCACATCAGTGAGGTGCTGAATGGCCAAAGTGAGACTTTCCTCCACCCTATTTAAACTGGCAGACTGAATGTGCATGCCATTGGTGAGGGCAAGCATGCACTTGGTTGCCTGCTATGTCTGATTCTCCATGCATGTGGTGACTCCACATGGAGGTGGACATCAGCGCAAAGGCCTATGACATCATTCATACTAGAGACAAACTTCTCCACTCTGTTTTCAGTGGTGCACAGTACCTCTGGAAATGCTGACAGAACATCACATATTTTTTTGCTGCTGCTTCAGAATAGTCTTCCTTCTGGATGCCCCCTGAGGCTTAGCACTTGTGTCCAGCTGAGTAGAGCTTGGAGTGTCCTGGGCCAGATTATTCTTTCTTGATGGGGATAACTTCAAAGTTCTGTTATCACCCTTGCAAATCTTTTTTGCGCTGTGCTTAGAATCATAGAGTCGTACAGCATAGAAACAGGCCCTTCGGCCCATCGCGTCCATGCCGATAATAATGCCTATCTATACTAATCCCACCTGCCTGCATTAATTCCATATCCATCTATACCTTGGTCATTCAAGTACCTGTCCAGATGCCTCTTGAATGTCGCTACTGTTCCTGCCTCCACCACCTCCTCAGGCAGCTCATTCCAGATACCCACTATTCTTTGTGTGAAACATTTACCCCTTTGATCCCCATTAAACCTCCTCCCTCTCACCTTAAATGTATGCTCTCTAGTTTTAGTCACCCTGACCATGGGAAACAGACTCTGGCTATCTATCCTATCTATACCTCTCATAATTTTATATACCTCTATCATGTCCCCTCTCAGCCTCCTTCGCTCCATGGAAAACAGACCCAGCCTATCCAATCTCTCTTTATAACTGAAGCCCTCCAAACCAGGCAACATCCTTGTGAATCTTTTCTGCACCCTCTCTAGCTTAATCACATCTTTCCTGTAGTGCGGCGACCAGAACTGCACACAGCCCTCCAGATGCGGCCGAACCAACGTTATGTACAACTGTAACATGACGTCCCAACTCTTGTACTCAATGCCTCAGCCGTTGAAGGCAAGCATGCCATACGCCTTGTTCACCACCCTGACTACCTGTGTTGCCACTTTCAGGGAACTATGTACTTGCACCCCAAGGTCTCTCTGCTCAATAACACTCTCCAGGGCCCTGCCATTCACTGTATATGTCCTGCCCTGGTTTACCTTCCCAAAATGCATCACTTCACACTTGCCTGCGTTAAATTCCATTTGCCAATCCCTTGCCCACTTTCCCAGTTTGTCTATATCCTGTTGTAACCTTAGT
The DNA here is from genome assembly GCF_036365525.1 of Heterodontus francisci. Lineage (NCBI taxonomy): Eukaryota > Metazoa > Chordata > Chondrichthyes > Heterodontiformes > Heterodontidae > Heterodontus > Heterodontus francisci. Next base: position 170,947,922 of record NC_090372.1, on the reverse strand, counting down.
CAACCTTCTTCACTGTCCACTATACCACCAATTTTGGTGTCATCTGCAAACTTACTAATCATGCCCCCTACATTCACATCCAAGTCATTAATATATATGACAAACAACAGAGGGCCCAGCACCGATCCCTGCGGCACACCACTGGTCACCAGCCTCCAATCTGAAAAACAACCCTCCACTGCCTCCTATCACCAAGCCAATTTTGTATCCAATTTGCTAGCTCACCCTGGATCCCATGTGTTCGAACCTTCCGGACCAGCCTACCATGCGGGACCTTGTCAAAGGCCTTGCTAAAGTCCATGTAGATAACGTCCATCGCCCTGCCCTCGTCAATCCTGTTGGTCACCTCCTCGAAAAACTCAATCAAATTTGTGAGACGTGATTTCCCACGCACAAGGCCGTGCTGACTATCCCTAATCAGATCATGCCTTTTCAAATGCATGTAAATCCTGTCTCTCAGAATCCCTTCCAATAACTTTCCCACCACTGATGTAAGGCTCACTGGCCTGTAGTTCCCTGGCTTATCCCTGCTGCCGTTCTTAAATAAAGGCACAACATTAGCTATCCTCCAGTCTTCTGGTACCTCACCTGTGGCTAACGATGATACAAAAATCTCTGCCAGGGCCACAACAATCACCTCCCTTGCTTCCCATAACATCCTTGGATACACCTGGTCAGGCTCTGGGGATTTATCCACCTTAATGCACTTCAAAACCAGTAATTGTACTCCCAGATTTCTTCACTCCTCTATCCTAATTAGATTCTTACTTTCCAAGTAAAATGTGACCTTTTTTCTTACCAAAATGCAATACCTCACACTTATCCACATTGAAATTCATTTGCCCATTATATGCCTATTCTGCATGTTTATTAAGGTCTTTTTGTAATTTGTTGCAGTTCTCCTCAGTATTGACTGTTTCACCACCCCCCCCCCCACCCAAAAAAAATTGGTATCATCCACAAATTTTGAAATCGGGTTTTAATTCCAAAGTCTAAATCATTGATATAAATTGTGAACAACACTGGTCACAGCATGGATCCTTGTGGGGCCCAACTTTCCATCTTCTGCAACCCTGAATAACTATCCTTTATCCCTTCTCCCTTCTTTCCATCTTGCAGGCATCTAGCGATCCATTCTGCTCCTTGTCCTTGCCTCTGCATGCTCTGAACTCAATCATTAGTGAATTATGTGGCACCTTATCGGAGGCATTTTGGAAATCTAGGTAAATTATAACTACTGCACTACCCTTGTCTCCACTCTCTGTTACCTCTTTAAAGATTTTATTGAGGTTGGTCAAGCAAGATTTTCCATTTTGAAATCCATGCTCACTATTCACTATTTTATTTTTGGTTTCTAGATGTTCTGGTTTTTCCTTTCATAGAGATTCCATCACTTTTCCTGTCACTGATGTTACATTAACTGGTCTGTAGTTCCCTGGACGCATTCTGTCATTAGCTATCTGCCAGTGCTCTGGCACTACTCTTTTTTTTATCTAACAAATTACTAAATAAGAGTCAATGATGTAGTGTGCAACTGGAGTCACCCATAGGCCTGAGCAGTAGGGTTGACAAGTTCCTTTCCATGAAGAATATTGGTGTACTGGCTGGATTTAAATGACAATCCAGCAGCTTTCATGTTTTATTTTGGTGACAATCCATAAATTACCTGATTTGTTGAATTCAATTTCAAAACTTGTTACTGTAGAATTACTAAGACCATTACACTACTGTACTCTCTTAGAGTTCCACTGCTGCTGGCGCCAAAGGAAAAAATACACTACTATGCACTCAACAATATCATTTTACCTATATAACTAAACATTTTGGGTTTGAATTTCTGCATGGACTTCCACTTCTCCAGAGTTTTCCCAGATTTCCTGCCAGTTACGACAAATAATTGTGCTGGCTAACCTGATATATCCAAAATGACTGGTTGCAATGAAGTTTGAGTAAAATAAAAAACACTAATTTGATTGTCTCTCGGCTCTGACTGCGTCCTTTACTGGTTGTAAGTAAGAAGAATTGATTTGTGTTTTTCATCTGACGCTGAAACTCATACTCAAACAATTGTTGTAAGAATTCTTTGGTAGGAAAAACAGAAATGCAGTGTATTTCTTAAATGGTGAGAGATTTGGAAATGTTGATGTCCAAAGGGACCAAGGTGTTCTTTTTTTAAAATTTTATTTATTTATACAGCACTGAAACAGGCCCTTCGGCCCACCGAGTCTGTGCCGACCAACTTCTTGTTCATAAGTCGCTGAAAGCTAACATGCTGGTGCAGCAAACAATTAAGACAACAAATGGTATGTGGGCCTTTATTGCAAAAGGATTCGCGTACAGGAATAAAGAAGTCTTGCTGCAATTGTATAGAACCTTGGTGAGACCGCACCTGCGGTATTGTGTACAATATTGGTCTCCTTACCTAAGGAAGGATATACTTACCATAGAGGGAGTGCAAAGAAGGCTCACCAGACTCATCCCTGGGATGGCAGGACTATCCTATGAGGAGAGATTGAGGAGACTGGGCCTGTATTCTCTAGAGTTTAGAAGAATGAGAGGTGATCTCATTGAAGCATGCAAAATTCTTACAGGGCTCAACAGGGTTGATGCAGGAGGGATATTTCCCCTGGCTGGAGGGTCTAGAACCAGGGAACACAGTCTCAGAATAAGAGGTAAGCCATTTATGACTGAGATGAGGAGGAATCTTTTCACTCAGTGGGTGATGAATCTTTGGAATTCTCTACCCAGAGGGCTGTGGCAGCTCAGTCATTGAGTATGTTCAAGACAGAGATCGATAGATTTTGAGATATTAAAGATATCAAGGGATATGGGGATAGTGTGGGAAAATGGCATTGTGGTAGACCAGCCATGATCTACTTCCTAATTGCTTGCTGTACCTGCATATTAACCTCTGATTCATGTACAAGGTCTCTTGCCATTCACAAAATGTTTTTTTCATTTTTCCTACTGAAATGGATAACAACACTTCGCCACATTTTATTCCATCTGCCATGTTCTTGCCCACTCACCCAACCTGTTTATATCCCCCTGCAACTTCATTGCGTCCTCGACACTGCTTTTTTTCCAACCTAACTTTGTATCATCAACAAACTTGGATGCGTTACACTTAGTCTTCTCACGTAAGTCATTTATACAGATTGTAAATAGCTGAGGCCAAAGTACTGATCCTTGCAGTACACCATTAGATACAGCCTGCCAACTTGAAAGTGTCCCGTTTATTCTCTATTTTCTGTCCATTAACCAATCTTCAATCCATGCTAATATATTATCCCCAATCTTATGCATCCTAATTTTCTGTAATAACCTCGTGTGGCAACTTATCAAGTGTTTTTGAAAATCCAAGTGCACTACATCCACTGGTTCCCCCTTATCCATTCTACTAGTTACATCCTCAAAAAAATTTTTCAAACATGATTTCCCTTTCATAAATCCGTGTTGGCTCTGCTTAATCATATGATTTTCTAAGTGCTCCATTACCACATCCCTAATAATAGTTTCTCGCATGTTGCCTACTACTGATGTTAGGCTAACCGGCCTATAGTGCTCCTTTTTCTCTCTTCCTCCTTTCTTAAATAATGGGTTTATATTTGTTACATTCCAATCCTTGGGAACTGTTCTAGGTCATCAGGCCCAGGAAATTTGACGCCACTTAGTCTCTTAATTTCTCCAGTACTGTTTCTTTACTTATACAGATTTCTTTAAATTCCTTATTCTTGCTAGTTCCTTGGTACCCCATTATTTCCATAACATTCTATTTGGCTTCTACCATGAAGACAGATACAAAGTATTTGTTTAATGTGTTGCAGCCATGTGGTGAGGCGTATGGTGGTTCCCACTGTTCAACTCCCAACTGACCGCAGAAATTTTTTTTGTTACTAGGGTTTTAACCCCTAGGTTTTCTTGTGGGTTTAAAACAGAATATTAACTATTTATTGAGCAATATTCACTCCCGAAGTGGTCATAATCGCACCCGCACATGGATTCATTCTCATGGACACACACAAGAAGAGATAGATAGAGAGGAAAACAGGTAAGGGGTTTGAAGTGAGGTAGGTTTTTGGGGTTCATGGTAACCTGTTGAATCTTTTCAGAGACCAGGTTCTCTTTTTCAAGTTGCAGGCTTGGGTTGTTTGTAGATTTCTCTGTTGGTTGAAATTTCAGTCTGAAGACAGTTCTCCGCTGCACGTTGAAGTGCAGAACTCACAGCTGGGCACCTTCTTTGGCTTGCTGGATGTTCTCCAGATCTCAGCTGGACAGGTTTTTGTGATGTTTTTCCTGGGTCTCGGTCTCTCTCTCTCCAGAGAGCTACTTTTAAGGTCAAAATGGTCTCACATCTTGCCTCTGTTTGGAGACATAGATCTTCCTCCTGGTGATGACTGCCAATGGCCCAGGATGTGGCTACATCACACCTTCTTTGTTTCAGAAGAACTCATTCAATTCAAAAACACCCCTTGATGGGCTCAGGATGGGTGTAATTGACACATTTTAGCTTTGAATGTATCCTTTTGTTCTTACCAGATAATAAGACAGTTTGAATATACTGTTTTGACCTTCGGCAGCCATTTTTTCCAGCACATTGTCTACTTTTTAAAAGAAAAGTCAATTTTTATAACTTTTCAGTTTGAGTTCTTGTATTTTCAATCACTGCACTTCATGTGAATATAACAAATATCTCTGCCATTTCCTTGTTCCCCATTGTAATTTCATCTGCCTTTGTGTCTTTTCTTTACCACATTTCTTGCATTAATCTCTTCCTATTTATGTATCTATAGAAATATTTACAATTTGTTTTTATGTCACTTGCTAATCTACCCTCATAGGGCCTTTTTACTTTTCTTGTCAATTTCTTGGTCCTGCTTTGTTGAATTCAAAAATCCTCCCAATCCTCAGGTTCCGACTCTCTTTGGGAACATTATAATCCTCTTCCTTTGATCTATTACTATATTTAACTTCTCTTGTTAGCCACATTGGACCACTTTTTCTGTGGGTTTATGTGCCTTAATCGAATAGATTTTTGTTGAAAATTATGTATTAATTCTTTAAATGCTAGCCATTGCTTGTCTACTGTCATATCTTTTAATGTAGTTTCCCAGTCTACCTTCGCCAACTTGGCCTTCAAACCTACATCGTCTGCCTTCTTTAGATTTAAGACCCTAGTTTTGGACGAACTAAATCACTTTCAAATTCAGTATAAAATTCTATCGTATTACGGCCACTCTTCCCTAGAGGCCCCTTTACTATAAAGTTATCAATTAACCCTTTCTCACTGCACAATAGTAGATCCAAAATAAGCTGTTCCCTAGGTGGTCCCTCGACATACTGATCTAGAAAACTATATTGCATACATTCGGTAAATAATTCATCCATACTATTACTGCAAATTTGGTTTGCCCAGTCTATATGAAGATTAATGTCCCAAAAAATTACCATATTACCCTTATTACATGCACTTCCAATTTCCTGATTTATTATTCTGCACTACACTGCAACTATTACTAGGGGGCCTATAAACAAATCACATCAATGTTTTCTGCCCTTTGATGTTTCTTCGCTTCACCCAAACTGATTCTGCTTCTTGACTTTGAGCTAAGATCTTTTCTCTCTACTGTCTTTATTCCATACTTTATTATCAGGTATACCACTCCAACTATTCCATTTTAACCATGCCTTCTAAAAGTTAAGTATCCTGGAATATTTAGTTCCCAACCTTGATCACTTTGCAACCACGTCTCCATAATGACTATTAGATTAAACCTACTAATTTTTATCTGTGGTATTAATTCATCTAATTTGTTACAAATGCTTTGTGCATTCAGATATAATGCCTTTATCTTTGACTTTCTTCTAATTTTCCCTGACATCACCTTAGTCACTAAGGCCCTATTACTTTTCTTACTCTCACTGTCCCTTCCTGATCCACTCTGCTTTTTTTTTTACCCCAAATGCTGCTCTGCTCCAGAGCCTTGACCCTTGCTGCTTTTGCATTTATCTTTTCCTAAATCCTCCCACTCCTCCTTTATGAGCCCACTGCCCTAGTTATTTACTTTGCCAGGACACATGTCCGAGCCTGGTTTAAGTGGAGCCTTTCCCAATGGAACAGATCTTTCTTTCCTCTGTACTAGAGCCAGTGTCCCATGAAGTGAAACTCCTGCTTCCCACACCACTCCTTCTGATCTGTTTATTCCTATGCCAATTGGTGTGAGGTTCAAGTTACAATCCAAAGATTATTACTTTTGGGATTGTGCTTTTTAATTTGGACCCGAACTCCTAAAAATCTCTCAGCAGAACTTCATTCTTAGTTAATAAAAACAGGAAATGCTGGAAATGCTCAGCAGGTCTGGCAGCATCTGTGGAGAGAAGAGCAGAGTTTCAGATCAGTGACCCTTCTTCAGAACTGAATTTCCAGCATTTCTTGTTTTTATTTCAGATTTCCAGCATCTGCAGTATTTTGCTTTTATATCATTCTTAGTTCTGCCTTCGTAGTTGGTTCCTATGTGGACCATGAAAACTGGATCCTTCCCCTCCTACTCCAAGCTCTTCATAGTCATGAGATGTCTTTAGCCCTAGTACTGGGAAGGCAGCACAACCTTCGGAGCTGCAGGTCATGGCTGCAGGGAACGGTATCTATTCCCCTGACTATGCTACCCTTATCATTACCACATTCCTTTTCACTCGCCCCACTTGAATAGCCTCCTGCACCATGGTGCTAAGGTCAGTTTTCGCAACCATTCAGCAACCATCCACACAGGTAACAAGTACTTCATACCTGTTTGTCAAAGTCAAGGGCTGAGGATCCTCTATCCCTACATCCTGGATCTTCATATGTGACTGACTCACAGTCATACCCTCCTGTCCCTGACTGTTGACCAACTCTAAAGTTTTACTTAACCTAAGTGGTATGACTGCCTCCTGGAACAAAATGTCCAGGTACCTCTCCTCCTCCCTAATGCCCTGCAATGTCTGCAACTTGGACTCTAGCGCAACAACTCTGAGTCCAAGTTCCTCTCACAGCAGATACAATGCTGTCCACAAACTCCCACATGCTGCAATTATGGCACACCACTTGCACTGCCATGTCTATCTAACCATATTGATTTATTTGATTAGTTAATCAGTTACTATTTTTAATTGAATCAATTATTTTAGTTTAATTTATTGATTTGTTTATCTAAGTTTATCTAGTTTAAGTTCATAATTTAACAAAGTAAAGTTATAGCATGTTACAGTTTCCTAACTTAGATATGGGCCAAAATTTGGCAGATGGAGTTTAACATGGATAAGTGTGAGGTTATCCATTTTGGGCGGAAGACTAGAAAGGCAAATTATTATCTAAATGGAGAGAAACTTCAGAGTGCTTCGGTGCAGAGGGATCTGGGTGACCTCGTGCATGAATCACAGAAAACTAGTATGCAGGTGCAGCAGTAATCAGGAAGGCAAATGGAATTTTAGCATTAATTGCTAAAGGAATAGAGTATAAAAGTAGGGAAGTGTTGCTGCAACTGTACAAGGCATTAGTGAGACCGCACCTGGAGTATTGTGTACAGTTTTGGTCCCTTTACTTGAGGAGGGATGTAGTTGCATTGGAGGCAGTTCAGAGGAGGTTCAGTAGATTGATTCCAGAGATGAGGGGTTTGCCTTATGAAGAGAGATTGAGCAGTTTAGGCCTTTACTCTCTAGAGTTTAGAAGAATGAGAGGAGATCTAATCGAGATATATAAGATGATTAAGGGGATTGACAAAGTAGACGTAGAGAGGATGTTTCCTCTGGTGAGGCAATCTAGAACGAGAGGTCATAGTTTTAGATAAGGGGTAGCAGATTTAAAACAGAGATGAGGAGAAATTACTTCTCTCAAAGTGTCGTGAGTCTGTGGAATTCACTACCCCCGAGTGTGGTGGATGCTGGGACATTGAGAAAATTTAAGGAGGAGATAGACAAATTTTTAATTAGAAATGGGTTGAAGGGTTAAGGAGAACGGGCAGGAAAGTGGATTTGAGGCCGAGATGAGATCAACCATGATCGTATTGAATGGCGGAGCAGGCTCGAGGGGCTGAATTGCCTACTACTGCTCCTAGTTCTTATATATATATAAAAAAAATCACCAAGCTACTGGAGGTAAAATCAAAAGAAAAAAACCTTTATCAGTTTTCTGTGTAACTTCATTAAAGAACTCAATCAGGTTAATTAGGCAGGATTTATCTTTAATAAATCTGTACTTACTGTCCCTTATCAAGCCATGCTTCTGTAAATGAGAATTAATTTTCACTTTATAATGGCTCCTGGCAGTTATACCATTACTGACAGGAGACCGATTGGCCTGTAGTTACCAAGTTTCTCCCTCCCCCTTTTTGGAAGAGGGGTATAACATTTGCAATCCTTCAGTCCTCTGGCGCCACTCCAATATCCAAGGAGGATTGAAAGGTCGTGTTCAGAGCTTGTGCTGTCTCCACCCTACCTTCCCAGAATACCATAAGATGCATCCCATCTGGACAGGATGACTTGTTATCTTTGATGCCACCCTATTTAGCATCTCCTTTCTATTTATATCTAATCCAATATCTCTACTCTCGTCCTCTGACTTTACCTTTATCTTCTTCTCTGTGAAGACAGATACCAAGTGCTCGTCAAGTATTTTAGTCATGAACTATATCTGCACAAGAAGTCCTTTTACTTTTTATATCGTTACTAGACATTTTTGGGATCCCTTTTATGTTACCTGCTAATCTTTTCCGATGCCCCCTCTGCTTTATATCCTTTTTCAGTTTCTCCTTGTGCTTTGTAATCTGCTTGGTTTTTGATTGTATTCTGTATCTGACATTTGTCTTCAACCTCCTTTTGTTGTTTTATATTACGCTAATGAAATGAAGGATTATTGTAATATGTTTAATATTTTATGTCTTATTCAGGAAATTACTATACTTAAGAGAGGTGTGGAATCTAACACACTGTTCCTAAAAGCAGACTATGAAATGAAACTGGAGCAGCAATCCTCAGACCTATATAATAGGATGAATGACTACAATTCTTATCTTGAAAATATGTATCGACAGGTAATAATTCCATTTGATTTCCTTTGTTAGGTTGTTATGAAAATTTTAGTATATTTTGTGTTCATAGGGTGACGGCAAGAAGTTGGTTTCACTATAAAGCATGCTGCTGTCTTCCTTTTAACTATTAGATAGATGCATGAATATCTATTGAGCTGAAACAGAAAGGCTTATGCACAGAATTTGTGTTTTCAGAAAACATGTTCACTTTCTCAGTCAATGGGTTAGCAAATCTTTGTTTTCATGTTGACTAAAGCAATTTTGCCTAACAACTAGATTAGTGCAATGTATATTAAGTCAAATAATAGTTCTTAGTTTGATATGTTTTAATTTATTGATTACATTATGGCTATGAAGTTCTGCTGTTGAATTCTGAAGATTTGAATTCTGTAACTAAGAAAAAACATGATTTTTTTTCTATGGGTGCAATTAATAATTTCACATTATTTGATGCTGCATGTATATGAAAAATCAGTAAGACTTAATAATAATGAGATAATTCTTAACATCTGATGACATAAACCATACCAGAATTCATTTAAAGACAAATTTTGAGGAGATTTTAGTGACGGATTTGGTACGCAAATGGGTGCTAATGCTTAGATTCTCCCCAGAGATTCATTGGATGGTGGGGAAAGAGAAAATGACTAACCAAATTAGTTAGTGATAAAAATGTCCTTTATATTCTACTGGGAATAATCTGTTTCTTACTAGTAATAATGAATTGAGTCATCCTTTCACGTACACTTGAACACAATCAGAGGTAGAATTTTCATAGGATTTCCCACTATAACTCGGGTGGAAACCCCAGAGAAATAGAAACAGAAAAATAGAAGCAGGAATAGGCCATTCGACCATTTGAGCCTGCACCACCATTCAGTACGATCATGGCTGATCATCCAAACTCAGTACCCTGTTCCCGCTTTCTCCCCGTATCCCTTGATCCCTTTAGCTCTAAGAACTATATCTCTTTCTTGAATATATTTAATGATTTGGCCTCAACTTCTTTCTGTGGTAGAGAATTCCACAGGTTCACCACTCTCTGGGTGAAGACATCCCTCCTCGTCTCAGTCCTAAATGGCTTACCCCTTATCCTTAGACTGTGGCCCCTGGTCCTGGAATCCCCCACCATCGGGAACATCCTTCCTGCATCTAGTCTGTCCAGTCCTGTTAGAATTTTGTAGGTTTCTATAGAAACATAGAAGCATAGAAAATAGGAGCAGGAGTAGGCCATTCGACCCTTTGAGCCTGCTCCGCCATTCATTATGATCATGGCTGATCATCCAACTCAGTCACCTGTTCCCGCTTTCCCCCCATATCCTTTGATACCTTTCGCCCCAAGAGCTATATCTAACTCCTTTTTGAAAACATACACTGTTTTGGCCTCAACTGCTTTCTGTGGTAGCAAATTCCACAGGGTCACCACTCTCAGGGTGAAGAAATTTCCCCTCATCTCAGTCCTGAAAGGTTTACCCCGTATCCTTAGACTATGACCCCTGATTGTGGACTCCCCCATCATCGGGAACATCCTTCCTGCATCTACCCTATCATGTCCTGTTAGAATTATATAGGTTTCTATGAGATGCCCCCTCATTCTTCTGAACTCCAGCGAATATAATCCTAACTGACTCAATCTCTCCTCATACGTCAGTCCCGCCATCCCAGGAATCAGTCTGATAAACCTTCAGTGTACTCCCTCTATAGCAAGAACATCCTTCCTCAGATAAGGAGACCAAAACTGCACACAGTATTCCAGGTGTGGCCTCACCAAGGCCCTGTATAATTGCAGCAAGACATCCCTGCTCCTGTACTCGAATCCTGTCGCTATGAAGGCCAACATGCCATTTGCCGCCTTAACTGCCCGCTGTACCTGCATGCTTACTTTCAGCGACTGATGCACAAAGACACCCAGGTCTCGCTGCATCTCCCCCTTTTCCAATCTATCGCCGTTCAGATAATAATCTGCCTTTCTGTTTTTGCATAAATGGTTGTTTAAGACCATTTCTCTGAGTTTTAAAGAGATATTGTAGAAATTCCAGGCACAATGTTTTCACAGTCGTGTACTTTTCAGGTTATATTGGTGACAAAGTTCTCTATCTGGGGATGATACAGAACAGAGATAAATCTGTCTCTCAGGAAGGGAGGGAAGAAGAGATACTGATGGCTAACTGCTTCTCATGTATATCCTAGTGGTTTGCATGTAATGGGTTATTTGCCACACAGAAAATCTGACCAAGTGTGATGCAAATAAGGATGAAAGAAAACATTTTTTTAAGAATACTGAAAAATAATCTCTGTAGCAGAAGAAGTGTAGTAACAATTTAAAATGTCATTCTGCTCAACCTGTTCATAGTGTTCAGTACCAGGAAGAGCAACACTGTATAAGTGTCAAATCAGATCTATCCAAACTACAATTTAGAAAACCAATAAGTTAATTTCAAACCTTAATATTACATCCACTCTGTAATGAGAAAATGGAGGCAAATCAGAAGATCAGTGTTATTTGTGTGTGTGTGTATATATATATATATATATATACTTCTGTGGCATAAAGCAAATATAGTTGTCAGGTAGTAAATTATAAGAATTAAAGTTTGCCATCTTGCCCAATCATCCAAATTAACATGATTATGATTGAATAAAACATTTAAGTCTCAAAATTATTAGTTTTTAAAAACTCATCTATTTCCTGCGGTGTTCCACACAGGTAGTCAAGGTTAATTTACATTTTTCAAGTCAAGTGGTGATAGAGGGAGGTTGCTAATGGAACTAATGTGGGGTGGGAGTCAATGGGGAGGAGCAAATTCGAAATGGAGGAGGAATGGGAGATGGTAAGGGGATCGGGGAAGAAGTGAGAGAGAAGACAGTGGAGGGGGATGAGAAATTGAGAGAGGAGGATTGAGGACGAGAGTGCTAAGAAGGGGGTATTCAAATCAGCAGAAGATTGAGGTGTTGAACAACTGGCCATTAGGGAAAGAGAGGTAACCCATTGGAGGGTCAGGAATGTGTGGATGGGAAATGGGTGGAAGATGTTGCTGTAAAAGGTGAAATGAAATGGTGTAGCTTTAGCCTATAAGGGACAACTGCTGGGTTATTCAGGTTTGCTTGCGGTGGGGTGGGTTTGAGCGTTGAAAACTTGCTCAGTGGATAGGCTGTTGAAGGACAAAATCAAGCTCTGTCTGTGGGAAGGAGTATGCTGGCCTAAATCTTGCTCAGTGTATGAAGAAAGGCTTTGAGGGATAGATTTCTCAGTGGTGGTGGGATTGTTGGCTGTAAACCTCAACTTGGAGTGGGAGTGGGGGTTGATGGTGCTCAGTGGAGGTTAAAGGCTGAAACCTTGGCCTGGTTGGGGCTTTTACAGTATGAAATCTTGATCCATGGTCGAGCACATGAATTGGGTAAACATCATGTTTTTATTTACCCATTGCAATAAAAAGAATAAAGTACTTTTTTACAGTAATTGATCTCATCAAATTGTCCTTGACACCAATATCATTCCAAATAAAACTTTTTATTTGTATTTTGAAAATGCTGTTACAGCATAAATGCAATTGCTCAGATGTCTGCTTGTGCATACAAATTTATGTAAAAATATTTGAATCTCTAAGGACAATGTAGGTCAGTAACTTAAATTGACAAATCTGTTCTTTGCAAACTATTATATTTAATTTTTAATCTTCTGTGTACCAAGATTATTTTGGGTTTAAAAATGTGGGGTGATGTTTGGGCGGGGTGGGGGGAAACTGGAGTCATGCAGTGGATCAGTACAGTGATTTCCCTCTTCTGCGCCTTAAGTAAGAATACTAATAATATGCAGTTCTCCTCTTTCTGTTGTTTCTAGGAGGCCTATGTGAAGTCTTATCCCAGTTCATAGTGGGCATAGGTCCACAGCATAAAACTGCCCATAACTTATCAAAAAATGGTTGTTTCTTAGGCCATAAGGATGATGGTGTATGAAATGGAAAATAGGAAAAAGAGCCTTTACTATTGCAAAGTATGTGGTGGTGTTAGCATGCACTACAAAAAGAAGTACTGTTGGCCTGTGCCTCTGACTGCATTGCTACATAAACACTTGCCAACGGAGATGGTCATGTTTTGTTTTGGCAATGGCTGACTGAACTGTTTTACTTCCACTGGGGTGATTATTTCTCAGCTGTTGTAAATCTGTGGCTGTATGTTGAGGCAATGTATATTGATTTTTATAAAACTTGAATGAAGGAAAAAATACAAATATAAGATTCTGTATTTATATTTTATCTAGCATGCCGTACTGTCTTTGAAGTCATCCTATTGGACAATATGCTAATCGTAGCTCATTGTATTAACCAGTTTGTTTTAATTGTTGCAGAGAATTGAAGTCCTTCGTAGTAGTTTTAGACAGCAGCTTGCTGATGCAATAGCCAAGATCAGTGCTGAATTCAAGGTTAGTATTACTGAATCTGCTTATATTTACCTTCCAAACATGGTGCTGGAAACATTCAACGTGTATTTTTTAAATGTGCCTCAATAGTGCATCATCTGACTTTTCTATTCCTTACAGTTTATGGCCACAAAATTTGGCTCCATAGTGTTACTTATTTCTGTGCTACAGAAATTGGGAGATGAGCTCCTCTCCTGATGAGTTCCAACATGGTCCGCATTGATTGGCATGTTTTGAAGGATGATAGCACGGGCATTCTGTGTATTATGGTCAGGTGAGGAGGGGTCGAAGGTCCTCCCTCTTTTCCCTCTCCGTGTTTGACCACAACAGGTTTAATTCTTTTCAAAGTGGATGTACTTGTCAATTCAGTGCGTGTTTGATTATTTATATGCTATGATCATAAAAAGAACCAATCGGACAGGGTTTCTTGAGTTAACGAAGAAGGAGGTTAGCTTTATTGTATTTAAACCGACCTAAGTAAAATAATAAACTAAGCTACAACTTTCACACACACACACTCGAGGTTCACATGCACACAAATAGGTTACAGAGTGGGGAAGGATAGATTGGTTGAGTTGAGTCCATAGAAAAAGGAGTGTTCAGTTAGTGGAGTTTGGTGATTTGGCTGGCTTCTTGCTGAATTCAGTCATCCTGAGGCTTCCTGTTTGAAGAGATATAGGCTGATTTGGTGCGTCTATTGGAGATAGCCAAATGGATGATTTCCTCCAACGGGGTCTCTGGTTGCAGCCGGAGTATGCAGAGGTGGTCAGTCAGCAAGCAGGGTTCAAAGCTTGCAAGTTGGAATGGAGAGACAGGGAGAAACAGGAGGGGCCCCCACTTGGGTCTGTATTTGTCATAGTCCAGATGCTTGTCCGCCTGCTGCAGAGAAACACCAGCTAAAAAAAAAAACAGCTGGGGGAGTGGGGGGTGGGGGTGGCTTGTCATATGACTGTCGCCCAGTGATTTAAGCATGGTAGTTAGCAGTGTATTTCTTTTTGCAACTAAAACAGCCCATGTCTGGGGATTCCTTTCTCACAACCAGGGTCCCATTGTCCCTGCTGAGTGATTCCAGCATTTCTTGTTTTTGTCCCATTGTTTAAGTAATAGTCTTGATGCCTTGCTAATGGGAACAGGCAGTTCCCTTAAATTTCCCAGGTGTTGGTTCTTGCTTGGACGGGGAAAACATTTTGTCTCCACCTCAAAGTCCTTGGAATGTAGGATACAGTGTTGCAAATTAGGTGGCCATCTTAAGCTGCTAGCAAAGTCAGCTTTTATCTGTTCCTTTTTAATTTCTTTTAAAAAAATAAATTCAGGTCTCCAGCCGGTGAATTAAAAAAATTATCATTCAACATAGCACATTGGCATGGCACATGTGTACACTGGAAGCATGCAGGGAGGATAGACTGTGATGTCAGTCAGCGTTGAATGCTGATTTGGCACCTGACCTGCCATTTTAGATCCTGTGTTACGACTGAGGCGGGAGGAATGCACTGTTTTTCTTGTTCCACTTCTCCACCGGTTACAACATATATTTAATTTTTACCTAGTTATCGATATGGTCAATCATAGACTCTATTTTTATCCCAAAATAAAATACACCAATATACACCAATCTGTTTCTTTAATAAACAACAAAATTATCAGTTTATAATAAAACAAGACATAACCAGTAACGAAGCAAAGCGTTAACACACAGATTGAAAAATGAAAGTTCCCTTAGCCCCTCACACACACGTACACCGGTTAATCGAAACAAAAAGAGACTTTCTCTTTGGAGCTCCATTACAAAAAAACAGACAAGAATACTTGCTAATTCTTGAAGAAAAAAGAGAAGAGATGGAAAGATGTCAGACGTGCTTTAGTTTGATTTAGCATCCCAAATACGCGTAGTCGGCTGTCACTGGAATCTTACTAGAACTGTTCTTTCCAGGCGAAATGTGGCAACACGGGCTGCAGGCAGGCCTTGCAGGAGAAATATAGCATCGATTTCTCTATTTCTTACACTCGCTTGTAAGAACTTCTCAAAGATTTGGAAATACTGGCAGGCTTTTCAAAGAGATGGGAAAAGCTGAGTTGGGGTTTTGTCGTTCAGGTTGATTTTTAAAACTCTTAGTCAAAACACTGTCTATACCCCAGCTGCCTGTCAAAAGCGAAACCATAATAACATCTCAGGAGTCAAGCCTCCTGACCCCTATAAATCTTGACCTGTCACTTCTTTGTAAACATCTTTCCCCAGGTCAAAATGTGTACTTATCTGAAAACTGTTCCAATAACTGTTGTTTACAAACCAAGTCCAAAAGACCTTCCGATGACCTCTTTTTAAAAAAAAAACAAAGCCCAGCATCTATGGAATCCTTTTTTTTCAGTTTTAAAACACAAGTCCTCAAAATTTAACAAAAAAATGGAAGCACTCGTAACACCTGTTTATGTCCGCTCTTAAACATGCACAGTTATACTCCTGTTTGCTGCGCAAGGGAACACCCACTTGTGTTATTTAAAGGTGAGGTGCTTTTCACTTGCTTTTTGCTGCTGGAGAGTTAGTGAAACTGATGTGTTATTGGAGGAGTTCTTTCAGTCAGAAGGTAGTGTGCTGGACTTTTGGAAGGAGTGGTGTGGTTTTGAAAGAGCACCCCTTGCACCCAATCATAGGGGCTATAGTTGCAGTTCCGCTTGAACTGCAGCATGATGGGGAGATTGAGCAGAGGCAGCAGAAAGGAGAAGCTGTTCGCAGAGGGAGGAGGAGGAAGGCTTTCAGCAGGAGGCCTTACGCACCTAAGGTCTTCAGACAGCACTTCTACCTGCACCTAAGCCAGGAGCAGTGTCTGTGGGAACTACAATTCACCAATGAGGTGGTCACAGGACAAAGATGACACTTAGCTGGCGACATCGGCAGCACATCTCAGTTTGTATCCATCACTGCATCTGGGAAGTCACTGAGGCCTTGTACAGCAGGAGAGGGGACGTCATTGTCTTCTCTCTAAACAAAGTGAAGTAGGAGGAGTGGGTATGTGGCTTTGCCAGGATAGCGGGTTACCCCATGGTGCAGGGAGCCATCGACTGCACACATGTAGTCTTGCAGGCGCTGCATCTCATTGGGGAGATGTACCGAAAAGGCAAAGGGTTCCACTCCCTGAATGTGCAAATGGTGTGTGACCACATCCAGACCATCATGTTGGTGAATTCCTGCTATCCTGACATAGAACCAGAGGGCAGCTGCCTAGTGACAAGTGCTACCCACGGTATATGCGGCTGATGGGCAGCACTGCTACAGCGACTGCCATGCTGCAACTAGGAACGTCATGAAGCAGACCATGGGTATACTGAAGCAATGGTTCCCCTGTCTGGACCGCTAGGTGGGGAGCTCTCCACTATTCGTTGTAGCATGTCTTCCGATTTGTGGTGGTGGTCTGAGTCCACCACAACCTTGCCAACTTGAGGGTGCAGTTCTTTCCACCAGGACATTGGGGAGACTGCAGGTAGCCTTGCAGGATGCCTTTGAGCAGTTCTGGGCCTTCAGGGCAGAGCTTCAGACTGCACTACCTCAACATGGGTGACAGCAGTCTGGGCTGGCTGACAGGCAACAGCAAGGGCACTGGTGAAATGGCAGTCGTGGGAGCACAAATGCTGTCATCCTGAGAGAGGACAGCTGGTTTGTTACACCCAGCCACTGCCATTCCCCTGGGGCGGCACCTCAGCAATCCTAGTACTCTGCTGGCACACAGTTTGCTAGATTGCTGTAGGACTCTGCAACTCCCTTTCAGCACATGTACCACAGCCATGATGGCAGCAGTCTGAGCCTTCATGACACCAAGATGGGCTTGCATTGTAACCAGCAGAGATCTCATGACCTCAGGTTGAGCTTCCACAGCAGCACTCAGATGTGCCTTTGTTGCAATGGAAGCTGAGACATTGGCCATCAGATGCTGCATCACAGATGGGTCAGCAAGTGCTCCCACGGAGTTGGCCACCACTTCCACTCTGGAAAGGATGGACTCCAAGCTCTATACAAGGCCCTGTGGCAAGTTGGAGTGGGACTCTTCCATGCTCCTTCACAGTAACAATAGGCTCTGTGGCAGGCCTGCTAATGCACCAAGCACCATCAAAAGATCAGGCTGAAGCCTGATTGGCGGCCTCCTGAAATCCCCAGCATCACAGATGCCAGTCTTCAGCCAATTCGATTCACTCCACGTCATATCAAGAAACGACAGAAGGCACTGAATACTTCAAAGGCTATGGGCCCTGACAACATTCTGGCAATATTATTGAAGACCTGTGCTCCAGAACTTGCTGTGCCCCTAGCCAAGCTGTTCCAGTACAGTTACAACACTGGCATCTACCTGGCAATGTGGAAAATTGCCCAGGTATGTCCTATACACAAAAAGCAGGACAAATCCAACCTGGCCAATTGCCACCCCATCAATCTACTCTCGATCATCAGTATACTGATGGAAGGTGTCGTTGACAGTGCAATCAAGCGCCACTTGTTTCGCAATAACCTGCTCAGTGACGCACTGTTTGGGTTCTGCCAGGGCCATTCAGCTCCTGACCTCATGACAGATTTGGTTCAAACGTGGACAAAAGAGCTGAACTCCAGAAGTGAGATGAGAGTGACTGCCCTTGACATCAAGGCAGCATTTGACTGAGTATGACATCAAGGAGCTCTAGCAAAATTGAGGTCAATGGGAATCAGGGAGAAATCTCTCCGCTGATTGGAGTCATTCCTAGCGCAAAGGAAGATGGTTGTGGTTGTTGGGGGTCAATCATCACAGCTCCAGGACATCACTGCAGAAGTTCCTCAGGGTAGTGTCCTAGGCCCAACCATCTTCAGCTGCTTTATCAATGACCTTCCTTCAGTCATAAGGTCAGAAGTGGGGATGTTTGCTGCTAATTGCACGATGTTCAGCACCATTCGTGACTCCTCAGATACTGAAGCAGTCCGTGTAAAAATGCAGCAAGACCTGGATAATATCCAGGCTTGGGCTGATAAGTGGCAAGTAACATTCGCGCCACACAAGTGCCAGGCAATGACTATCTCAAACAAGTGAGAATCTAACCATCTCCCCATGATATTCAGTGGCATTGCGATCGCTGAATCTCCCACTATCAACAACATCCTGGGGGTTACCATTGACCAGAAATGAACTGGAGTTGCTACAGTATTTATATGGCTACAAGAGCAGGTCAGAGGCTAGGAATCCTGCAAGGAGTAACCCACCTCCTGACTCCCCAAAGCCTGTCTACCATCTACAAGGCACAAGTCAGGAGTGTGATGCAATACTCTCCACTTGCCTGGATTGGTGCAGCTCCAACAACACTCAAGAAGCTCAACACCATCTAGGACAGAGCAGTCCGCTTGATTGGCACCCCACCCACAAGCATTCATTCCCTTCACCACCAACGCTCAGTGGCAGCAGTTTGTGTACCATCTGCAAGATGTACTCCAGCAATGCACCAAGGCTCCTTAGACAGCACCTTCCAAACCCGCGACCTCTACCACCGAGAAGGATAAGGGCAGCAGATGCATGGGAAAACAACCACCTACAAGTTCCCCTCTAAGCCACACACCATCCTGACTGGGAACTATTTCGCCGTTCCTTCACTGTTGTTGGGCCAAAATCCTGGAACTCCCTTCCTAATATCACTACCCCACTTGGATTTCAGCAGTTCAAGAAGGTGGCTCACTAACACCTTCTCAAGGGCAATTAGGGATGGGCAATAAATGCTGGCCTTGCCAGTGACGCCCACATCCCATGAATAAATAAATTTTAAAAAAAGCATCTCTGTGTGCCTACCCATCAGCATTTCCTGTACGCCACCCCATTGAAGTTCTCATCTGAGTCCTCTACAGAAAAATGAATGTGCAACCTTGCCGTCTGGTGAGCTGTCGCACATGCTATCATTTCCCCGCTGGCCTGGTTTCAGCCCACTCATGCCTGGTGCCTCACCATGTGCAGATACTGCCTCTATACTACCCTCTAAGGTGTGCACAGTGCCAGTATCTGAGCTAATGGCTGAGAGTGTCAGATCAAGTGATGGTGCTTCTTCCTCAGAGATGTGCTCGTCCTCTGGTCCTTGATCCTCATGCGCTATTAGCTGGGTAGGTGGCAGTTCTTTGCTATCTGAAAGCATAAATGCACAAGGGAAGGGCTGAAGTGAGGGAAGAGTAGTTGGGTAGAAAGCTGGAGGTGCATCGTTAAATCATCTGCAGCTTGTATATCACACCAGATTGCAGAATGAGGGTGAAGTGGGATTTGAGAAGTTGCATCAGGCAGGAACATAGTGTTACCTTGGATGGCTTCAATGGCACCTGTTGCCACGGCCTCACTGATTGTCATGACTATAATACCAAGCACCGTCTCCTCCGAGGAGGTGAGGACATGCAGCCATCCTTGTCCCCTGCCAGTTCTTTGCTGCTGCATCCTGTTATGTGTCACCTTATCCTGCAAGAGAAATGGAGGAGGTGCCAGTAAGTGTGTTGCAGTGTATTTGGGTGATGTGCTTGTCATAACTGAATAGCTGGAAGCATGTGGAAGCTGTGACATGTGGATGGGAGGCTTGCAATAGTGCTAAGTATATGAGCGTGAGGTCGAGCATATACATTTTATGCATGAGTCCTGATTACTAGAGATTGCTAATGTGTGAATCATGGGGGTGTGTTGCATTGAGTAGTGTGTGAGGTTGGTAGTGTGGTTGGTGGGATATGGCATTTGAAGATGCATTCACTGACCTTGACTACTTGTGTGAGGTCATTGAACTTTTTCCAGCACTATATCCAGGTCCTTGG
Source organism: Heterodontus francisci (assembly GCF_036365525.1). NCBI lineage: Eukaryota > Metazoa > Chordata > Chondrichthyes > Heterodontiformes > Heterodontidae > Heterodontus > Heterodontus francisci. The sequence goes on along the minus strand of NC_090372.1, from coordinate 170,927,653 downwards.
GGCCAGACTCCTGGAATTGACAGGATATCTGCTGCCATTGTGTTTGTAAGTCTAGAGGGTGTCCTGACCCCCTGTGGAAAGATGAGATCCCTCTTCCTTTCCACCTCTTGCACTAAGGCCTCCAGTGCTGCATCTAAGAACCTAGACACCCTCTGTCTGGCCTGCTGCTCTGGTTTCTTCCTACTCAGTGACTCTTCCCCAGCCACTTCCAGCACCTGCTGCAGCCAGAATGCACATCCCCTTTAAGAGATGTAGGCTGACTTTAAGAAGTTCAGGCTAGTTTTAATTGTGTTACGACCAAGGCGGGAGTAATGCACTGTTAATTCAGTCCCACTACTCCACAGGTTCACAGCATATTCGTAAAGTTTCCCATCTACCAGAAAATAGCCAAATTCAACACTCTATTTGCCCCCCAGAATAAAGTATACTAAACCAGGTTTCTTTAAACAACAACAAAATTATCTATTTATCAATAAGCTAAGTTTTAAATGATAAGGAGATAAATCTATATATATGAAAAGATTTTATAACTACTTATTTTTCCTGACCTTCATGCACACACATACTTTCAAAAACCAACAGTTAACCCAGGAAAAGGATGTATCGATTTTACAATGGTTTCTTAGGAATAAAATAATTGGTTGTCACGGTCTGGTAGCATATTTCTGGATCGGAGCGGTGTTCCTTAGTTGAATAGTCGGATGCCACACGTCTCTCCAGGCAAGATTAATGAACAGTCTGTGATGGGTAGGCGTTCAAGGCAATTTGTCTGCAGCAGGCGTCACACAGATCTTTCAGCAAAAGGGTGTAGCAACAGGTCTGCTTGGATTTTGAAGTAGTCATCTCACAGAAGAAGCTTTCTTGAGATTTCAGGATCTACCAAAAACACAGGAGTAACAGGAATCACTCTTGAGGCAGGGACTCTTGAGAGGCTGGAGGCAGTAGTAATATGCCACTCCCAAAACACAAGGCTTTCTCTCTCGAAAGCAGTGTTCCTCCCCATAGTGTAGCAACCCCTCTTTTCCTGGTCTTTCCCTCTCTTCAGGCAGGTCAAAGCCACACCTTAAATGTAGAATTACTTTCCAAGAGATGCAAGGCTTCTTTTGCCGAGAGTGGTAATACTTTCTGGGTCTTTCTGTCTTTCCAGGCAGACACAGCAACAAGGGTTTAGCTGCCATACATTTGATTTGCAAATCCTTCAAACTTCCTTTAACTTCATGAAGAAATTAGAATTTCACTTGATGCAGGAGCAACTGAACTCAACCCAAATGTGAAACTACCGTTTTCAATAGTGAAGTCATAAGACAGTCATAAATCTTCTTCCTTCTTTCTTCTTCTTCTTCTTCTTTGGCCTCCTTGTCTCGAGAGACAATGGATAAGCATCTGGAGGTGGTCAGCAGTTTGTGAAGCAGCGCCTGGAGTGGCTATAAAGGCCAATTCTAGATTGACAGACTCTTCCACAGGTGCTACAGATAAAATTGGCTGTCGGGGCTGTTACACAGTTGGCTCTCCCCTTGCACTTCTGTCTTTTTTCCTGCCAACTATTAAGTCTCTTCGATTCGCCACACTTTAACCCCGCCTTTATGACTGTCCGCCAGCTCTGGTGATCACTGGCAACTGACTCCCACGACTTGTGATCAATGTCACACGACTTCATGTCGCGTTTGCAGACGTCTTTAAAGCAGAGACATGGATGGCCGGTGGGTCTGATACCAGTGGCAAGCTCGCTGTACAATGTGTCTTTGGGGATCCTGCCATCTTCCATGTGGCTCACATGGCCAAGCCATCTCAAGTGCTGCTGGCTCAGTAGGGTGTATATACTGGGGATGTTGGCAGCTTCGAGGACTTCTGTGTTGGAGATACGGTCCTGCCACCTGATGCCAAGGATTCTCCAGAGGCAGCGAAGATGGAATGAATTGAGACGTTGCTCTTGGTTGACATACGTTGTCCAGGCCTCGCTGCCATAGAGTAAGGTACTGAGGACACAGGCTTGATACACTCGGACTTTTGTGTTCCATGTCAGTGCGCCATTTTCCCACTCTCTCTTGGCCAGTCTGGACATAGCAGTGGAAGCCCTTCCCATGTGCTTGTTGATTTCTGCCTCAAGAGACAGGTTACTGGTGATAGTTGAGCCTAGGTAGGTGAACCCTTGAACCACTTCCAGAGAGTGGTCGCCGATATTGATGGATGGAGCATTTCTGACGTCCTGTCCCATGATGTTCATTTTCTTGAGGCTGATGGTTAGGCCAAATTCATTGCAGGCAGCCGCAAACCTGTCGATGAGTCTCTGCAGGCACTCTTCAGTGTGGGATGTTAATGCAGCATCGTTAGCAAAGAGGAGTTCCCTGATGAGGACTTTCCGTACTTCTTCCGTACTTTCTTTGCTCTTAGACGGGCAAGGTTGAACAACCTGCCATCTGATCTTGTGTGAAGGAAAATTCCTCCTTCTGAAGACTTGAATGCATGTGAGAGCAGCTGGGAGAAGAAGATCCCAAACAGTGTAGGTGCGAGAACATAGCCCTGTTTCACACCTTCTTGGAAACAGGTCTTGCAGTCTGCACACTTCAAACACCAAGTGTCAGCATTCAGTGTTCACAGAAAATCCCTTTTCCCAGCTTTCAAAAACACACAGAATTCTTAGTTTACACCAAAAAAAAACTCTTGTGACAGTTGGACAAAAGCAAAATACTGTGGATACTGGAAATCAGGAATAGAAACAGTAAATGCTAGATATACTCAGCATCTGTGGAGAGACAAACAGAATTAACATTTCAGATCTTTGATCAGAACAAACTTTGCATGATGGCTGTATCATTTCTATTAGGTGAGGGATAATTGCACATTGTAATCCCTATGCTGGTTAAATGGGTCTTATTGAATTTTTTCCTCATGAATCTTAAAATTATCTCAAAAATCTTCAGTATTGACATGCAACTGAGGTACTTTTACAGGATGTTTTCTTCACTCTGTATCTGTTTTTGATTTTTTTGACTTGTGCATATTGTTCCTTGGTAGGCTGGGGGAGAAGAGGGCACACGATACTCTGAATTACAGGCATTAAGGTAGATAGGTATTGTGTGACATGAAGTGCCTCTTTCACTTATCACCCAACCAGGTGCAGTTCAAGTTTGAAAGTGCTTATTGCACATGTTGCACCATGTGTCAGTGTGATGGGAAAATCATTGGCCCACATTTTCCTGGGACTTGTGCCATTGTAATGTAGGAAACTTTGAACCTACGAAAGAAAGAGGAAATTGTAGAGATAATGACTTGCGTGATTAATTATGTGACTACATATTTTCCTTAGTTTTTCCTTCACTCTGTCATTACTCTTGCTGAAAAATTAGAAGGTAGTTATCATAGCTCCGCCTTCATTGAAATCAATGATGAATGCGATTTTCCGGCACACAAGGCAGTTTTTACATCACTTCCACTGCAACTGAAAAATAATGGTCCTGGGGATGTGCCAGTAGCTTGATTAATTGTCAGAGAAGGGAGTTCATGTGAAAATGCTCACAACATTTATAAATCCGAAAAGCCAATTTTGTGTGAAATTAAATTCAGAAAGACAGGAGACTTGGAGCTGGATTTTACACCAGGCAGATGGGAGCTGGCCACCGACATAAAAGTCGGTGGTGAACCCGCATCCACTCAGCCCAGAGAGCCGACCCACATTTTACGGGTCTCCGGGCTTCAATTGTTCAGAGGCGGGACTTACACCTGCTTGAAGCTGACCAATCATCGTGCCAGCAGCTCTTAGTCCCAGCAGCGCTACCGGGAGTGGTGGCCACTGCTGGGACTGCAGCCCAGCCGAGGACATGGAGCCAGGACTGAAGGTAAGTTGGGTTTGCCTCGCCAGAGGAATCGGTCGCGAACCGGTGAGGCAAGGGTGGTCGTTTGGGGGGAAGGGGGGCATCTCGGGTCCTGGGGGTGGTTGGGGAAGCGGGGGCAGCCCTCAATCGGGCACCCTGTGCCAGATTCAGGGCCCCCCCCAGGTGCGCTGAGAGGTCGCCAGGTATCACTGGGCGGCCTTTCACGTCTACCAAACGCCCGCTTGCCACGGGTAAAATACCCGTGGAAGTGGATGAAGGTCCTTAAGTGGCTGTTAAGTGGCCACTTCAGGGCCTTAATTGGCCTGGGGCGGGCGGCCTGTTTCTCGTCCCCCGCGGCCCACGTAAAGTGGGGCGGAGGCAGTAGTGGGCTGGGAAGGCCTCCTGGAGCTTCCTGCTGAATTTTACGTCACCCCCGCCATCATCTAGTTCACTGGGGTGGCGTAAAATTCCAGCCTTGGTCTGCCTGGGTTAGAAATGAATTGTTTAATCTCACATGAACGCTTGTTGTTGGATTTGAATTACTATCGTGCCATTGCTTCTTGGAGCAAATGGTTTCTGATAAAATTGCGTGTATAGTTGGTTGGCTGAATGCTGCATGCAAATCGTTGGGATTATAAAATGCAGATTTAGAAGTTTAAGTTTTACAACTTAATTGTTTCCATATCAACATATTTTGCTAAATTTAATCGATTATCACCCTACAACCATGAGCCTGCAAGTTCTGTAAAGGCTGTAACCAAAAATACAAGAAGTCAGGCTTTTGCTTTCAATTAAATTTTAATAAGAAACAACAGACTCATATGATCTAATTTAAGGCATGTACAGAGGTTTTTATTCACGCATACAACACAACAACAACTTTTATTCAAAAGCAAAATACTGCAAAGGCTGGAAACTGAAACAAAAACAGAAAATGCTGTAAATACTCCGCAGGTCAGGCAGCATCTGTGGAGAGAAAAACAGTGTTAACGTTTCAGGTCTGTATGACCTTTCATCAGAACTCTTAAACAATTTTTATAGCACTTGTAACATAAAACATCCCAAGGCCCTTCACGAGCATAATCTGACAAAACAAATTAGACACTGAGTCACAGAAGGAGATATTAGGACAGGTGTCCCAAAACTTGGTCAAAAAGGTAGGTTTTAAGGAACATCGGGACATAGGAGCAGGACTAGGCCATTCAGGCCATCACTCCTGCTCCGCCATTCAATTAAGTCATGGTTGATCATCTACCTCAATGCCACTTTCCACGTTATCCAAATATCCCTTGATGCCATTATTATCTAGATATCTATCGATTTCTGTCTTGAACATGCTTAATGATTGAGCTTCAACAGCCCTCTGTGGTAGAGAATTCCAAAGATTCGCCATCCTCTGAGTGATGAAATTCTTCCTCATCTCAGTCTTAAATGGCCTACCTCTTATTCTGAGACTATGTCCCCTGGTTCTAGACTCACCAGCCAGGAAAACATCCTATCTACATCCACCCTGTCATGCCCTGTAAGAATTTTGTAAGTTTTCAATGGGATCACCTCCCATTCTTCGAAACTCTAGAGAATACAGGCCCAGCTTCCTCAATCTCTCCTCATTAGACAATCCCGCCATCCCAGGGATTTGTCTGGTGAACCTCCAATGCACTCCCTCTATGGCAAGTATGTCCTTCCTTAGATAAGGAGACCAAAACTGCACACAATACTCCAGGTGCGGTCTCACCAAGGCTCTATACAATTGCAGCAAGACTTCTTTACTTCTGTACTCAAAACACCTTGCTATGAAGGCTTGCGATAAGGAGCCCTTTAAAGGAGGAGAGAGAGGCAGAAGGTTTAAGGTGGAAATTTCAGAACTTGCAGCTTTGACAGCTGAAGGCAGAGCCACCAGTGATGGAGTAAAGGATGTTGGAAATCCATAAGAGACCAGAATTGGAGAAATGTAGAGTTCACAGAGGATTGTAGGGGTAGAGGAAGTTATAGAGATAGGGAGTGGTAAGGTCATGGGAGGGATTTGAATGCAAAATGAGGCTTTGGTGGGCTGGGAGCCCATGTAGATCAGTGAGCACATTAGTGATAGGTGACTGGACTAGTTGTGAGTCAGGGAATGGGCAGCTGAGCTTTGGATGAGCTGAAATTTAGAGAGGATAGAAGGTGGGAGCCTGGCCAGAAGACCACTAAGTCTGGAGGTAACAAGATTATGGCTGAAGATTTCAGCAGCAGATGGGCTAAGGCAGGGCCAAAGATGGATGATATTATAGAGGTCAAAGCAAGCAGTGTTGGTGATGGAAAGGAAATGGGGTCGGAAAGTCACCTTAGGGTCAACTAGGATGCCTAAATTGGTTCAGCCTCAGACAGTGGCCAAAAAGGTGGATGGAATAGGTGACTACAGAGCAGAGTTTCTGATGGTAGCTAAAGTCAAGGTCTTTGATATTCCAAGTGTTTAATTGAAGGAAATTTCTGCCCATTTGCATGAACTCTGCAGCATGACAACACAGGGACACTGGAGGGATTGAGGGAAGTGATGGTATGGACGAGCTGCATGTTGTCAGCGTACATGTGGAATTTGACATGATTTTGGATGATGCCACTGAGGGGTGTCATGTTGATGCAAAATAGCAGGTTGGCTAAGAATAGACCTTCAGACGACTCTAGAGGTAACAGTGTGGGAGTGGGAAGATAAACCATTGCAAGAGGTTCTCTGCTAGGACTGGATTGATAAGAATGGAACCAGACTAGGGCAGCCCCACTCAGCTGGATAACGAAAGAGAGGTGTTGGAGGAGGATGTGGTCAACTATGTCAAAGGCTGCAGGTGGATTGAGAAGGATGAGGAGGGATAGTGCACCATGGTCACAGTCACGTAAGATGTAATTTGTGACTTTGATTAGAACTGTCTTAGTGCTGTGGCAGAGGTGGAAACCTGATTGGAAAGGTGCAAATATGGAGTTGTGGGAAGGATAGGTATGGATTTGGGAGGCAACAACATGTTCAAGCACTTCAGAAAGGAAATTGGAGATTGTAGTTTGCAATAACAGCATCCAGGGAGGGTTTTTGAGGAGGGTGGTGATGTAGGGGGCCAGTAACAGAGGAAAGAGAAACATTTACAATATCAGCTAGCATGGGGGCCAAGAATTCAAGTTGGGTGGTCAGCAGGTTAGTGGGATTAGGGTCAAGAGGGCAGGAGGTGCGTCTCATATGCAATATCAGCTTGGAGAGGGCATGAAGGGAGATAGGAGAGAAAGTGCAGAAAAATGCGAGATATTATGGGTGTGTATAACATCATTAGCAGCATCCCCAACACCGAACACCTATTCCTGCTGGGGGACTTTAATGCCAGGGTTGGGGCCGACCATGACTCATGGCCCTCCTGCCTTGGGCGCTATGGCGTTGGAAGGATGAATGAGAACGGGCAGAGACTGCTTGAGTTGTGTACCTATCATAACCTCTGCATCACCAACTCGTTCTTTCACACTAAACCCTGTCACCAGGTTTCATGGAGGCACCCAAGATCACGTCGTTGGCACCAGCTAGACCTCATTGTCACAAGGCGAGCCGCCTTAAACAGTGTTCAAATCACACGCAGCTTCCACAGTGCGGACTGCGACACCGACCACTCCCTGGTGTGCAGCAAGGTTAGACTCAGACCAAAGAAGTTGCATCATTCCAAGCAGAAGGGCCACCCGCGCATCAACACGAGCAGAATTTCTCACCCACAGCTGTTACAAAAATTTCTAAATTCACTTGTAACAGCCCTTCAAAACACTCCCACAGGGGATGCTGAGACCAAGTGGGCCCACATCAGAGACGCCATCTATGAGTCAGCTTTGACCACCTACGGCAAAAGTGCGAAGAGAAATGCAGACTGGTTTCAATCTCATAATGAAGAGCTGGAACCTGTCATAGCCGCTAAGCGCATTGCACTTTTGAACTACAAGAAAGCCCCCAGCGATTTAACATCCGCAGCACTTAAAGCAGCCAGAAGTACTGCACAAAGAACAGCTAGGCGTTGCGCAAACGACTACTGGCAACACCTATGCAGCCATATTCAGCTGGCCTCAGACACCGGAAACATCAGAGGAATGTATGATGGCATGAAGAGAGCTCTTGGGCCAACCATCAAGAAGATCACCCCCCTCAAATCTAAATCGGGGGACATAATCACTGACCAACGCAAACAGATGGACCGCTGGGTTGAGCACTACCTAGAACTGTACTCCAGGGAGAATGCTGTCACTGAGACTGCCCTCAATGCAGCCCAGCCTCTACCAGTCATGGATGAGCTGGACATACAGCCAACCAAATCAGAACTCAGTAATGCCATTGATTCCCTAGCCAGCGGAAAAGCCCCTGGGAAGGACAGCATTACCCCTGAAATAATCAAGAGTGCCAAGCCTGCCATACTCTCAGCACTACATGAACTGCTATGCCTGTGCTGGGACGAGGGAGCAGTACCCCAGGACATGCGCGATGCCAACATCATCACCCTCTATAAAAACAAAGGTGACCGCGGTGACTGCAACAACTACCGTGGAATCTCCCTGCTCAGCATAGTGGGGAAAGTCTTTGCTCGAGTCGCTCTGAACAGGCTCCAGAAGCTGGCCGAGCGCGTCTACCCTGAGGCACAGTGTGGCTTTCGTGCAGAGAGATCGACTATTGACATGCTGTTCTCCCTTCGTCAGATACAGGAGAAATGCCGTGAACAACAGATGCCCCTCTACATTGCTTTCATTGATCTCACCAAAGCCTTTGACCTCGTCAGCAGACGTGGTCTCTTCAGACTACTAGAAAAGATCGGATGTCCACCAAAGCTACTAAGTATCATCACCTCATTCCATGACAATATGAAAGGCACAATTCAACATGGTGGCTCCTCATCAGAGCCCTTTCCTATCCTGAGTGGTGTGAAACAGGGCTGTGTTCTCGCACCCACACTTTTTGGGATTTTCTTCTCCCTGCTGCTTTCACATGCGTTCAAATCCTCTGAAGAAGGAATTTTCCTCCACACAAGATCAGGGGGCAGGTTGTTCAACCTTGCCCGTCTAAGAGCGAAGTCCAAAGTACGGAAAGTCCTCATCAGAGAACTCCTCTTTGCTGACGATGCTGCTTTAACATCTCACACTGAAGAATGCCTGCAGAGTCTCATCGACAGGTTTGCGTCTGCCTGCAATGAATTTGGCCTAACCATCAGCCTCAAGAAAACGAACATCATGGGGCAGGATGTCAGAAATGCTCCATCCATCAATATTGGCGACCACGCTCTGGAAGTGGTTCAAGAGTTCACCTACCTAGGCTCAACTATCACCAGTAACCTGTCTCTAGATGCAGAAATCAACAAGCGCATGGGTAAGGCTTCCACTGCTATGTTCAGACTGGCCAAGAGAGTGTGGGAAAATGGCGCACTGACACGGAACACAAAAGTCCGAGTGTATCAGGCCTGTGTCCTCAGTACCTTGCTCTACGGCAGCGAGGCCTGGACAACGTATGCCAGCCAAGAGCGACGTCTCAATTCATTCCATCTTCGCTGCCTTCGGAGAATACTTGGCATCAGGTGGCAGGACTATATCTCCAACACAGAAGTCCTTGAAGCGGCCAACATCCCCAGCTTATACACACTACTGAGTCAGCGGCGCTTGAGATGGCTTGGCCATGTGAGCCGCATGGAAGATGGCAGGATCCCCAAAGACACATTGTACAGCGAGCTCGCCACTGGTATCAGACCCACCGGCCGTCCATGTCTCCGTTATAAAGACGTCTGCAAACGCGACATGAAATCGTGTGACATTGATCACAAGTCGTGGGAGTCAGTTGCCAGCATTCGCCAGAGCTGGCGGGCAGCCATAAAGACAGGGCTAAATTGTGGCGAGTCGAAGAGACTTAGTAGTTGGCAGGAAAAAAGACAGAGGCGCAAGGGGAGAGCCAACTGTGCAACAGCCCCAACAAACAAATTTCTCTGCAGCACCTGTGGAAGAGCCTGTCACTCCAGAATTGGCCTTTATAGCCACTCCAGGCGCTGCTTCACAAACCACTGACCACCTCCAGGCGCGTATCCATTGTCTCTCGAGATAAGGAGGCCCAAAAGAATAGGAAATGATGAACAATCTAAATCTGAGAACTGCTATACTCGCTCAGTGAACTCTGTTTAGGAAACTAGTAAAATTTGGAATAAGTTAGCAACAGTAAGATTCATGTGCTAGACTGCAAGATTTATGGGGTATGTTGCCAAACTTATTGCAGAAATATTTGGGCCATAGTATTTAGTTCCTCATATTTCCATGTATATCAGATTGGTATGCATGGTCCTTTTGGACTAGTATTTTCTAACATTTTAGAAATGGTCTTTCATTGTACTCACTTTACTCAACCTAAGTAGCAGAAATTGAAGTGTAACGAGCATAACTGGAGGTAATTGGACTTGCATGCCACTCTCCCCCCACCCAGTGCCAAAAAAATTGCTCTTTTAGTATTTTTGTTCTACTGATGTATGTTAAGCTTATATTATATTCTGGGAATAGACATAAATAATATCAAAGTGTGGTATCATGTACATGGAAAATTGAATAATTACAGAATGTAAAACTAGATAATACCTATGTAGATGTTAGAGTTTGGATACAGACCTAAAAAGGTCAGCAAAATACATTAGTTATCATTTAGTAAATATAGTTTTCTTAAACAATTGATGTAGTTCTTGGAAAAATTGTTGATAATAAATGAACTTGAATCTAAGTGAGAATCCAAGTGTTTGATTAATCATAGTTGCCATCTGTTACAACAATCTAGATGGAGACTTTGGTGGAGTCAAACAAAGTTTAAACTGCAGTGCAATATTTGCATTAATGGTTCTCTGATAACAAACAAGAGATTGTTGATGAGCTTTAGGTTGTTACACAGGGTGCTATTAGTATTTCCAGATGAAATCCTTTTTAAAAGAAAGTATGCATTTCCTTCTCTTTCTTTCAATGGTTAATTTGGAATGGTGCCAATAAGGCACTAATTTCACTTCCTCTATCCGTAGCGTCTGTGCCCTTCTGTCGCTCAGTCTACAATCATACTGTTGGGTCCTATTTCTCTAAATATTATTGATATGCAAAATATACAATTAATAGCTTCCTCGTCTTCCCTCCTGTGACCAGTTCCTTGTCATTGTGTTATAGCTTTAAAACTATTAACTAGAGGTCAGTTGCTTTCTAAACAACAAGGGGGGAAACAGACTAAAAGCAGCATGTGGTTGTCACACAAAAAGCAACTGTATCTGCTTTGCCATCTTGTGGCCAGTTGACAAATGCATTTCTCATGGATTTAGACCCCTGTGATGCCTCATTGTAATCTTGCATCAGCCTCTGGTAGCTATCTAATGATAAGCTTTAACTTCAGTTCACTGAGCTTTTAAAAGCTGTTAGTCATTTCTGTAGGCAAACAATAGTATAATAACCCATAATTAACAATGGACGCATATATTTTCAAACTATGCATGATATAATGCTTGTGAAGTTTATTGGTCACTGTAAATGCCTGTTCATTTTTAACATTTTCTGTATAAAACTTTGAAGGTTACTCTGCAATCCAAAGAGCATTAATACAAGGTCATGTTAAGGTTCCTAACTACTATTTCAAGATAAAATTGCAACCAAAGGTTTTTGTAAATATTTCCTTCATTTTTCCTCAGCCCTACTCACATTTTAAGCTAATTTCTCATTGTTCTTTTAAGATTACCTTTCCTTCTTTGTATGGTGTACTATTTCTTGATTGAGATGATAAATAGACCTCCTTAAAGGTCTTGACTGTTGGTTACTGTTGGTTATAAAGCACAACAACTTGCATTTATATAGCACCTTTAACATAGTAAAACGCCCTAAGGCCCTTCACAGAAGCATTATCAAACAGAAATTTGACACCAAGCCATATAAGAAGATATTAGGACAGATAACCAAAAGTTTGGAGAAAGAAGTAGGTTTTAAGAGGCATCTTAAAGGAGGACAGAGAGGTAGAGAGGCAGAGAAATTTAGGGAAGGAATTCCAGAGCTTAGGGCATAGGCAGCTGAAGGCACGGTGGAGCAGTTAAAATCAGGGATGTGCAGAAGGCCAGGATTGGTGATGCTTGGAGATCTCAAAGACTTGTAGGACTGGAGAAAGCCACAGAGATCTTGAAGGGTGAGGCCATGGAGGGATTTGAAGAGAAGAATGAGAATTTAAAAATTTTAAACCAGCTACGAATAGATGTATAACAGAAAGCAGCTGTGACTTTTATTTGTTCCTTACTGAGAAGATCCAAACCTTTGCTAGATTCCCATTGGCATTGATATGGCTGAGGGAATGCTTTGGGGAAGTGAAACAGAACCATGCAAGTCTATGGACCCTTGTTGCAATGTGCCAAAACCAACACACTTTCTAAACATATTGGACATTGTTTTAAGGATACTGCTTATTTAAAAAAGAGGTATTAATTCCTTTTAGGTCTCTTTGAACCTCATGAATTTCAATTGAACTACAATAAGTAAATACGGAAAAATATTGTGACAAAAGATTTCATAGAAAATGTTCAGGTTGTAATATGAGGAATCTGCATGAACAGACAGCCTTCTTCTGGTATAAGAATGTGAAGAATTATTTCTGCAAGGTTATAGAACAGCACAGTACAGGCCCTTCGGCCCACGATGTTGTGCCGACCCTTTAACCTACTCTAAGATCAAACTACCTACATACCCTTCATTCTACTATCAATTTATGAAATCTAATTTTGTGAGTTCATTGTAAATAAACATTTGTTCTATAGTATTGTGGAAATGGAATTTTTAGGAACATAGGAGCAAGAGTTCAACCCTTCAAGCCTGTTTCCCATTCAATTAGATCATGGCTCATCTGTATCTTAACTTCATCCACCCACCTTGGTTCTGTAACCTTTAATACTAACAAAAATCTATCAATAAAAGCAAAATATTGCAGATACTGGAAATCTGAAATAAAACAGAAAGTACTGGAAATACTTAGCAGTTCTGGCAGCATCTGTGGAGAGAGAAACAGAGTTAACATTTCAGATCGATGACCTTTCATCAGAACTGGCAAAGGTTAGAAATGTGGTAGGTTTTGAGCAAGTGAAAGGTGGGGGGGGGTGGTGGAGAAGAACAAAAGGGAACATCTGTGAGAGGGCAGAGAGAGTAAATGACAAACATGTCATGGACCAAAAGGCAAAGGGAGTGGTAATAATTGTAGTAAAAGACAAAGCATTTGTCCAGAGAGAGTGTTAATGGGCAGAATAATGAACAGTTCTGTCCAAAATCAAAAACATGAAAAACAAGTATATGACCGGATCATGGTCTGAAATTGTTGAACTCAGTGTTGAGTCCAGAAGGCTGTAAAGTGCCTAATCGGAAGATGACATGCTGTTCCTTGAGCTTCACTGGAACACTGCAGCAGGCCAAGGACAAATGTAGGTGTGAGAGCAAGGTGGTGAATTAAAATGGCAAGCAACCCGAAGCTCAGGTCATGCTTGTGGACTGAGCGGAAGCGTTCTGCAAAGCGGTCATCAGTCTGCATTTGGTCTCACCAATGTAGAGGAGAGAGCATTGTGAGCAGCAAATACAGTGTACTAAATTGAAAGAAGTACAAGTAAATTGCTGTTTCACCTGGAAGGCGTGTTTGGGGTCTTGGATGGTGAGGAACGAGGAGGTAAAAGGGCAGGTGTTACACCTCCTGCGATTGCATGGGAAGGGGACGAGGTGTCAGGGTGATGGAGGAATGGACCAGGGTGTTGTGGAGGGAATGCTCCCTTGGGAATGCTGGGAGGGGAGGGGAAGATATGTTTGGTGGTGGCATCATGCTGGAGGTGGCAGAAATGGCAGAGGATGATCTTTTGGATGTGGTGGCTGCTGGGATGGGAAGTGATGACCTTAAACCGGAGCAGCGGCTGTTGGTGGGCTCTCTAGCTGTGTCGGTGCGCACTGGATTTCAAAAGAGGAAAAAAACTACAAGTGACATCAAGGGAGATCTGTAAGCTGATTGGTTGGTAAGTAACAGTTGTTATTACCTGTAAATAGCTTAAAAAAAATCAGGGGGAGAAAAGTTCTTTTTTTGAATCCTCAAATAGCTACCTTGTAAGTGATAAGGTTAGTACTATGAAGGTTTTGTTTTAATTAGTGTAATTTATTAATAATTACTAATTAGAATAGTGCTGATCAGACATAGTGAGGCAGCAAGTTGCGTGTGAGGGATTTTACTGACTAGGGGAAGGAGGCGCTCTTTGCAGTCTTTTTTCTTTCAAAATATTTAACATCCGAATTAATTAATTAAATAGAATAGAGATGGCTGGGCAGGCGATGTGTTACAGCTGTACTATGTGGGAGCTGGTGGACGCCGGTGTGATCCACGGTGACCACATCTGCAGCAAGTATTGGCTGCTCGAGGACCTTCGGCTCAGAGTTGATGAGCTGGAGTCCGAGCTGCAGACACTGCGACACATCAGGGAGGGGGAGAGTTACCTGGATACTGTGTTTCAGGAGGCAGTGACACTCCTTAGATTAATTACACCAAATTTGACTGTGGTTAGGGACAGGAGGGTGTGACTGTGAGTGAGGCAGGTATGGGGATCCAGAATTTAACTTTGGAGGAGCCTCAGCCAGTGCCTTTTTCCAATAGATACGAGGTTCTTGCTCACGGTGTGGACGAGGGCACAGGCTGCAGGGAGGATGAGCAAACTGACCACAGCACTGTGTTTCAAGTGGGGGGAGAAAGGAGAAATGTAGTAGTAATGGGGATAGCATAGTTAGGGGAATAGATACTGTTCTCTGCAGCAAAGGCAGGGAGTCCGGAAGGCTGTGTTGCCTGCCTGGTGCCAAGGTTAAGGACATCTCTTCTGGGCTGGAGAGGAACTTGGAGTGGGAGGGGAATGATCCAGTTGTCGTGGTCCACGTAGGTACCAACGACATAGGTAGGACTAGGAAAGAGGTTCTGCTGAGGGGCTATGAGCAGCTCGGGGCTGAATTAAAAAGCAGAGCCACAAAGGTAATAATTTCCAGATTACTACCTGAGCCACGTGCAAATTGGCGTAGGGTAAATAAGATTAGAGATAAAGCGTGGCTCAAAGATTGGTGTGGGAGAAATGGGTTCCGATTCATGGGGCACTGGCACCAGTACCGGGGAAGGAGAGAGCTGTTCCATTGGGATGGGCTCCATTTGAACCATGCTGGGACCAGTGTCCTGGCGAATCGTATAACTAGGGTTGTAGATAGGACTTTAAACTAATTAGTGGGGGGGAGGGTTCAATTGAAGGGAAGTTTAAAAAAATCAAAAAAGAGTGAGAGAGCAGAGGTGCAGGATAGTGAAGAGGCAAATGGTAATCAAAGTAGGACAGGAAGGGGCAGCAAATATAAGAAGAGTGCAGCAGAAATTAGAACCAGAATAAGTAATAATGGCAAAAGGTCAAAGCTTAAGGCTCTTTATCTGAATGCACGCAGCAATTGTAACAAGATAAATGAGTTGATGGCACAAATAGAAATTAATGAGTCTGATTTGATAGCTAATACAGAGACGTGGTTGCAGGGTGACCAAGACTGGGAACTCAATATTCAAGGATTTTCAACGTTACGGAAAAATAAGCATAAAGGAAAAGGAGGTGGGGTAGTTTTGTTAATAAAGGAAGGTATCAATGCGGTGGTGAGTAGTGATATAGGTGCAATAAATTTTGATGTGGAATCAGTTTGGGTGGAAATAAGGAATAGCAAGGGGAAGAAGTCACGGGTGGGAGTTGTCTATAGGCCCCCGAAGACTTGCCTCACCGTGGGACAAAGTATAAATTGGGAAATAACGGAGGCGCGTAAGAAGGGCGCTACAATTGTCATGGGTGATTTTAATCTGCATATTGACTGGACAAGTCAGGTTGGCAGAGGTAAAATGGAAGACGAATTTGTAGAATGCATCAGGGATTGTTACTTAGAGCAATACGTTGCAGAACCTACCTGGGAACAGGCTATTTTAGATCTAGTAATGTGTAATGAGGTAGGATTAATAAGAGATATCGTAGTTAAGGATCCTCTAGGGGGTAGTGATCACAACATGGTAGAATTTCAAATTCAGTTAGAGGGTGAGCAACTCGGGTCTCAAACCAGTGTCCTCAACTTAAACAAGGGCAATTACAGAGGTCTGAAGAAAGAGTTGTCTAAAGCGGGCTGGGAAAATAGACTAAGGGGAAGGTCAGTGGATGAGCAGTGGCAGACAGTTAAGTAGATATTTCATAACGCTCAGCAAAACTTTATCCTGGTCAAAAAGGACTCGATGAGATGGATGAGCCATCCGTGGTTAACAAAGGTGGTCAAGGAGAGTATACAATCAAAAACTAAGGCTTACGAAGCAGCGAGAACTAGTGGTAGGCCAGAGGATTGGGAATTTTTTAGGAAGCAGCAGCTGATGACTAAAAAGCTAATAAAGAGGGAGAAAATTGATTCTGAAAGTAAATTGGCTAGAAATATAAAAACAAACAGCAAGAGCTTCTACGGGTATATAAAAAGAAAGAGAGTAGCTAAAGTGAGTGTGGGACTCTTGGAGGATGTGACCGGAGAATTGATAATGGGGAACAGGGAAATGGCAGATAATTTAAACCAATATTTTGCATCAGTCTTCATGGTGGCAGACACTGTAAACATCCCACAAATATTAGAAGCTAATGGGAGGAAAGATCTTAGAGAAATACAGCACTGAAACAGGCCCTTCAGCCCATCGAGTCTGTGCCAACCATCAACCACCCATTTATACTAATCCTACATTAACCCCATATTCCCTACCATATCCCCACAATTCTCCTACCACCTACCTACACCAGGGGCAATTTACAATGGCCAATTTACCTATCAACCTGCAAGTCTTTGGCTGTGGGAGGAAACCAGAGCACCTGGCAGAAACCCACGCGGTCACAGGGAGAACTTGCGAACTCCACACAGGCGGTACCCAGAACCGAACCCGGGTTGCTGGAGCTGTGGTGCTAACCACTGTGCCACCCTTGTAACAGTCTCTATCACGAGGGACAAAGTATTTGACAAACTAATGGGACTAAAGGCAGACAAGTCACCAGGACCTGATGGCCTGCATCCAAGGGTTTTAAATGTTTAGTTTAGTTTAGTTTAGAGATACAGCACTGAAACAGGCCCTTCAGCCCACCGAGTCTGTGCCGACCATCAACCACCCATTTATACTAATCCTACACTAATTCCATATTCCTACCACATCCCTACCTGTCCCTATATTCCCCTACCACCTACCTATACTAGGGGCAATTTCTAATGGCCAATTTACCTATCAACCTGCAAGTCTTTGGCATGTGGGAGGAAACCGGAGCACCCGGAGGAAACCCACGCAGCCACAGGGAGAACTTGCAAACTCCACACAGGCAGTACCCGGAATTGAACCCGGGTCGCTGGAGCTGTGAGGCTGCGGTGCTAACCACTGTGCCGCCCTGTGAAGGAGCTGCAGAGATAGTGGAGGCATTGGTCGAAATATTCCAGAACTCACTGGATTCCGGGAGGGTTCAAGCGGATTGGAAAACTGCTGATGTGACGTCCCTGTTCAAGAACGGTGGGAGACCAATTGCAGGAAACTATAGGCCAGTCAGCCTAACATCGATCGTTGGGAAAATGCTGGAGTCCATTATTAAGGAAGAAATAGCAGGATATTTAGAAAAGCATAATGCAATCAAACAGAGTCAACATGGTTTTGTGAAAGGGAAATCATGTTTGACAAATTTGCTGGAGTTCTTTGAGGATATAACAAGCAGAGTTGATAAGGGGGAACCGATAGATGTAGTGTATTTAGATTTCCAGGAGGCATTCGATAAGGTGCCACATAAAAGATTATTGTACAAGATAGGAACTCATGGTATTTGGGGTAATGTATTAGCATGGATTGAGGATTGGTTAACCGACAGAAGACAGAGTCGGGATTAATGGGTCTTTTTCAGGTTGGAAAGACATAACTAGTGGAGTGCCACAAGGATCAGTCCTCGGATCTCAATTATTTACTATCTATATTAATGACTTGGAGAAGGGAGCCGAGTGTAATATATCCAAATTTGCTGACGATACAAAAATAGGTGGGAGGGCATGTTGTGATGAGGACATAAGGAATCTGCAAGGGGATATAGATAGGTTGAGTGAGTGGGCAAAACTTGGCAGATGGAGTTTAATGTAGGAAAGTGTGAGGTCATGCATTTTGATCGGAAACATCAAAAGGCAGATTATTATTTAAATGGAGAGAGACTTCAAAAAAGTGCAGCACAGAGGGATCTGGGTGTTCTTGTGCGTGAAAAACTAAAGGTTAGCATGCAGGTGTAGCAAGTAATTAAGAAGGCAAATGGAATTTTGGCCTTTATTGCTAGGGGGTTGGAGTTTAAAAATAGGGAAGTCGTGTTACAACTGTATAGGGTGTTGGTAAGGCCGCACCTGGAGTACTGTGTACAGCTTTGGTCCCTGTATTTAAGAAAGGATATACTGGCATTGGAGGCAGTTCAAAAGAGATTCACTAGGCTGATTCCTGGGATGAAGGGGTTGACTCATCAAGAACGGCTAAACAGGTTAAGCCTTTATTCATTAGAGTTTAGAAGAATGAAGGGTGATCTTATTGAAACGTACAAGATTCTGAGGGTGCTTGACAGGGTAGATGTTGAGAAGATGTTTCCATTAGTTGGGGAATCTTGAACTAGGGGACATAGTTACAGAATAAGGGGACACTCATTTAAAACTGAGATGTGAAGGAATTTCTTCTCAGAGTGTAGTGAATGTCTGGAATTCTCTACCCCAGAGAGTTGTGGAGGCTAGATCACTGAAAGTATTTAAAGAGGATGTAGATAGATTTTTGAAATATCAGGGATTTGAGGGCTTTGAGGAGCTGGCATGAAAGAGGAGTTGAGGTCTGGGGCAGATCAACCATGATTTTATTGAATGGCAGGGCAGGCTTGAGGGGCCGAATGGCCTAGTCCTGCTCCTATTTTTTATGTTCTTATGACGAGGGGAACCCTGTTGTGGTTCTGGGAGGGAGGGGAAGGGTTGAGGGCAGAAGTGTGAGAAATGGGCCGGACATGGTTGAGGGCCCTGTCAACCACAGTTGGGTGGGGGAGAAGCCTTTTTTGAGGAAAAAGGAAGACATATTAGAAGTGCTGTTGTGGAAGGTTGCATTTTCCGAACAGATGCGACGGAGACAGAGAAACTGGGAGAATGGAATGGAGTCAGGAGGCAGGGTGTGAGGAAGTCTAGCCAAGGTAGTTGTGGGCTTATAATGAATATTAGTAGACAGCCTATCCCCAGAAATGGAGACAGAGAAGTCGAGGAAGGGAAGGGAAGTGTCGAAATGGATCATTTGAAGGTGAGAGATAGGTGGAAATTGGAAACAAAGTTGCAGACATTTTCCAAGTACGGGCGAGAGCAATAAACTGCACCAGTACAGTCGTCAATGTACCGGAAGAAGAGTTGGGGAGGGGGCCTGAGTAGGACTGGAACAAGGAATGTTTGACATACCCCACAAAAAGGCAAGCATAATTAGGATCTACGCGGAAACACCTTTTATTTGGAGGAAGTGCGTGAAGTTGAAGGGGAAGTTGTTCAAGGTGAGAACAAGTCCAGCCAGGCGAAGGAGGGTCATAGAGTTATACAGCACAGAAAAGCCCTTCGGCCCATCATGTCTGTGCCGGCCATCAAGCACCTAAATATTCTAATCCCATTTTCCAGCATTTGGCCCGTGGCCTTGTATGCTATGGCATTTCAAGTGCTCATCTAAATACTTCTTAAATGTTGTGAGGGTTCCTGCCTCTACCACCTCTTTAGGCAGGTGGTGGTGGATGGGGACTGGTTGGGCCTCTGTTCAAGGAAGAAGCAGAGAGCCCTCAGACCACCTTGGTTGGGGGATGGAGATGTAGAGAGATTGGATACCCATAATGAAGAGGAGGTGGTTAGGACCCGAAAATTGGAAATTGTTGAAATGACATCAGAAGAGCCACGGATGGAGGTGGGATGACACTGGATAAGGGGATAAAAAAATAGAGTTAAGATGGAGTTCAGTGTGGCAGGAACAGGCTGAAAGGATGGGAATACGAGGACAGTCCTGCTTGTGGATTTTGGGAAGGAGGTAGAAGCGGGTTGTTCAGGTTTGCAGGACTGTGAGGATCTCCAGAGAAGATGAGGTCAGTGACACCCTGGAGACAGTGGCTTGATGTCCGGTGGTGGGGTCATGGACCGGTGGGAGGTAGGAAGGAAAAATCTTATCAATTTCAGTTTTGAAATTTTCAATTGACATAGCCTCAACAGCTTTTTGGGCAAGAGAGTTACAGATTTCCACTACCCATTGTGTGAGGAAATGCTTCCTGACATCACCCCTGAAAAAATTGGACTAATTTTAAGGTTATGGCCCCTTTTTCTGCAGTCCCTCACCAGTGGAAATAGTTCTCTCTTTCTACTCTATCAAATCTTTTAATCGCGTTAAACACCTCTTGACCTCTTGATCACCCTTTAATCTTTTATACTTGATGGAATACAAGCCTAGTCTATGCAACTTGCCCTCAATTTAATTCTTTTATCCTGGTTATCATTCTGGTGAATCTATGCTGCACCCATTCCAAAGCCAATATATCCTTCCTAAGGTGCAGTACCCAGAACTAAACAGTATTCTAAATGGGGTATAACCAGAGCTTTATATAACTGTAACTTACCTTCTACCCCTTTGTATGCCAACCCTCATGACATAAAGGCCAACTTTCTATTAACTTTTTTTTGGACCTGTGTAGTAGCTTTCATTGAGCATTGCTGGCAAGGCCAGCATTTGTTGCCCATCCTGAATTGCCCTTGAGAATGTGCTGGTGAGCTGCTTTCATGAACCGCTGCGTTCCATGTGGTGTAGGTACATCCACAGTACTGATAGGGAACGAGTTCCAGGACTTTGACCCAACGACAGTGAAGGAATGGCGAATAGCTCCAAGTCAGGATGGTGTGTGTCTTGGAAGGAAGCTTGCAGGTGGTGGTGCTCCCATGCATCAGCTGCCCTTGTTCTACTAGGGTTTGGAAGGTGCTGTTGAAGGAAGCTTGGCGAGTTGCAGCAGTGCATTTTGGAGATGGTACACATTGCCGCCACTGTGCGTTAATGTTGAAGGTGGTGGATGGGGTGACAAGCAAGCTGCTTTATCCTGGATGGTGTTGAGCTTCTTGAGTGTTGTTGGAGCTGCACCCATCCAGGCAAGTGGCCAGTATTCCACCGCATTCCTTACTTGTGCCTTGTAGATGGTGGACAGGCTTTGGGAAGTCAAGAGGTGAGTTACTTGCCACAGAATTCCCAACCTCTGACTTGTTCTTGTAACCACAGTATTTATATGGCTGGTCCAGTTAAGTTTCTGGTCAGTGGTAACCCCCAGGATGTTGATAGTGGAGGAACCAGTGATGGTAATTTCGTTGAACATTAAGGGGAGATAGTTAAATTCTCTCTTGTTAGAGATGGTCATTGCCTGGCACCTGTGTGATACGAATGTTATTTGCCAGTTTTTCTTGTCACGTTTTCCTCCTGATTCCCATTGACTTCGATTTTGTTCCTTGGTGTCGCACTTGGTCAAGTGCTGCCTTGATGTCAAGGGTAGTCACTCTCTTCTCACCTCTGGAATTCAACTCTTCCGTCCATGTTTGGACCAAGGCTGTAATGAGGTCTGGAACTGAGTGACCATGGCGGAACCCAGACTGAGCATTGGTAGAGTCGTAGTAATATTGCTGGACTAGTAATCCAGAGGGCCGGATTAATGCTCCAGAGACATGAGTTCATATCTCAACACGGCAGCTGGTGTAATTTAAATTCAATTACTTAATAAAATCTGGAATAAAAAGCTAGTCTCAGTAAGGGTGATGATGTAACCACCAGATTGTTGTAAAAGCCCATCTAGTTCACTAATGTCCTTTAGGGAAGGAAACCTGCTTTCCTTATACGATCTGACCTACGTGTGACTCCAGACCCACAAAAATATGGTTGACTCTTAACTGATGTCTGAAATGGCTACGCAAGCCACTCAGTTGTATCAAACAGCTACAGAAAGGAAAACTTGGTTCTCTAATCACTCTGCTCATCCACAGTTCCTAGCTCCTGACCATCATTTATTAAAACATTTGATTTGCTATTTTAGTCCTGAGTCATGAATATATTTGTTTTCAAAAGGAAATGGAAAAATTGAGAAGAAATTGCTCAAGATTGGTTGTAATTTAACTTCCTTGAATCACATAAGTCAGGAATTCTGGTTAAAAAATTGACAGCAGTGGCTTGTTCCTTGCAGCACTTTGCCATTTTTCCTTGCTGCCTGCGCTCCCTTCTGCTATCTATACATTCTACCCACTACTTATCTGATGGTTTTTTGTTCATGGTCCTTTCCAGCAGCAATAGTTTGACAAGTGATTTGAGCGACAGGTTAGATATTGGGGAATTGATTTCCCATGCAAGCAAAAGGACAAATTTTCCATTACTGTTATGGAATTGATTTATAAATGAGCATAAATATTGTGCAGTAACTGTTATAGAATTATAAATGTTCCCTTGTTATGTAAAATGTATTTACATAATGACTGCAGTGGTCATATGGTACAGTTGGAATTTTGTAATTTGGGTTATTGCTGCCACCTATCCAGGAATTTGTTATTGAGTCTGGCAGACTTCTGCAAATTAGCCTGCACTTTTATTATAGATTATGGGAGAAAATTGGGTAAGGCCTGAAAATGGGCAAGGGGATCATGATACGCAATTAACCTGCACATGTTACAGCATACAAATTTTGTGCTGCCTGCTTATTTAAATGATTGCAACGTGCAGCCAGTGCTTAGCATGTTGCTGAGTGGCTGTAAGCTTGAGAAGGGGCACAAAAGAGGCTGGCATGAGTTCAAGCTAGACTGTACTACTTAAAACCAGCCTGGACCTCTGAAAGAGGAAGTGCATTTGGCTGGAGCGGGTGTTGAAAGTCATTCTAGAAGCCCTTTTGATCTGGGAAAGACACCGAAATGGCACAACATGGCAGAAAATGGACTGCAGGGTTTTACAATGCAGCACTGGAGGCCTTAGTGCAGGAAGTTGACAAGCAGAGAGAGGTCCTCTATCCACAGGGGGCCAGAAGACCCTCCAGACAAACTCCGAGAAGACAGTAGAAGCAGATAGCCGTGCAGGTCAATGCTAGTAGCGTAGCCCCTAGGACCTGAACAGTGCCGAAAGAAGTTCAATGACCTCACACGAATGGTCAACGTTAGTGAATGTATCTTCAAATGCCACTTTCCACCAACTGCACCACCAGCCTCACACACTGCTCAATGTGCCACACCGCCATCTTTCACCTGCCAATAATCTCCATCAATTCCGACTCATACCTAACATTCATAGCTTCACTTCATCCTCACACACTTAGCACTGTTGCTTCACACCCCCCATCTCAGATCTTGCTCACACTCAAACAAGCACATTACACCACACTCATTGACACACTTCCCCACCTCTTGCAAGACAAGATGGTGCACAACTGAAGGCAGTAGGTGCTAACTGATGGGAGCAGGCATGCTGCATGTCCTCACCCGATGGAGGAGATGGTTCTCGCCATCATTGGAGAGGCCCTAACTGAGGCCGCTGTTAAAAGCCAGCTGATTTTTGGACTAAAAGAGGCAGTTGGAGATCTGCATATTGACCTGCCAGGAGATCAGAAGAAAACCCAGACCACTGTTACCTCTCTTTTGAAGAATCCCTGCTCTTGAAAAGCAAAAGCCTGTATGACGTTATACTGTTGCCTCCTGCATTTTGAAGACATCCTGAATGTTTGCAGAAACCTGGCATCTTTAAAAGGACTTTGCATCGAATGTGTGAGAACTGAAACCTTTGTTGCTGAACACCTGCTGTAAGGCCTATGTGAAGCCTTCTGTAGTTGAATTTCTTTGAACGCCTACCTGATCCAGACTGTTCATCAACATCGCCTGGAAAGATTCCTAGTGGCAGCCCTATTTGACTTTGGGACACCTTGCCAAAACAAAGGACTTTCATTTTCAGTATGTTTTTTTTATTCCTTATATTTCTTTGTAACAGCTGTAAACAAAAATCCTTTTTTTCCCCCGTTTACCCGGTTGTGCATGTGAGTGTGAGTATGAGGGCTAGGGTAAAAATATGAGGCTTTAATATTTCAATTCATGTATATATTTACTTGATTATTGGTTAAGACTTGGTTTATAATAAATGGATAATTTTGTTGCTTATGAAAGAAACCTGGTTGCTGTGCTTTATTCTGGGGACAAATAGAGTATCTAATTGACTGTTTTGGTAAGTGGGGAAATATATTGATATGTTGTGATCTGTCGCGAAGTGGGACTGAATGAACAGTGCACTCCTCTCACCTCGTTCGTAACAACACATACACAAATAGATTTCAGAGTGGGGAAGGATAGATGGGTCAAATTAGAGTTGGGAGAAATAAAAGGGGTGCACTGTCTGTGGAGGTTGGTGACTCGGCTGGCTTCAGGATGAATTTGATGGTTGTGCGATTTTCCTTTGGTGATCCTGCGGCTTCCGATTTGAAGATGTGGATGGCTAATTCGGTGGTTCTCCTGGAGATAGTAATGCGGCTGATTTCCTTCAAGATGTCTCTGTCTGTAGCCGAGGCATCCCTGGTTGGTCACAGTCAACAGGCAGGGTTCGTAGCTTGCAAGGTGGATTGGAGAGAGAGAAAGGAAGGAGGGACCCCACTCGGGACTTCCCTCTTCAGTGTCTAGATGCTTGACTCTGTTGCCGAGAACACACCAGCTTAAGCACACGGAGGGTGGGCCTGTCACTCAGTGATTCAAGCATGGTGGTTACTGGTGTATATTCCCTCTTGCAACTTAATCAGTCCATGTTTAGGAATTCCCTTCTCACAGCTAGGGTCCAATTGTTCAAGTGATTAGGTTTGAGTGGTTTGTCTGTACCAGCTGAATATTCAGGTCATGGCCTTGATGCCTTGTTAATAGGAATAGGATAGTTGGTTCACTCAGATTCCCCAGATTATTGTCCTGCTGGGTCTGTTCAGACATGCCGTCTCCATTTCAATGCATTGGAATATGGAAAGTACAGTGATGCAAATTGGGATCTTTAGCTGCCAGCATCGAGTCACTTTTTATCTGTTTTTTAAAAATTCAATTCGGGTTTGTAGCCGGTGGATTAAAAATCATCATTCGACATAGCACGTTTTTGTGACAGATGGGTTGGTGTACCGAAAAATGCTGATCCGTATGCACACAGAAATCCTTGGTGCATTGGCAGGCCTGTCAGAAAACCTGCTGTCACTATCAAATAGCGTGGAGGAGTCTGACACCAGCTTGGCACAGGGCTTTATGCACAGCTTGCAGCCCATCCTTTTAAGCGTGGAAATGGTGACCAACTGCACGATAACACTGGCAGATCCAACCCTGATGCAGCGTCTGATGGCCAATGTCTCAGCTTCCATTGCAGCACACACAGAAGCTGCACAACTTCTGAATGCTGCAATGGAACCTCAGGCTGAAGTCATTCACACTCAGCCCGTTGCCATGCAAGCACAGCTTGCTGTAAGGCACGCTCAGATTGCTGCCATTTTGGTTGTGGATACCCGCGCTCAAAGGAGCTTACAGGATCTCACACCAGTCCAGCAATCTGTCCTAGGATTGCTGAGGTGCTGTCCCAGAGTAGTGGCATTGGCTCCGTGGAGCATGAACCTGCTGTTCACCCTCAGGATGACATCATTCATTCTGCCACACAGCACTGCCACTTTGCCAGTGCCCTTGCTGTTGATTGTCAGCTGGATAATCCAGACTGCTGCCACCCATGCCAAGGTGGTTAATTCTGAAATTGACCCAAATAGGCCCAGAGCTGCTCGAGGTCGTCCTGCAAGGTCATTTGCAGTCTTCCCCACTGCAGGTCAGCAACCTTCCACCAGCCATGCTGCAACCACTGGGATAGCAGTGAGTAGGCACACGTAAGACAGGCCATAAGGGAATATATGAGTGAATAGTTGACTTTGACTATGGCGTGTTGGATGACCTGTTTGATAAAGTTGGTTTGGAATGTTTATTTTGTGGTGGCTTTTATGTCAGCATTGTGGCCAAGAGCTGTGATGATCATTGGCAGAGGGAAGGTAAGTGTGGCATTGTTGTTAAATGGTGATTTGAGTATGTGTTCACTGGTACCACAGGCTGACGAGCTGATCCTGGACAGAGGGCTAGAAAGGGGATGTGTTGGTTGCCTCCTCCTCCTCCTGATCTTCCTCCTCCTCCTCAACTGTTTGATATATACATGGTGGCAAGTGCTGTGCCCTCATGATGATAAGATTATACAGAATGCAGCAGACCACAACAAATCGTGTCACGCACTGATGAGTGTGTGCAGGGCTCCTCCAGAGCAGTTCAGGCAGTGAAAGCTTTGCCTAAGCACCACAGTGGTCTGCTCGATGACATTTTGTGTGGCAGCATGGCTCTCATTATGTGCAAGCTGCCCACTTGTTCTTGGGTTGTGCAGTGGAGTCATGAGCCAGGTGGTCAGCGGACAGCCCTTGTTGCCTAGTACCCATCCAATGGTTTGACATGGTGGCTCAAATACTGAAAGTACAGCTGACTGGTGCATCATGACTGAAGCCAGGTAACTGGGCATTTATCTGCATGATCTGCTGAGCATGGTTGCACACCAACTGCACATTCAGGGTGTGGAATCCGTTGCAGTTGCGGTAGATCTCTGCCTTTAGATGCCGTGTCCATAAAACAACCTGTGACCATTCAGTGGCACCTTTACCACAGGAAAGCCTGTTATCTTGGCGAAGCCACGTCATGCTCCATCTGCTTCTCTCTGGAAAGAGAGAATGCAATGTATTTCCCTACTCTGCCATACAGAGCATCACTGACCTCTCATACAGCAGTGGATGATGAACTGCAAGATATTAGAGATTTTGCCTGCTCCATCCTGGAAAGATCCTGAAATGAAGAAATTCATGGCCATTGTCACCTTTACAGCCATTGCAGGGCTGTCCTTGTCCTGCTCTGAGGCTGCAGGTCTGCCTGCAACAGATGGCAGATTTCAGTGAGCATCACTTTTGTAAAATGTGGACGTCGCACACACTGTTGCTTGCTGAAGTTGAGGTAAGAGAATTGCTCTCTGCCGACTCTAGATGGACATTACCTCTTGCTGATAGCCCTTTTCCCTCTCCTCCCTCTCTGTTTTCGTGCAGTTTGTCCCGTTCTGTGTTGCTACTGATCAATCTTGTCATGCTGCAGACCAAGATGAGTGATAACTACAGCACCCATGACTAGGCAAGAGGTCTGAGCAAAACCCTTCAAGTGAGTACTGAGGCCTTCACCATTTGAAACAACATTCTGTGTAAACTTCACCATTTTTATGTCCTGCCAGGGTTGGGAATGGAGGCAGGTTGTCACTGTCCAGTGTGTCAGTTTCCAATTGCTGTTCCTGCCGCCAGGGTGTTTCATCAGGGCAGGGGAAGGCCAGCCCCAAGAACCTGTCCAGTTCGGAAATAAGGCCAGTTAAGCTAGTTAAAGAGCTCGTAGAGGGCCAGATTTCGGTGGGGGCACATGGGCTGCACACTGGGTCAAGGGCAGACCAGCTGCATGGAGGCAGCAACACAGCAGGGAGCTAGTCATGGCTGCCCTAAGAAATTAGATGGGCGCCAAGAAAGGGAGAATGGCAGAGAGGGGAATTCCACCATTGGTACACAGGTGCCATAGGGTGTGCAGATTGCAGGGAGAGTGTTGACTACACACTCAGGCAGTGAAGGGGGTCGTCACCCTCCTGGCATCATGGGGGCATAAGAGAAGGGAACAAGGCTTCCAGACACAATTGGGAGTCCATCTGAATGCAAGGAAGGCAGCAGCTTGCAAGGGGAGCACTCAGATTTCAGGCCCAGTGGTGATGAGGAGCAGTATGCACTGCAGGAAGGGCAGAGGCCTGGGCATGAGGAGGGCAGTGGTGAGGTATGAGGGGCAGGAAGGTCACAGAGGTCCAACCCCTAGTATAGGATCTTCTGGCAAAGAAGGACCTGCCTTGAGATGATAAAGAACCAGTGCCACAGGAGACTGCAACTCTCCAGGCAGATGTTCAGAGATTGTGCCCTCATGGCTGAAGATCTCACACCTTGCAGCACAGCTCGCCATGCCCTGCCAGTAGCCGTCAAAGTCATTGTGGCCTTGAACTTCCTTGTCACTGGCTTCTTTCAAAGATCTGCTGCAGACCTGGTGGCGTCTCGCAAATGACTACACACCATCTCACAGGTCACTGATGCCCTTTTTTGAGAGCTGGGCAGTACATTCAATTACAGACAGATTGGGCCTTGCAGGCACATAGGGCAGTGGGTTTCACCTCCATCACTGGATTTCCCCAGGTGCAGGGTATAATTGACTGCACCCATGTAGCCATCAGGGCTCTCAATAACTGGCCAGTGAGATTCATCAACAGAAAGGGCTTGCAATCCCTCAATGTTCAGCAGGTCTGTGACCACAACAAGAGATTCCTGCATGTGTGCACTCACTTTCCTGGCAGCTGTCCTGACCTCCTTCATCCTCCGGCAGTCCAGGCTGTCACAGCTCTTCATTCCACCCCCAAACCCAAGTTCCGTGAATGGCTTCTAGGGGACAAGGGATATCCCTTGAGGCGATGGCTACTCAGCCCTTTACGAAACCCTTAGATGGAGGCACAGAGGTTCTACAACCAAAGCCATCTGCTCACAAGGGCAATCTTCGAGCAGGCCATCGAACTTCTGAAGATGCAGTTCTAGTGCATGGACCAGTCAGGTGGCATCCTGCAGTACACTGCTGCAAGGGTCTCGCACATTGTGGTGGTCTGCTGTGCTCTCCATAACATGGCCCTCCAAAGAAGTATGGGACTTGAAGAGGGTGATGCCCTGGAATGACACAGTTCATCGGAGGAAGAGGAGGAGCAGGATGTGGAAGAGGAGGAGGTAGGAGAAGGAGAAGGAAGATGCTTGCACACAGAGGTGCCCCGGCTACACAGGGAGGTGGCTGGGGCTGGTGCATGACTCAAGGTCTCGTCAAGGTGTCGGGGGTCATCTGATCCAGGCGCGTTTCAGTTAACCCCTTGTAGGCCAGGAGGATGGCATGGTCTTGAACTCACTTTCAGCTGCTTATGAGAACTTCAATTGAAGACACAGCTGGAATAGATCCATTCTCACTGCCAATGAATGATGCACATCTGTCCAGAGTTTTCACTGCTCCCCTTCAAGGACCCTTGCTTCCCTTTACCACCTCCTCCCTCTTTTACTATCTCACCATTAAAGCATAGAAGCTCAGATGTCTGGCGTCATGTGTCATTATTTACATAGAGTTGAGAAAGAGATGTGCACATTTCAGGTGAGGCACACCCCAGTGATCCACTCAGTTCTCTGCCTGACATGGTGGCCTCCACTCCCAGCCACTTGTAACAGTGCTCCCCTTGGAGGAGGCAGATGCAGCCTGCTCACTTGTCTCTTCTTGCAGCTGAGACGTGAATGGCGGTCATCCTCATTGTGGAGGTGCCAGTCGAGGCACAAGGCTGGTGCACCAGCATCAATGCAGTGGTAGCCTCCGTCACTGGGCCCTGCCACATAGATAGTCCTCAGTCAAAGGGGCCAAGGAGGCCACTTATGATGATGGCACCCCATAAAGGGTGGCGCCCTCATCCTCCTTGGTGACTGCCTCAGGCCTTGGCTGGCACTCCGGATGGCTGGAGGGGTCTACCAGTTGGGGCATAACTGGCAACCTGTCCAAACATCTCTGCGCCACCAATGCCCACTGACCGTTTCATGCTACAGAGTGTGGCATGCATTCTGTGAATGTCTGTGCGCAGTTCCTCCATGCACTCCAAGTGCTGCTGCAAATGGTTCTCCATGAGGTTGGCCACTCTCATGGAGAAGCTTATATGTTCAAAGCCCTGAGCCATGATAGTGCACATGAGCTGAATGGACACCATTCTCAGCTCATGACCCTACACTGCCTCAGGGAACTCTGACATGTGGGAGCACATCTTTTTTCTGGTGATCTAAGTAGAGCCTCCTTTCTTGTGACTCCCAAGGCCCTGCATCTGCACCCAGCGAGCATGGCTGACCTGTCCTTCATCCTCTGAGGGGGACTGCCCACAGCTGCCTCTGACTCTCTCACCTCCTGCTGCTCACCTGGGACATGCTCATCACCTAGTGCCACACTATTTAAGCGCGTGTGAGGACCCACCGAGGTGACTGTATCTGCGCTTGTGGAGGATTTGTTTGTAAGACGTGATGGTGCTTCTTCTGATGTCTGTGGTGGCGGTGCTTGCTCCTGTGCAGACACAGGAACCTGTCCTTATCCCCCGATGTCTCAACCTGTGAGAGACACAAGAAGAGATCATGTGATCTAGCTTTGGAGAGTAGGTGCCTCTGCAGTGCTGAGGCTTCCCAGTACGGCTGAGTCTTTGGCATGCTGTCGGATGGGTTGGAGTACACTGCATGGCTTTCACCTATGCTTTGCAGTATGTATTCACCCTCTTCACCAGGGATGTCCATTAGGCCTTCCTGACTTGCTCAGGGTCAGCCATCCTGTCAGTCTCCATTTCTTCATCTTCCACAGCGGTGATGATGTGTAAGATGGGACTTCCTCTTCCGGTCTGTGCCCTTCCGTGGGTATTATGTGCTCTTTTCTCCTTCAAGGACAATAGAGAGATAGATAAGGCACTGCTGGCCGACATGGCATATGCTAGCAGCTCATTGACATTAAAAGCTGCATGTATCAATGCTGGCAGGTCCTCAACAGTACTATAGTTTTGAGCCTTGCTAAGAGTTCAGTAAGTAACCTGGACTCACATTCCTCCCATGTTCAGGAGCAGCATGCGCCTTCAGGCTTCTCGGCTGGTGTGTCTGCTGGAGTCTGAATACCCAGAGGCCTGCCAATAGTGTCTGGCATTGCACTTACCTTGCCTGAGCAAAGAAGATCATTGAACCTCTTCCAAGTCTGAACCCAGTTCCTCTGACTACACTTTGTTTGCTCAAGTTCTCAGCCTCCTCTATCAATTCCTGCTTGGTTTGCCTTCTACCACAGTCTGGAAGGAGGACCTCCCTCCTCTCCCTCACTGCCTCAAGGAGGACCTCCAGGTTGCATCTGCAAAGCATGGGGCAGCCCTGCTCTGGGTGCCAGCATTCTGCCTCTTTTCTGGTATTCCTTGTGCTTGCATTCTTGAAGTTAAATGGCAGCTACAGTAATGGCTGCCGTGGTCTGTTTAAATCAGGCCCGCACTCACTCATTCCTGCCTCCATTCCCGCCCTCACGGCCGCTTATTGGCTGCCCGAAGTGCCTTGCAGCCAATAAGCAGGCCGCACCGTCAAATTTGGGGCCTGTGACTGCTTCCTCCGTCCCCAGGGAATTGGGACCCGGAAACGGTCCCCACATCTGTTTTCTCAGCCTGAAAGGAAAATCATGCCCTAAGTAGCAGTAGAAAACCCACAGCACTTCTCAAAACTCAGCAACAGCCTGGTAAAAATCAGTCAGCAAATAACCTAAAAATAGTTGATGATCCATTTAACTAGCACTGGTGGGGTGGAGGGGGGTGGGGGGGGGTGGTATTTCTTCCTGCTGCTGGACAAATGTTCAGCTGTGCGAGATTAAGAGAGGGCATTAGCTGGAGTGATGAGGTCAAAAATGGCACCGCTACAGTCAAATCAGCATTACACGCTGACTGACGTGACAATCTGCCTACTCTTTATACTTCTGGTGCATGCTCCTAATGGCCTCACCAAATGATGTCCAGCATGGTCTGCACCAGAATTGTGCACGGGAGGCGCAGATGCCATTTGCACAACAAACGGCACTCATGACACTGAAAAAACATGTGCTACGGGAGCTGAATTTTGCAGCCCATGTGTTGGATTGTGATTCACATCTGCAGTTTCCGATAATGTTGATAAATCATTCTATCTTCTGTTCTGTGCTCAATAGCTGTAGCAAAACACCAGCTTAATGACCCTACGATGTGTGTATGTTCCTTTGCAACGGAAAGAGCGTAAGGGTTAAGAGTTAAGCTTAGGCGTTGGTGGTAGAATTACTCATGTTTCCATTCCACTGCTAGTTAAATTTAAAAAAAGTAATGTCTTCTTATTATTTAAATAATTAATTTCCAACAGCGTAGCACGCCTACTACCCTGCTGACATTGCTATTGTAAATATGGGTGGGCTGGGAAAACTGCAGCTGTTCATTCTCACCCACCTGCAGTTTGACCCTATTTCATAGGCTACCTATAGGACAGTGACAGGCATGACATGCTCACTATCTAGTCAGTCATGCCAGATGATTTGGGACCAGCTGGGTAGAAATACACCACAGCAACTGTAGCACAATGAATGGGAAAATATATTTGAATGGGCATTCCAGAAATCTGTAATACATGAATTTAAAATTTAAAAGTTGCATTTTGAAATATCTTTTCACATTGTCATTGAGCTCGTTTTTCCGACTCCATCCTGCACGAAATAGATTGGCTGGCAATTCACCAAACTTTAATCTGCTAGTTTGTAATGAATCATAGAATTATACCACATAGAAGGAGGCCATTCAGCCCATTGTGCCTATAATGGCCCTTTAAAAGAGGTATCCAATTTGTCCCATTCCCCTGCTCTTCCCCCATAGCCCTGCAAATTATTATGAAAGTTTCTATTAATTCTGCTTCCACTGTTCTTTCAGACAGTGCATTTCAGATGAAAACAACTCGCTGCGTAAAAAAACTCATATATCTATTATATATCTCCACTCGCTACTCTTTCCTGCAACCAACACCACCCCCTGCCTCTCACCCCCAATGACAAGGACATCATAATCATAACTTTTTTGAGCTCCAGGAAACAAAGACTCCGGTGCTTTGTATTCATCAATTCATGTTGAAGTGCATGTGTTTTATGAACAAACACAGCAGCCATTTTGCATGCAGCAAAGTCTCACAAACTGCAATAAGATGAATGATTAGTTGATCTCTTTTGTATTGGTTGAAGAAGGAATATTGGCCAAAGACATTGGAAGAACTCCCTGCTCTACGAATAATATCATGGGGTCTTTTATATCCATCAGAACATGTAAATGTGACCTCAGTTTAACCATCTTACCCGAAAGACCGCACCTCTGACAATGCAGCATTCCCTCAGTACTGATGTCATCTTGGTTGAAGTATTCCTTAATGATCCTGTTATGAGATTTCAGTGAGTTAGCTGGCAACTAGAATGCACAACTAAACATATTATCATGCCAATATGCCTTACAGCTTGTGTACTAACTGCTTAAAGTTAATAGAACAACTTAAACCAAACTTTGAAAATTGATTTTACATACTGTCTGGCCAGAACAATATGAAATACACTTCTTTTAGCTTGACATTCATGAGATGACATTAACAACCAGGCCCATTTCTAAATATGAGAAAAATACTGCAGATGCTAGAAATCTGAAACAAAAACACAAAAAGCTCAGCAGGTCAGCTAGCATCTGTTGACGGAATTCAAGTCAATATTTTTTTTTATTCATTCATGGGATGTGGGCGATGCTGGCCAGGCCAGCATTTATTGCCCATCCCTAATTGCCCTTGAGAAGGTGGTGGTGAGCTGCCTTCTTGAACCGCTGCAGTCCATTTGGGGTAGGTATACCCACAGTGCTATTAGGAAGGGAGTTCCAGGATTTTGACCCAGCGACAGTGAAGGAATGGCGATATAATTCCAAGTCAGGCTTGTGTGTGACTTGGAGGGGAACTTGCAGGTGGTGGTGTTCCCATGTATTTGCTGCCCTTGTCCTTCTAGTTGGTAGAGGTCGCGGGTTTGGAAGGTGCTGTCTAAGGAGCCTTGGTGCATTGCTGCAGTGCATTTTATAGATAGTACACACTGCTGCCACTGTGCGTCGGTGGTAGAGGGAGTGAATGTTTGTAGATGGGGTGCCAATCAAGTGGGCTGCTTTGTCTTGGATGGTGTCGAGCTTCTTGAGTGTTGTTGGAGCTGCACCCATCCAGGCAAGTGGAGAGTATTCCATCACACTCCTGACTTGTGCCTTGTAGATGGTGGACAGGCTTTGGCGAGTCAGGAGGTGAGTTACTCGCCTCAGGATTCCTAACCTCTGACCTGCTCTTGTAGCCACAGTATTTATATGGCTACTCCAGTTCAGTTTCTGGTCAATGGTAGCCCCTAGGATGTCGATAGTGGGAGATTCATGGAGATTCTGCTGCTTTCACATGCGTTCAAGTCCTCTGAAGAAGGAATTTTCCTCCACACAAGATCAGGGGGCAGGTTGTTCAACCTTGCCCGTCTAAGAGCGAAGTCCAAAGTACGGAAAGTCCTCATCAGGGAACTCCTCTTTGCTGACGATGCTGCTTTAACATCTCACACTGAAGAGTGCCTGCAGAGTCTCATCGACAGGTTTGCGGCTGACTGCAATGAATTTGGCCTAAACATCAGCCTCAAGAAAACGAACATCATGGGGCAGGACGTCAGTAATACTCCATCCATCAATATTGGCGACCACTCTCTGGAAGTGGTTCAAGAGTTCACCTACCTAGGCTCAACTATCACCAGTAACCTGTCTCTAGATGCAGAAATCAACAAGCGCATGGGTAAGGCTTACACTGCTATGTCCAGATTGGCCAAGAGAGTGTGGGAAAATGGCGCACTGACACGGAACACAAAAGTCCGAGTGTATCAGGCCTGTGTCCTCAGTACCTTACTCTATGGCAGCGAGGCCTGGACAACGTATGCCAGCCAAGAGCGACGTCTCAAGTCATTCCATCTTCACTGCCTCCGGAGAATACTTGGCATCAGGTGGCAGGACCGTATCTCCAACACAGAAGTCCTCGAGGCAGCCAACATCCCCAGCTTGTGCACACTACTGAGTCAGCGGCGCTTGAGATGGCTTGGCCATGTGAGCCGCATGGAAGATGGCAGGATCCCCAAAGACACATTGTACAGCGAGCTCGCCACTGGTATCAGACCCACCACGTCTCCGCTTTAAAGACGTCTGCAAACGTGACATAAAATCCTGTGACATTGATCACAAGTTGTGGGAGTCAGTTGCCAGCGTTCGCCAGAGCTGGCGGGCAGCCATAAAGACAGGGCTAAAATGTGGTGAGTCGAAGAGACTCAGTAGTTGGCAGGAAAAAAGACAGATGCGCAAGGGGAGAGCCAACTGTGCAACAGCCCCGACAAACAAATTTCTCTGCAGCACCTGTGGAAGAGCCTGTCACTCTAGAATTGGCCTTTATAGCCACTCCAGGTGCTGCTTCACAAACCACTGACCACCTCCAGGCGCGTATCCATTGTCTCTCGAGATAAGGAGGCCCAAAAGAAAGAAAAGAAAAAGAAATGCTGTTGAATACCAAGGGGAGATGGTTAGATTCTCTCTTGTTGAAGATGGTCATTGCCTGGCACTTGTGTGGCACGAATGTTACTTGCCACTTATCAGCCCGAGCCTGGATATTGTCCAGGTCTTGCTGCATTTCTACACGGACTGCTTCAGTATCTGAGGAGTCATGAATGGTGCTGAACATTGTGCAATCATCAGCGAACATCCCCACTTCTGACCTTATGATTGAAGGAAGGTCATTGATGAAGCAGCTGAAGATGGTTGGGCCCAGGACACTACCCTGAGGAACTCCTGCAGTGATGTCCTGCAGCTGAGGTGATTGACCTCCAACAACCCCACAACCATCTTCCTTTGTGCTAGGTATGACTCCAGCCAGCGGAGGGTTTCCCCCTGATTCCCATTGACCTCAGTTTTGCTAGGGTATGGGATCGTTTGGAATAGTTCTGGGGCAGCGTTCCATCCCTGCAGCATTGACTTGCGTTGAGTTGTGAGAAGGGTTCTGTACCCATATCATTGACTTCTGTTCCCTTGACCAATGCTTCCTGACCTGCTGAGTGTCTCCAGCGTTTTCTGTTTCTAATTCTGAATGTGATTGTTAATAAGCCACGCCAGTATGTTGTATCTCCACCAACATCTCAGAAGGTCGTTTATGAACAATAGATAATTATTCGAACATGCAACAGGTTGTTGTACTTTGAGATCAGAGAGCTAGACTGAGGTTTTAGTTTCATTTTGAAAGTAAACTGAAGATGTAAAAAATGATTTGATAAATGAAAACCAGCACGGATTTGTTCAAAGCAAATCATGTTTGACTAACTTGATTGATTCTTTTGATAAAGTAATGAAAAGGGTGGATGAGTTAGTGTGGTGATATATATACAGACTATCAAAAGGTGTTTGATAAAGTACCACACAAAAAACTTGTTAGCAAAATTGAAACCCATGGGATTAAAAGGGCAGTGGTTGTGTAGCTATGAAGCTGGCTGAGGGACAGAAAGAAGAGAGTAGAGTTGTTTTTCATCCTGGAGGGAAGTGTGCTGTGTATGTCCCCCAGGGATCAGTGTTGGGACTGCTTCTCTTTTTGATATATATTAATGACCTGGATTTGGATATACAGGGAATCATTTCAAAGTTTGCAGATGACACAAAACTCACAAATGTAGTTAACAATAAGGAGGATATGACAGACTTCAGAAGACATAGGCAGAGTGTGGAAATGGGCAGACATATGGCCGTTGAAATTTAATATAGAGAAGTGTGAAGTGATTAATTTTGGTAGGAAGATTGAGGACAGTCAATATGGTGCAATTTTAAAGGCAATGCAGGAACAAAGATAATTGAGAGTGTATGTACAAAAGATTTGAAAGTGGCAGGACTAGTTTTAAAGGATGTTAAAAAGGCATTCCGGATCCTTAGCTATGTAAATAGAGGCATAGAGTACAAAAGCAAGGAAGGTGCTTTCTAAAATACTGGTTAGGCACCAACTGGAGTATTGTATCCAATTCTGGGCATCACACTTTAGGAAGAATGTCAAGGCCTCAGAGAGGATGCAGAGGAGATTTACTAGAATGGTACCAGGAATGAAAGACTTCAGTTATGTGGAGAGACTAGAGAAACTGGATGTTCTTCTTGGAGCAGAAGAAGGTTAAGGGGAGATTTGAGAGAGTTGTTCAAAATTTTGAAGGGTTTTGATAGAATAAATAAGGAAAAATGGTACAGTGACAAAAGGGTTGGTAACTAGAGGTCACAGATTTAAGGTAATTGGCAAAAGAACCAGAGGCGTCATAAGGATTTTTTTTAATGCGGCGACTTGTTATGATCAGGAATGCAGTGCCTGAAAGGATGATGGTAGCAGACTCAATTATAACTTTTAAAAGGGAATTGAATAAATACTTGAAGGGAAAGATTTGCTGGGCTATCGGGAAAGAGCAGGGGAGTATGACTGATTTGATAGCTCTTTTAAAGAGCTGACACAGGCAAGATGGGCTGAATGGTCTCCTGTATCATTCCATGCTATTGACCAGAAACTCAACTGGACCAGCCACTTAATTCCTGCATCTACTGGAGCGTGTTGGAGGCTTGATAGTCTGCGTGTCTTGCCTCCTGACTCCACAAAGCCTGTCCACTACCTTGACAGCACAAGTTAGGAGTGTGATGGAAACACTCTCCACTTGCCTGGGTAGTTGCAGCTGCAACAGCACTCAGGAAGCACGAAACCCATTCAGGACAAAGCAGTCTGGTGGCTGCGTCGTGTCCTATCTTCATCGCCCAGGTTTCTTTGACAGCACCTCCCAAACCGGCAACCTCCACCGCCGAGA
This sequence comes from Heterodontus francisci, assembly GCF_036365525.1. Taxonomy (NCBI): domain Eukaryota; kingdom Metazoa; phylum Chordata; class Chondrichthyes; order Heterodontiformes; family Heterodontidae; genus Heterodontus; species Heterodontus francisci. The sequence continues at coordinate 170,890,187 of NC_090372.1, read as the reverse complement.
GGGTCAAGGTCAGCAGGTGCACGGGAGTACCATCATTTCCATGTTCCCCTCCTAACGTGCATTGTCACTAGTCAAAATCCTGAAACTCCCATTTGAACAGCCTTGTGGAAGTGCGTTGACCACATGGACTGCTGCAGTTCAAGACGAAGGCTTACCACTACTCTTCTCAAGGCAGCTAACGATGGGTAATAAAAGCTGGCTTTGCTAGCAGCGCTCATATCCTGACAATGTTTTTTAAAAATGTTGCCAAAGAGCCTCCCCAAGTCGCTGAATAGAAGTGTTTTAAGAGCTGTTACCTGAGCATCATCGGTCTTCAACTACCCATGAGGAAACCTCTTGGTGTGGTAAAATAGGCACTTTAGTAAAGCACTATGGGTTAACACATAGTTGCAAATGTGATGTTATGATCCATAGTAGCTCCTGAGCCTGCAATGTCAGGTAACATGGACATGAAAGTTGTTCATAGTTTGGAAGTTCTTTGTTGCAGGTGGAGCGACTGGTAGGGGTGGTTGAGGATTGTGAGGCTTCAAGCAGTTTCTGCTCTGTTTTTCAAAATAATTTGAAGTAAAACTGAAGAACAAATTTCAAAAAGAAAAACAAAGTGTTGGAAATACTCAGCAGGTCTGGCAGCATCTGTGGAGAGAGAAACAACTCTATTTCTACCAGAACTGTTGAGTATTTCCAGTACTTTCTGTTTTTATTTCAGATTTCCAGCATCTGCAATATTTTGCTTGTAACAAATTTCAAAAGCTTTATTCAAGTAAAGTTTAAATTGCATGTTTTTTTAAAAACTGCGTGCGTGAGAGAGAAATAACTACTTATTATACAGTTGTTCCAACTTTTGTTTTCCATGGATTTCAGAGACCTGCTCAACTTTTGTGCTTCCCTCCTCATCCCTCTCCTCGCAATGGCATGAAAAAATGCTAATACTAGGTTACTTTGTTAATTGAAGGAGATACACCATAGAATTCACAACAGGAATGAAGAATTAATTCATGACTGTATGTGGTTGGGCTTCACAGCTTTGCTTTGTTCCATTGCTGGTGGGACCACTTAGTTCTATCTGGCCTGCTGTTTTTGGTATTTAGCATGCCTATAGCTCTGTGTATTAGCTTAACTCGGTTTTTACCTCATTCTAAGGTGAGCCTGATACTGATCCTATCACTGAATTCTCCACTCCACGTTGAACCAGGGTTGGTTTCCTAACTTTCAGGTGAGAGGTTAAACTGAAGACTCGCCTGCCCTCCCAGGTGGATGTAAAAGATCCCATGGCATCATTTGAATAAGAACAGGGGAATTCTCCTTGGTAACCTGGTCAATATTTATCCTTCAATCAATATTATTAAAACAGATTATCTGGTCATTATCACATTGCTGCTTGTGGGATCTTACTGTGTGCAAATTGTTTGCCGAGTTTCCTACATTACAATGGTGACTACATGTCAAAAGTTCTAATTGGCTATAAAGCAATTTGGGATGTCTTGAAGTCATGAAAAGCACTATATAAATGCAAGTCTTTTTATTCTGGTGATTAATGAGTGGACTATGAGGTTGCAGAGTGTGGCTCAACTTTTGGCCCTTCAAAGCTTCACCACCATCTATAATGCTCAAGCAGGAGTGCGATGGAATATTTGCTTCTCACCTGGATGGGTGCATCTGCAATTACTCAAGAACAAAGAACAAAGAACAAAGATAATTACAGCACAGGAACAGGCCCTTCGGCCCTCCAAGCCTGCGCCGATCCAGATCCTCTCTCTAAACATGTCGCCTATTTTCTAAGCTTCTGTATCTCTTTTCTTCCTGCCCATTCATGTATCTGTCCAGATACATCTTAAAAGACTCCATCGTGCCCGCATCTACCACCTCCGCTGGCAATGCGTTCCAGGTGCCCACCACCCTCTGCGTAAAGAACTTTCCACGCATATCCCCCCTAAACTTTTCCCCTTTCACTTTGAACTCGTGTCCTCTAGTAATTGAAACCCCCACTCTGGGAAAAAGCTTCTTGCTATCCATCCTGTCTATACCTCTCATGATTTTGTACACCTCAATCAGGTCCCCCCTCAACCTCCGTCTTTCTAATGAAAATAATCCTAATCTACTCAACCTCTCTTCATAGCTAGCGCCCTCCATACCAGGCAACATCCTGGTGAACCTCCTCTGCACCCTCTCCAAAGCATCCACATCCACAAGAAGCTTGATAGTATCCAGGAAATTGTTGTTCACTTCATTAATGCCTGTACCACTGGATGTAGCATCCAGCCCCTCACCAACTACTCACTGTAGGTGCAGTATGTATAATCTATAAGATGCACTGAGATAACTCTCCAAGAAGAACAAAAGCAACCAAGTTGTGGGAGCATCATCACCTCCAAGTCACACATCATCCTAACTTGAATGCGTATGATCTGTTTTCTCATTGTCACTAGGTCAATATTTTGGAATTCTGTACCTAATGCTATTGTGGGAGCACATTCATTACAAGGACTGCAGTCAATCTACGAGAAGGTGCACCACCACCTTCTCTGGGTATGAGACCTTAAGTATGTTTTTACATAATTTTTGTTTTTAACAGTACCGATCTGTAATATAGGGGCTGAATTTTATTTGAACTTGGCGGCCTTCCGACATGGAAGTGTCACTGAAGAGCCCCCGTGATATTACACGCAGAGGCTCATTTAAATAGTGGGGGCTGAGCGGCTGACCCCAATGACGTAGAGGGGGCGGCCGCTGCGTCCCCGGCAGTGGCGTCCGGCGCCAGTGCCATTTTTAAAGGGCTTTAAGCCCTTAACACAGATACAAATTTATAACAGTACAATAGTTCTGATTTTTATTAAATAAACAATTATGTTATGGAGGCCCTTCCCCAACCACCCCCCAATGGTCTTTTAATTGGCCCTCATTGATAAAAATCACCTTATTCCCTACCCGAACCTTCCCCCCAACCTTCTATCATTTGCACTTCAACCCCTTCCCACCATTCACACAACCAATAAAAATTGTTTTACCTGCTCCCCCATCCCTCCCATCCTGAAAATTTTATTTCTCCCCCTTCCCCACCAGGTTCTCGCCTCGGAACTCTGTATGGAGTTCCGAAGGTGTGCAAAGGACAAATGGCGGCCGTAATATTGGCGTGGGGCGGCCGCCGCCTGCTGGTAAGTTTATTTACATACCATTAATGTTAATTTACATATTTAGATGAAAGGCCCACCGCCATGCGGGGGGTGGGGGAGTGGCTGCACTGAGACTTCCCGCTGCTGGTAATATGCAGCGGGCCCTTCTCAATGTCAGGGGTCGAGGCGGGCCTCTCCCCACAGAATTTTACTGGCTCCCCTCCCGCTGGGACCGTGGCGTCAAGGGGCTGGTAAAATTCAGCCCATAGACAGAGTTGGTTTAAATCATGTTCCTGATAACATTGGAAATGGAGGAATATCACAACCAAAGACAATGTACTGCATAGATAGACACTTAGCTTAAAGAGTCATTAAGGTTGAAATACATAGGCTTCTAAAACACAAGCTTTTCATTACAGCACGGGGTAGTGTAAGAGATGGAGGTTGCTGCAAAACAAAAGGCAGCACAGTACCAGAGAGCATGCATCAAAGATTGTTTACAACAAAGCTATGGCTTAGGGAAAGCAATGATTGGAAGTAACAGGGTGACGTGAAAAGATATTGGGGGGGGTGAGAAATTGGGATTGTTTGTGCCCATTTCTGGGGCTACAAGTGCACCTGGAGCTCCAAAAAGGTGTCTGCAGCCGACCTGCACACTTGTGGGGCCAGACGTGTTATTGGTGAGCGCTTTGTCGTATAATGCTGATTGGAGGCCAACGGTACCATTTTGGAGATCAATGCTCCTGCTAATGCCCTCTCAACCCCAATTAGCTGAGCATTAGCACTATTGAAAGGGATCATCAACTACTTACAGGTTAGTTGCTGGTTGATTTCTTATGGCTGTTGCTTCAATCTCTCAAGTTATTGCTGCTTTCTGTATTAATTTAAAGTTGTAAAAGTCTACACGGAGTGGTGTGGCTGATGCTGAAGGAGTTTTTGCTGACTTCAAAGCTTCTGCACAAACCAGTTGCTCCCAGGCATGGATGCTCTCATAGGCATTCCCCTTGGAATACAACATGACTTGCAGATGAACAAAGACCATGCAGAGCAGGACAAGCTGCTGGAAGAGGGAGGAGGAGGGAGAGAAGAGCTTTCCGCAGGAGGTCATATCCGCCCAGGGTGTTCAGAGAGCAATTCTTCTACTTGAGCCTCAGCGAGGAACAATGTGTGAGTAGTCAGCACTTTAGTAACAATGTCTTTACTGAAATCTGATACCTGCTGCAACCACACTGCAACCTCAGAGCAGGGGAAAGACTGCAGTGCGAGAGGCTTTGAAGGTAATTTTATGCACCTGGTTCCTTCCAGGCTGGAGTTGAAGATATTTGCAACCTCTTGCAGTCTGCTGTCCACTGTTGCGTAAGGGAGTCTTTGAGACTCTCTACTCAATGAGTGCTAACTATATTTCATTCTCTCTTGCCAGAGGAGGAGGAAGGGAGGAGGCGACCTAAACAGCCCTTTCTGCCTATGAAGAATTTATCTAAGCATGATACCATTAACCACAACCCCAATTTCCATTTCCCCAGTGGTCTGACACCTTACCTTCCCTTTGTCACTGAACTTCACAGTGTGCACCGGGCTACATTCTAAAAATAAAAGCCACCTCAAAATAAACATTCCAAAACAAATTTATAACTGAAATCATGCCATATGACAAACAAAAGTCACCCTTGTGCATTCCCTTAGTGCCTTTCTTCTTTGTGCATTAGTCTGACCTAGTGCTTCTGTGCAGTGATACCCAAGTGGCTGCAGCATGGCTGGCAGAAGGCTGCTGATTTTCAGTGAGGGAGACTGCAGATAGCTTTGCAGGATGCCCTTGAGCAGCTGTGGGCTTAAAAGGCCTGGCTGTGGACTGCGCCATCTTGGCATGGTGGCAGCAGTCTGTGCTGGCTGGCTGACAGGCAACAACAAAAGGCCTGGCCGAGTGGCAGGGGTGGGAGGACTATTGCTATCATACTGAGAAAGGACAGCAGGTTCGTGCCGCATGGAGTCTCTGCCATTCCCCCAGGGTGGCGCCTCAGCAATCCTAGTAATCTGTTGGGGGGCAACGTAAAATTAAAATTTAAGTAGCTACCTTACAATTAATTAAGACACCCAAGCAGAAGGGAAGTAAGAAGCTGGCCAGTCTACTGTTTTGTTTTAATTTTAAGTGGTAAGGTTTATTGTATTACCAAGCCTTAAATTAGTACAGTAAGTGCTGTGAGAAGAAGCATTAATTAAAAAATTAATGAAGAAAATAATTAATTATTTAATTAAAACACACTCAGAATGGCAGGGCAGCCGATGTGTTGCAGCTGCAGTATGTGGGAGCATGTGGACACCAATGTGATCTACTGCAACCACGTCTGCAGCAAGTGTCTATGGCTCGAGAAGCTTTGGCTCAGAGTAGATGAGCTGGAAGCTGAGCTACAGACACTACGCTGCATCTGGGAGGGGAAAGTTACATGGACACTTTGTTACAGAAGGCAGTCACACCCCATAGGATAGGGTCTTCTGATTTGGTCAGTGGTCAGGGATAGGAGGATGTAACTGCGAGCAAGGCAGGTAAGGGGATCGAGAAGGCAGAAGTGGAGGAACCTCAGCCCTTGCAATTGTCTAACAGTTTTGAGGTTTTTTCAGGTTGTATGGATGAGAGTGAGGGCTGCAGGGTGGATGAGTGAACTGACCATGGCATCATGGTATCGGAAGCCATTCAAGTGGGCGGAGTAAGTAGGAATGTAGTCGTAGTAGGAGATAATATAGTCAGGGGGATAGACACAGTTCTCTGCAGCCGAGAGCGAGAGTCCAGAAGGCGGTGTTGCCTGCCTGATGCCAGGGTTTGGGACATTTGCTCAGGGCTGCAGAGGAACTTGAAGTGGGAGGGGGAGGATACAGTTTTCGTGGTCCGCTTGGGTACCAACGACATAGACAGGACTAGGAAAGATGTTCTGCATAGGGAGTATGAGAAGCTAAGGTCTAAATTAAAAAGCAGAACCTCAAAGATAATAATCTCTGGATTATTACCTGTGCCATGAGCAAATAGGCATAGGGTAAATAAAATTAGACAGTTAAATGCGTGGCTCAAAGATTGGCATGGGAGAAATGGGTTTCGATTCATGGTGCACTTGCACTGGTACTGGGGAAATTGGGAGCTGTACCGTTAGGACAGTCTTTACCTGAACCGTGCTGGGACCAGTGTTCTGGCGAGTCGTATAACTAGGGCGGTAGAGAGGGCTTTAAACTAACTAGCAGAGGCGAGAGATCAAGTGAGAGAAGATCTGATCATTTAAAGGGAGAGCAGAGGACACAAGATAGCAGTAAGGGTAATAATCAGGTTATGGCAGGAAGCGACAGAGCATACAAACCTAAGAGTGCGCCAGCAGTTAACACTAGAGGTCGTGAACTAACAGTGCGGAGGCTGAGGGTTCAGGTGAAGGGAGATTTAGAAATCTATAGAGAAAGAGCAAGGCATCTGAACGGTAGTGTTGTGGGTAATGACAAGCAGAATGGGACAGACAGCTTAACAAAAATTGTATATCAGCGAATAAGGTAATTGAAGGGAATAGAAATAAAAAAATGAAATTAAAGGTTCTTTATCTGAATGTGCGAAGCATCTGCAATAAGATAGATGAACTAGTGGCATAAACGTAGGTAAATGATTTAGATTTAATTACAGAGACATGGTTGCAAAGTGATCAAGGTTGGGAAATAAATATTCCAGGGTACACAATATTTTGGCAAGACAGACAGAATGCCAATGGAGGAGGGGTAGCCTTGATAATAACGAATGACATAAGGACATTGGTGAGAAAGGATCTGGCCTCAGAAGATCACAAAGTAGAATCAGTCTGGGTAGATATTAGGAATCGCAAGAATCAGAAATCACTGGTGGGAGTCGTTTATAGGCCCCCTAACAGTAGTTATACCATCGGGCAGAGCATTAAACAAGAAATTATTGGAGGTGGTAACAAGAGCAATGTAATAATTTTGGGGGAGTTTAATCTTTGTATAGACTGGGACAATGAAATTGGCAAGAGTGGTCGAGAAGATGAGTTTGTAGAATGTTTTCGGGGCAGTTTCTTGGAGCAATACGTTGTGGAATCGACCAGGGTTAAAGCTACCTTAGATCCAGTATTGTGTAATGAAGCAGGGTTAATTCGTAATGTCATAATAAAAGATCCACTGGGAAATAGTGATCATAATACCATTGAATTCTATGTTAAGTTTGAAAATGACATAGTCCAATGAGAAACAAGAATCTTAAACTTAAACAAAGCCAATTACTTAGGTATGAAGGGAGAACTGGCTAAAGAAATTGGGTAAATAGACTGAAAGGTATGGCAGTAAATGAACAGTGGGAAACCTTTAAAGAAACTATTCAAAATGTTCAGCAAAAATACATTACATTGAAAAACAACAACACTGCAAGAAAGACCCATCTGTGGCTCATTCAGGAAGTTAAGGATAGTATTAGATTAAAAGAAGAGGCTTATAATGCTGCAAAAAAGAGTAGCATGTTTGAGGATTGGGAGTGTTTTAGAAACCAGAAAAGGGCGATAAAAAAGGAAAAAATAGAAAATATGGGAGTAAACCAGCCAGTAACATAAAAACAGATTGCAAGAGTTTTAATAGGTATATAAAAAGAAAGAGAGTAGCTAAAGTAAACATTGGTCTCTTAGAAGCAGAGACAGGAGAAATTATCATAGGGAATGAGGAAATGGGAGACGCATTGAACGCATTTTTGTGTCCGTCTTCACAGTAGAAGACACAAGTTTCATATCAAAAATAGACAGGAACCAAGGGGCTAAAAAGAGTGAGGAAATTAAGGAAATTGATATCAGCAGAGAAAAAGTATTGGAGAAACATGAGGGACTAAAATGTGACAAATCCCTGGGACCTGATGGCCTGCACCCTAGGCTTGTGAAAGAAAAAGCAGCATCGATAGTGGGCTGGATTTTAAGACCTCACTGTCGATCTCCAAAAATGGCAGCCTGCTCGTGTGGGCTGCACACCAAAGAGCCGCTGCAATCTTAAGCACGGCTTAAATAGCCGGGGGGGCCTGCTGCACCCCCCCTGCCAATCACATAGAGGGGCAGGCTGTCCGTTCCCGGAAATGACGTCAGCTGCCTGTGTGCTGGCACTGAAGCCATTTTTAAATAATTAAAGACATATTTCATAAAATTAGATAAATACATTTCTTTTGCCCCTCTCCCATCCCCCGTAACAATTACGTTAACTATTTGCCCTCCCCCACCCCCCCACAAAATACTTACCTTTAACATCTGACCTTACCTCCCCAAACTGCACAAAGTTTAAAATACAACCCTTCCCACCAATCCTCTACACTCATGATGTTTATTTGACCCCAACCCCATTCCGCCCCCCCCCCCCACTGATAAATGTACCTCCAGCCCACTCCCCAGTGTCGCGCCTTGTTTCCCGGACGGGAATCCGAAGGCACGGGAGCGCCGGTCCTCAAGATCTAAGGTAAGCATATGTAAATGTATTAATTTGAATATGATGATGGTGGGCCCGTTGCCGAGCGGCAGGGAGGCCCGCCATGTTGCCTCGCCGTTGCCAGGAGGATCAGGCCGGGCCCTGCTGGCGTTGTGGTCCGTGGTGGGCCTCATCCGGAGCCATTTTCAGGCCCACCCCCCCACCCCCCCGCCCCCCGTCCCCCGTCCCGCCACGGATCTCGACATCGAGGGCTGCTTAAATTCCTGACAGTGGATGCGCTAGCTATGATTTTCCAAAATTCCTTAATTTGGGAATGATCCCATCAGATTGGAAGTTGGCAAATGTTACACCGCTTTTCAAGAGAGGAAGGAAAGAGAAAACAGGGAACTACAGGCCAGTTAGCCTGACATCAGTCATTGGGAAAATCCTAGAATTTTTTATTAAGGAATTTATGACACATGCCAGGTCGAAAATACGACTGAGTACCAGGCTGAATATAGATGGTGCAGAGGGGAAGTGAAAAAGCAAATAAGAGAAGCAAAGAGAGAGCATGAAAAGAGACTGGCAGTTAGCAATAAACGAAATCCCAAAGTTTTTATAGGCATATAAATGGTAAAAGGAGGAGTGGGGCTGATTAGGGACCAGAAAGTGGATTTACACATGGAGGCAGAGGGCATAGCTGAGGTATTAAATGAATACTTTGCATCTGTCTTTACCAAGGAAGAAGTTGTATCCTAGGCAATGGTGAAAGAGGAGATAATTCAGACACTGGAAGGGTTCAAATTGATAAAGAGGATAAATAGGCTGAAATAAAAACAAGAAATGCTGGAAATACTCAGCAGGTCTGGCAGCATAGATAGGCTGTCTGTACTTAAAGTGGATAAAGCACCAGGGCAAGATGAGATGCATCCAAGGATATTGAGGGAAATGAGGGTGGAAATAGCACAGGCACCAGCCATAATTTTTCAGTCTTCCTTAGACTTGGGGGTGGTTTCAGAGGACTGGAGAATTGCAAATGTTACATCCTTGTTCAAAAAAGGGTGTAAAGATAAGCCCAGCAGCTACAGACCAGTCAGTTTAACTTATTGGTTGGGAAACTTCTGGAAAAAATAATTCAGGACAAAATTAATAGTCACATGGACAAATGTGAGTTAATAAAGGAAAACCAGCATGGACTTCTTAAGGGAAAATCATGTTTAACTAACCTGCTGGAGTTTTTTGAGGAAGTAACAGAAAAGGTTGATGAGGGCAATGCTGTTGATGTGGTGTACATGGACCTTTAAAAGGCGTTTGATACAGTGCCACACAACAGACTTGTGAGCAAACTTGTAGCTCATGGAATAAAAGGCATGGTAGCAACATGGATACAAAATTGGCTGAGTGCCAGGAAACAGAGAGTAGTGGTTAATGGATGTTTTTCGGATTGGAGGAAGGTTTGTAGTGGAGTTCCCCAGGGATCAGTGTTGGGTCCCTTGCTTTTCCTGATATATATTAATGACCTAGACCTTGGTGTACAGGGCACAATTTCAAAGTTTGCAGATGATATGAAACTTGAAAGCATTGTGAACTGTGAGGAGGATAGTGTAGAACTTCAAAAGAATATCTACAAGTTGGTGGAGTGGGTGACCAGGTGGCAGATGAAGTTCAATGCAGAGAAATGTGAAGTGATTCATTTTGGTAGGAAGAACATGGAGAGACAATATAGAATAAAGGGTACAATTCTAAATGGGGTGCAGGAGCAGAGGGACCTAGGTGTATCTGTGCATAAATCATTGAAGGTGGCAGGACAGGTTGAGAGAACGGTTCATCAAGCATACAGTATCCTCGACTTTATTAATAGGGGCATAGAGTACAAGAGCAAGGAAGTTATGTTGAACTTGTATAAGACGCTAGTTCGGCCTCAGCTGGAATATTGCGTCCAGTTCTGGGCACCACGCTTTAGGAAACACATGAGGGCATTGGAGAGAGTACAGAAAAGATTCACGAGAATGGTTCCAGGGATGAGGAACTTCAGTTATGAAGATAGATTGGAGAAGTTAGGACTGTTTTCCTTGGAGAAGAGAAGGCTGAGAGGTGATTTGATAGAGGTATTCAAAATCATGTGGGGTCTGGACAGAGTAGAGAGAAACTGTTCCAATCATGAAAGGATTGAGAACGAGAGGGCACAGATTTAAAGTATTTGGTAAGAGAAGCAAAAGTGACATGAGGAAAAACTTTTTCACGCAGCAAGTGGTTAAGGTCTGAAATGCACTGCCTGGGAGTGTGGTGGAGGCAGGTTCAATTGATGCAATCAAAAAGGAATTACACAGTTATATGAAAAGGAAGAATGTGCAGAGTTACGGGGAGAGGGCAGGGGAATGGAATTGAGGGAATTGCTCTTTCAGAGAGCCAGTGCGGACACGATGGGCTGAATGGCCTTCTTCTGCACTGTAACGATTCTGTGAAGTCTTAACAATGCACTTAGAAAAGCACAGTATGATTTTAACAAGTCAACATGGTTTTATGAAAGGGAAATCCTGTTTGACAAATTTGTTAGAGTTTTTTGAGGATGTAACTAATAGGGTAGATAAAGGGGAGCCAGTAGATGTAGTACACTGCAGAAAAGGTTCATAGGCAAGATAAGGGCTCATGGAATTGGAGTGATATATTAGCATGGATGGAGGATTGGTTAATGGACAGGAAGCAAAGAGTGGGCATAAACGGGGCATTTTCAAGTTGGCAGACAGAGCTGTCAGGATCACCTCACTTGCTTATAGCCTGTGACTTTTCTAATATTTGTCAGTTCCGATGAAGGGTCACTGACTCGAAACGTTAACTCTGCTTCTCTTTCCACAGATGCTGCCAGACCTGCTGAGTGGTTCCAGCATTTCTTGTTTTTATTTCAGATTTCCAGCATCCGCAGTATTTTGCTTTTATATTACTGTAAGGATCAATGCTGGGGTCTCAGCTATTTACAATCTATATTTATGACTTAAGATGAAGAGACAGAGAGTAAGGTATCTAAGTTTGCTGATGATACAAATGTAGGTGGAAAGGTATGCTGTGGGAAGGACACAGAGAGGCTGCAAAGCGATATAGCCTGGTTAAGTGAATGGGCAGCGAGATGGCAGATGGAGTATAATGTAGGGAAATGTGAAGTTATTCACTTCGATCATAAGAATAGAAAAGCAGAATATTTTATAAATGGTGTGAAACTTGTAAGTGTTGATGTTCAAGCAGACTTGAGTGTGCTTGTACAAGGAACGCAGAATGTTAGGATGCATGTCGAGCAAGCAATTAGGAAGGCAAATGGCATGTTGACCTTTATTGCAGGAATAAAGAAGTCTTGCTACAATTGTACAGGGTTTTGATGAGACCACATCTGGAGTACTATGCAGTTTTGGTCTTCACATTTAAGAAAGGATATACTTGCATTGGAGACAATACAGTAAATGGCAGAACCCTTAGGAGTATTGACAGGCAGAGAGATCTGGGCGTACAGGTCCACAGGTCACTGAAAGTGGCAACGCAGGTGGATAAGGTAGTCAAGAAGGCATACGGCATGCTTGCCTTCATTGGTCGCGGCATAGAATATAAAAATAGGCAAGTCATGCTGCAGCTGTACAGAACTTTAGTTAGGCCACACTTAGAATATTGCGTGCAATTCTGGTCGCCACACTACCAGAAGGACGTGGAGGCTTTGGCGAGGGTACAGAAGAGGTTTACCAGGATGTTGCCTAGTCTGGAGGGTATTAGCTATGAGGAGAGGTTGGATAAACTCGGATTGTTTTCACTGGAACGACAGAGGTGGAGGGGCGACATGATAGAGGTTTACAAAGTTGTAAGTGGCATGGACAGAGTGGATAGTCAGAAGCTTTTTCCCAGGGTGGAAGAGTCAGTTACTAGGGAACATAGGTTTAAGGTGAGAGGGGCAAAGTTTAGAGGGGATGTGCGAGGCAAGTTCTTTACACAGAGGGTGGTGAGTGCCTGGAACTTGTTGCCGGGGGAGGTGGTGGAAGCAGGTACCATAGAGACGTTTAAGCGGCATCTTGACAAATACATGAATAGGATGGGAATAGAGGGATACGGACCCCGGAAGTGCAGAAGGTTTTAGTTTAGGCAGGCATCAAGATTGGCGCAGGCTTGGAGGGCCGAATGGCCTGTTCCTGTGCTGTACTGTTCTTTGTTCTTTGTTCTAATACAGCGATCGTTCACTAAATTGGTCCCTGGGATGAGGCTGAGTCAATTGGGTAATACTTTTTGGAATTTAGAAAAATAAGAGGCAATCTCATTTAAACATACAAAATTCTGAAGGGGTTGGATAGTGTAGACACTGAGAGATTGTTGCTGCTGATTGGGGAATCTAAAACATGGGGCACAGAGTCAGCATAAAGGGCTGATCATTTAGGACTGAGATGAGAAGAAATTACTTCACTCAAAGAGTTGTGAATCTTTGGAATTCTCTACTGCAGAGGGTTGTGGATGCACACTGTTGAATGCATTTAAGGCTGGGATAGACAGATTTTTGGTGTCTCGGAATCAAGGGATATGGCGAGTGGACGGGAAAGGGGAGTTGAAGTCTAAGATCAGCCGTGAGCATTTTGAATGGCGGAGCAGTCTCAATGGGCCATGTGGTCTTCTCCTGCTCCTATTTCTTGTGTTTTTGTGACAGATTGCTGGACTGCTGTGACACCCTTTAAGCCCCTTTTCACACTTATCCACAGCCACGATGGCAGCTGTCTGAGCTTGCATGAGAATAGAATAGGGGCGGCACAGTGGCGCAGTGGTTAGCACCGCAGCCTCACAGCTCCAGTGACCCGTGTTCGATTCTGGGTACTGCCTGTGCGGAGTTTGCAAGTTCTCCCTGTGTCTGCGTGGGTTTCCTCCGGGTGCTCCGGTTTCCTCCCACCTCCAAAAGACTTGCAGGTTGACAGGTAAATTGGCCATTGTAAATTGCCCCTTGTGTAGGTAGGTGGTAGGAGAATGGTGGAGAATATGGGGTTCGTGTAGAGTTAGTATAAATGGGTGGTTGTTGGTCGGCACAGGCTCGGTGGGCCGAAGGGCCTGTTTCAGTGCTGTATCTCTAAATAAATATAAAAAAACTGAGCTTCCACTGCAGCACTCAAGATGTATGTGGCTGCTGCTTTTGATACAATGAAAGCTGCGACGCGGCCATCAGGCACTACATCATGGTTGGGTCTACAAGTGTGCGAATGGAGTTGACTACCACTTCCGTGCTCAGAAGAATGGGCTCCAAGCTCTGCAACAAGCCCTGTGACAAGTTGGACTCCTTCATGTTGCTTGACATTGACTGCAGGCTTTCTGGCAGGCTTCCCAATGCCCCGAGCATTTTGTTGCGCCGACCCATCAGTGTTTTTCTGAAGGCTGCCCTCATTTTTGCCCCCTTGCACAGGCTGCAGCCACTCACCCCGGTGTCTCCCCATGATAAGATCCCTGATCTATTCTCTAATTACATGCAGTATCAATGTCTGAGTTATTGGCTCTGTGTCTGAAATCAAGTGATGGTGCATCTTCATCATTGTTATCTTCTTGGTGTTCCTCAACTGATTGGCCTGGTTGCATTTCTTGGGTATCTGAAAGGAAAAAGGCACAGAGTAAGGTTGTGGTGCAGGTAGAAGGGGAGACATAAGAGATGCATGCTTATGCCATTTTGAACTTGTAATTCAGAAGAGAGTATGGGATATGGGTGAGATGGGATGTGAGAAGGAGGATTAGGTATGAGGGAACTGTCAACTTTGTTGGTTTCAGCCTCGCCACTGGCCACAGGCTCAGCAATGGCAGTTCCATTAATGGCCAGCACCATCTCCTGGGGGGTAGGGAGAGGATTACGACATGCAGGCATGCCAGCATCACCCACATCCCCAGAACTAATAGTTTATAATGGAGAAGGGAAGAGCGACTAAAGTCGTGTCAACACTTTAATATAATGTGAAGATACTATTCCAATGCTAACCTTCCACTACTGTGACATGAGTCATCCAGATCCATTTATAATTTATTTTTAGGTAAGTTGATTTAAAGATTAAATATAATGAAGAGTATGCAGCATTTGACTGTATACAGGTACTAGTGTAATGTAATTGAAGGACCAAAGTAAAGTGTCCACATTATAATGGGAGGTGGTGGCGTAGTGGTATTGTCACTGGACTAGTAACCCAGAGACCCAGGGTATTGCTCTGGGGACATGGGTTCAAATCCCACCACCGCAGAAGCTGGAATTTTTCCTTCCTTTGGGGAAGGAAATCTGCTGTCCTTACCTGATCTACATGTGACTCCAGACCCACAGCAATGTGGTTGACTCTTAGCATGCCCTCTGAGATGGCCTAGCAAGCCACTCAGTTGTATCTAACTGCTAGGAAGTCAATAAAAAAAGGAATGAAAGCGGACGGACCACCTGGCATCAACCTAGGCACCGGAAACAACAACAGCAAACCCAGCCCTATCGAGCCTGCAAAGTCCTCCTTCCGAACATCTGGGGGCTTGTGCCAAAGTTGGGAGAGCTGGCCCACAGACGAGTCAAGCAACAGCCTGACATAGCCATACTCACAGAATCATACCTTACAGACAATGTCCCAGACACTGCCATCACCATCCCCGGGTATGTCCTGTCCCACCGGCAGGACAGACCCAGCAGAGGTGGCGGCACAGTGGTATACAGTAAGGAGGGAGTTGCCCTGGGAGTCCTCAACGTTGACTCTGGACCCCATGAAATCTCATGGCATCAGGTCAAACATGGACAAGGAAACCTGCTGCTGATTACCACTTACTGCCCTCCGTCACTTGATGGGACAGTACTCCTCCATGTTGAACAGCACTAGAAGGAAGCACTGAGGGTGGCAAGTACTCTAGGTGGGGGACTTCAATGCCCATCACCAAGAGTGGCTCGGTAGCACCACGACTGACCAAGCTGGCCAAGTCCTAAAGGACATAGCTGCTAGACTGGGTTTGCGGCAGGTGGTGAAGGAACCAACAAGAGGGGAAAACATACTTGACCTCGTCCTCACCAATCTGCCTGCCGCAGATGCATCTGTCCATGACAGTACTGGTTGGAGTGACCTCCGCACAGTCAGAGAGTCATAGTCATAGAGAGATACAACACTGAAACAGGCCCTTCGGCCCACCGAGTCTGTGCCGACCATCAGCCACCAATTTATACTAATCCGACATTAATCCCATATTTC
This sequence comes from Heterodontus francisci, assembly GCF_036365525.1. NCBI lineage: Eukaryota > Metazoa > Chordata > Chondrichthyes > Heterodontiformes > Heterodontidae > Heterodontus > Heterodontus francisci. The sequence goes on along the minus strand of NC_090372.1, from coordinate 170,874,463 downwards.
CTACCACATCCCCAACTTCCCTCAATTCTCCTACCACCTACCTACACTAGGGGCAATTTACAATGGCCAATTTACCTATCAACCTGCAAGTCTTTGGCTGTGGGAGGAAACCGGAGCACATGGCAGAAACACACGCGGTCACAGGGAGAACTTGCAAACTCCGCACAGGCAGGACCCAGAACCGAACTCAGGTCGCTGGAGCTGTGAGGCTGCGGTGCTAACCTCTGCTCCACTGTGCCGTCGTTGTGGACACGAAGTCCCGCCTTCACATTGAGGATACCCTCCTTTGTTTTGTGTGGCACTACCACCGTGCTAAATGGCATAGATTTTGAACAGATCTAGCAATGCAAAACTGGGCATCCATGAGGTGCTGTGGGCCATCAGCAGCAGCAGAATTGTACTGAACCACAATCTGTTACCTCATGGCCCGGCATATCCCCCACTCTACCATTACCATCAAGCCAGGAGACCAACCTTGGTTCAATGAAGAGTGCAGGAGGGCATGCCAGTAGCAGCACCAGGCATACCTCAAAATGAGGTGTCAACCTGGTGAAACTGCAACACAGGACTATCTGCGTGCCAAACTGCGTAAGCAGCATGCGATAGACAGCGAAGCTATCCCATAACCAACGGATCAGATCTAAGCTCTGCAATCCTGCCACATCCAGCCGTGATTGGTGGTAGACAATTAAACAACTAACTGGAAGAGGTGGCTCCACAAATATCCCCATCCTCAATGATGGGGGAGCCCATCACATTATTGCGAAAGATAAGGCTGAAGCATTTGCAACAGTCTTCTGCCAGAAGTGCCGAGTTGATGATCCATCTCGGCCTCCTCCTGAAGTCCCCAGTATCACAGATGCCAGACTTCAGCCAATTCGATTCACTCCGCTTGATATCAAGAAAAGACTGAAGGCACTGGATACTGCAAAGACTATGGGCCCTAACAATATTCCGGCAATAGTACTGAAAACCTGTGCTCCAGAACTTGCCGCGCCCCGAGCCAAGCTGCTCCAGTACAGCTACAACACTGGCACCTACCCTGCAATGTGTAAAATTGCCCAGGTATGTCATGTACGCAAAAGCAGGGCAAGTCCAACCCGGCCAATTACCGCCTCATCAGCCTACTCTCAATCATCAGTAAAGTGATGGAAGATGTCATCAATAGTGCCATCAAGCAGCACTTGCTTAGCAATAACCTGCTCAGTGACGCTGAGCTTGGGTTCCGCCAGGGCCACTCAGCTCCTGACCTCATTACAGCCTTGGTTCAAACATGGACAAAAGAGCTGAACTCCAGAGGTGAGGTGAGAGTGACTGCCCTTAACATCAAGGCAGCATTTGACGGAGTATGGCATCAAGGAGCCCTAGCAAAACTGAGGTCAATGGGAATCAGGGGGAGAACCCTCCACTGGTTGGAGTCATACCTAGCACAAAGGAAGATGGTTGTGGTTGTTGGAGGTCAATCATCTGAGCTCCAGGACATTGCTGCAGGAGTTCCTCAGGGTAGTGTCCGAGGCCCAACCATCTTCAGCTGCTTCATCAATGACCTTCCTTCAATCATAAGGTCAGAAGTGGGGATGTTCGCTGATGAGTGCACAATGCTCCACAATTCGTGACTCCTTAGACACTGAAGCAGTCTGTGTAGAAATGCAGCAAGACCGGGACAATATCCAGGCTTGGACTGATAAGTGGCAAGTAACATTCGCGCCACACAAGTCCCAGGCAATGACCATCTCCAACAAGAGAGAATCTAACCATCTCCCCTTGACATTCAGTGGCATTACCATTGCTGAATCCCCCACTATCAACATCCTAGGGGCTACCATTGACCAGAAACTGAACTGGAGTAGCCATATAAATACTGTGGCTCCAAGAGTAGGTCAGAGGCTAGGAATCCTGCGGTGAATAACTCACCTGCTGACTCCCCAAAGCCTGTCCACCATCTACAAGGCACAAGTCAGGAGTGTGATGGAATATTCTCCACTTGCCTGGATGGGTGCAGCTCCAACAACACTCAAGAAGCTCGACACCATCCAGGACAAAGCAGCCCACTTGATTGGCACCCCATCTACAAACATTCACTCCCTCCACCACCGACGCACAGTGGCAGCAGTGTGTACCATCTATAAGATGCATTGCAGCAATGCACCAAGGCTCCTTAGACAGCACCTTCCAAAACCGCGACCTCTACCAACTAGAAGGACAAGGGCAGCAAATGCATGGGTACAGCACCACCTGCAAGTTCCCCTCCAAGTCACACACCATCCTGACTTGGAACTATAGCGCCGTTCCTTCACTGTCGCTGGGTCAAAATCCTGGAACTCCCTTCCTAACAGCACTGTGGGTGTACCTACCCCACATGGACTGCTGCGGTTCAAGAAGGCAGCTCACCACCACCTTTTCAAGGGCAATTAGGGATGGGCAATAATTGCTGGCCTGGCCAGCGACGCCCACATTGCATGAATGAATTTTAAAAAAAAATACTAAAGCCATGTCTAGCTGTCAGCCAGGACCTACTTTCAACATTCTTGTCGTTGCTTCCACATTACTTACTTTAGAAGCAACCTCACTGCTCCCAAAGCTCTGATTGTGAGCAACACTGTTAAGAAGAATGGAAGCACATACAATTGGAGGCAACCTTTTGACATGGATAGGAAATTGGTTAACAGATAGGAAACGGAGAGACTGGATAATGGGTAGGTACTTCGTTTGACAGGATGTGACTTGTGTCCCTCAGGGATCTGTACAGGGCTCAACTTTTAACTATATTTATCAATGACTTAGATGAAGGAATAGAGAGCTGTATATTCACGTTTGCTGATGGGTGGCACAATAAGTAACCTAGATTGGAACAGAAAGTTGCAAAAGCACAATGATAGATTAAGTGAGTGGGCAAAACTGTTGCGGATGGAGTTCAACATGGGGAAGTGCAAGATAATGTGCTTTGGACCGAAGAAAGATAGATCAAAGTATTTTCTAAATGATGAGAAGCTAGGAGCTCTGGAGAAGCAAAGACTTATCGGGGTCCAAGTACATAAATCACTAAAACTGGTGAACAGGTACAAAAAACATTGAACAACCTAACAAATTAATGGTTAGCTTCTTAAGGGGATTGGACTACAAAGGAGTGGAAGTTGTGCTACAGTTGTATAAAGCTCTGGTTATACTGCATGTGGAGTACTGGATTCAGTTCTGAGCACTGCACCTCAGGAGGATACATTTGGCTTGGAAGGGGTGCAGCGATGATTCACCAGAATGATACCGGAGTTAAAAGCGCTAATTGTGAGGAAAGGTTGCACAGATTAGGCTTGTATTCCCTCCAGTATAGAAGATTAAGGAGCAATCTAATTGAGGTATTTAAGATGATTGAAGGATTTGATGGGACAGATTGACATCTTACTGGTCCAGCCGAGGTGGTTTTGACAGCGGGACAGGGAGGAATGTAGGATGGGAGGGCGTCAGGTTGACGAGTTTCCACCTCCGGTCAGTCCTGCCAGTGGTGGGGTGGAAGTGGCAAGGGCTACCTGTCTGGCAGCAGTGGGTAGCCAATTTGAATATGTAAGTGCCTACTTGTGGGCAGATTGAGGATGCAACAGACCCCTGCTGAGGCCAAAGCCTGGCAGGTGCCTGGAGATGGCTCACCAGCAGCTGGCCAGGGAGCCCATGAGGCCTCCTACACGTAGTCCCCAACGGAGCCACAGGGATCAGTGGGCCACAACTGTGGCCACAGGGCCATCCTGTGGAGCGATTTCTCCTCCACAGTGATGTCCTAGCAGCTGTGAACAAAGTTTATTTTTTTTAAATGCAGTTTGACTGTTGAAAGGCTTTCAAGTCTATCAAGTCCCCCTCCTATAGCTGCAGCACCCACCTCCACCGGTGGGGCTGCCATCCTTCCAAGGCTGCTGGCCCTCTGATTGGGTCTACATCCTCAGGAGACTGCCTGCTGCTGTTAATTGGACAGCAGATGTGGAGGCAGCCAATTAGGAGGCCACCTCCTGCAAGATCCTGCTGGTGGGCGCGCTGCCAGCAAGTATGGATTTGGGACCCAGAAATGGTACCGACCAGCGATTATTTTTAATGCAGGTAAGATTTCGCCCACTATTTCGTCTGGTAAGGGACTCCAGAACAAGGGGGGGCATAACCTTAAAATTAGAAGTAGGCCATTTGGGGTGATGTCAGGGAGCACTTCTTCAAGGGTAGTGGAAAGCTGGCACTCTCTCCCACAAAAAGCTGTTGAGGCTAGATCAATTGAAAATTTGAAAATCGAGATTGATATATTTTTGTTAGGCAAGATTACTAAGGGATATGGAACCAAGGCAGGCAAATGGAATTTAGATTCAGATCAGCTGTGAACAAACTGGAGGGGCAGAATGGTAAATCCTTGTTCCTATGTTACTGTTAGATGATATGAAATTTCAGGAACAGTTATGCTGTTTGTGCTGCCCATTACTATTGTTACATCATTTTTATAAATACAATTGATGTAATGAAATATAACTCTCATAAAAGAAGTGCATTTCATTTTGATAAACTGTTTCAACATAATATGTTTGTTTATTGATTTTCTAGTTGTTAAAAAATGTATTATTTTGATTACAGAAATACTGTGAAGAAGTGAATGCACAGAATAAATTATCTGTTGAAGATAATTTCACGGCCTTGAATATGCTTAAGCAGAAAGATTCAATCATTTCATCTTTAAAAGCGAGATTGATGCAGTATGAAGAATTTGAACAAATAAATCAGGTATGTACTTGTGACTTATGATAAGTCTGTTACTCGGACTTGTTTTAACATTTCAGTTTATTTTATAGGCATTCGTGTGTTGGAATCTTCAGCATATGGCTGCTTTTTAAGATAACATTTTGCATATTGGTTATTTTGCAAAAATTATGCAGGCATAGTCTATGACATTGTGTTCCATGCATGCATGATTAGTCCCAATTAAATGAAAATATGAAAATGACAGGTAAGAAAAGACCAGCTGATCCATGAAGCATGTCCTACAACATGATGGTCTGGCCATCATGGCTAAACACTTCTTCCCATGCCCCACCTTCCACCCAGCCCCCTTCCCACATCCATGTAACTGCTAAGGAAAATAAAAGAAAAAAAGTGCCAATAAAGAAAAAGAAACTCTAGAAAATTCCTCTCTGCCTACCTCAGGTGCTCAAAACCAGTCCAGGAACTGCCTGACATCCAGTTTATTCTTTTTATTCTTATGCTTACATAGTTCAGAAAACAGTGTGTCCTGCAAATTGCTGATCAGCTAGTACTGTATAAATGAGAAACTATCATGAAGAATGTTGGGAATTGCAGGATGACATGGACTGGTTTGGCGAATGGGCAATGAGGAGTAGACAGATAGCCAATGCAGTTCAACATAGAGATTCATAGATCTATTAGGGCATGAATACAACAGCGTGGAGGTGGTGATGAACCTGCACAATGGGCAGAATTTTAACTGCCAAGGGGGACGCTTTTGGGTGTGGGTGGGGGAGCTAAAGCCCTGAAAGTGCTGGCAGGTTGGAAACCTGACATGGTCCCGCCCTCTTCCAGGTTTAACCAAGGTGTGTTTAGAGGTGAGAAGGAAACCCCTGTGGAGTTGTCAGGTAAGTAATTTCAATATTTAAATAGTTAATTAGTTGTGACTTTAACCCAGGATTCTGGCTTTAGCAGTTAGTGCACAGGTTTCCCGAGCTGTGTGAAACTCGCCAGGGCAACATGGTAGGAACACAATGATGAGCCATTGATCAGTTAAACTGATAGACTTGAAAGCCTTTCAACAATCAAACTGCATAGCTGCTGGGCTGCCTATGTGAAAGGCTTGTGCTCATACCACTTGTTCAGAGAGACAGATTTCACTGTTTCACATGATTTCCAACTTTTTGGAAGTCATTTCACCTATCTTGGACTTTATTCACCTTGACCTGATCTTCCCTGCTGTCAGCCTTCACTGCAGCATGGATGCAGCTTATGCAGCTCAACTTTAGCCCTTTGCTAAGGAACAAGAAGAGTAGCAACACAGCACCAGGAGCAGCAGGAGCAACACTAGCAGCAGCACTAGCTCCCTTCTCCTCAGCCTCATGCCACTACATAGGACAAAAGGGATGGTCACAGACATCAAGCTCGAAAGAGATTGATGCCCCCCTCACAGGGTCTACTGGCAGAGAATTGGCATGTCTGAGCACCGTGCCTTATGAAGCTCAGGCTCTCAAGTAGATTGTTGCGGACATCTGCAGCCTCCTGGAGCAAAACCTCCTTTACTGTGGAGGTTGGCATGCATTGCCAGTGGCTATAACTAGGGGACCACCCCCAGTTCTATGCCTCTTCTTGGAGTTATGTGCTCTCTTCTGCAAAGAGAGAAAGCAGAGTTATGAGTTTGAGAAATGGATTGTATGGAGAAGATGCAATGAAAATATTCATGGAGAGTGACTGGGTGCGAGAGGTGACTAAAATAAGGGTGAGTGCAAGTGTTGGCCTTTCAGATGGGGCTGTGAGGAGGTGCCTGGAGAAAGAGGAATGAATGCAGCTGTCAGGTATATTGGTCTGAGCTTGGTTTGAGAGACTGGCTTCTTTCTCCCATCCACAGGAAACAGGACTACACTTCAGTCCCTTAGATCCCGCAGCAACACCTCCCAGGAAGAGTCAGAGACCTGAGAGAGTCTTCTTTCCAGTTCTGTGGTTGGTGAAACCTCAGGGAGCAACGTAGAATTCAGCTATTCTGAGCGCTGCCGGGGTGCCTTTAACTGGAGATCCCTTTTTTGTCACAGTGTGGTCGTGATCATGTCACACTCTGTGATTGGTCGGGAAACCTGGAAGCAGGATGCTAATGATGTGGCTTAGTTAAACAGCCTATAAACAAATGGGTTCCTAACGTACTGCTGGACTTTCTGCTGCAAGCAGGTCGACATCGGTAAAATTCTGCCCAATATGTTGGTTAGGCTATAGTGGAGGTATTCCATTTTAGAAAGGGTTTTGGAACCATGGAGTAGGTGCAATGTGCGTTCTGTAAGATGACACTGAGGATTAGAGGATATAACTGTGATGAGAGTCTTGGAAAAGTAGACCTGTATTCATAGGAGCAGAGAAGGTTAAGAGAATAATGAAAATGTTCAAAATTATGAGTTTCATACTGCAAATAGTGAAAGATTGTTTCCACTGGTTGGTCATTTGACTTATAAACCAAAAGCATAAAGGAGCAGGTTAGAATATTTTTCATGCAGAGTGTTATCAGATTATGCAATGGATGACCACAAGTGGCTGTCGAAATCCTGATGTGAAGCGAGCATAGGTACTTTGGATCAAATGGCTACTTACTGTTCTGAAATTTCTATGATTGCAAAATAAGTATGGCTGGACCAGACTAAAAAGCAGTTGTGTTCATCAAAGCAACAATGATTGTTCTATCTGTTCTATACCAATTATCTATCAATTTATGTCAAAAATGAGAAATGAAGCAAAAACTAAATGGGGGTGGGTGTCCATTAAGCAAAAAATAAACAAAATAAAAGAGGAGGAGGAAGTACAGCAGGGCCAACAACACCACAAATAGTATCAACTATCCGATGTTGCATATGCATATAAAGATAAGTAACGATCTGGCTGGCTGAGAACATGAGAAATAGGAGCAGCTGCAGCTATATGTTGAGGAACAACAGGAGCAGCCACACCAACACCAGTCGCACCAGTAGCAGCAACAACAGCAACAATGCCAACAGCAGATGCCTTCTGCACAACCCTTTGCCACGCTACATGACAAAGGGGATGGGCAGAGAGCTCCAGCTTGAAGGAGGCAATACCCCTAGCACTAGGTATCCAGACAAAGGATCAGTTTCCTTGACATAATGGAGCAACAGTGCCTCAGGAGGCTCAGGTCTGATGTCTGTAGCTTCCTCGAACAAGACCTCCATCCAGGAGTGCAAGGTAGGCACACATTGTTAGTGGCTGTCAGGGTCATCACAACTCTGAATTTCTTCACCTTTTATTCCTTTCAGCATCTCACAATATCACAAGTGCTTCTATCAGGTGACCAATGTCTTGCTTGCCAAGACCGCCACTAATGTCCACTTTGACACTGATGAGGCCAGCATACACAGAGGGCTGTTGGTTTTGCTGCAGTAGCTGGATTTGTACAGGAAGTCATTGACTGCATGCATGTGGCAATCAAGGCGCCCTCAGATCAGTCTGAGTCTTCATCAACCTTAAGGATTCCACTCCCTCAACGTGAACTTGTTTGTGACCACTGGAATGTTTTTGTGCATTTGTGCAAAAATCCTTGAAGCTGCCATGATTCATTCATTCTGTGACAGTCACAACTCCCACGTATTTTTGCACCTCCACGTGGCATGAATGGGTGGCTCCTTGGAGACAAGGGCTACCTTCTGAGGACCTGGCCGACTACACATGTAAGGAAAACCTACTACTAATACAGAGAAGAGGTATTACAGGAGCCACATGACCACAAAGGCGATAATAGAGCAAGCCATTGGGCTGCTGAAGATGTGATTCAGGTGCCTCAACAGATCTGAGGCTGCCCTTCAGTATGCCCTATCAAGGGTCTCCAGAATGGTTGTGGTCTGCTGTGCCTTGCACAACATGGCACGGCAGAGAGGAATGAACCAGCAGGAAGAGGAAGGTGCAGACTGATTGGCATCTGAGTAAGAGAAGGCAGAGGATGTGGATATGTGGTCATAGTGCCTGCAGCTGCTCATCTGGATGCTAGAGAAGCCCACAACTTCCTCATACAGGCACGTTTCAGCTAATCTGAATGCATGATGCCACACAGTAGTACCATCATAAACCATGTCCCCTCACCCCTGCAACACAAATCATTCCCACAGTCCAAAATCCAGCTGTCACATTCGCACCCTTTCTTCGCCTTCCAACCTGGTCATACCATTCATCTGAAGGCTACTGTCCAAGTGGAACTCGGGGTGCATCAAAACTGAGGCCAGGAGAATGAGGAGTTCAAATAACGTGTTTCATTCATTGAAATAAACATGAACATAATGCCGTGAACATTATTATACACACCCAAGTGCAACTATTGGATCACATACCCATCTGAACATCCACCACTGACACTCACCCTCATTTTAATGCACTGACTGTTCATCCATTTGACGCATTCTATTATTCTCACTCACAGCTCTCTTTCTCTCCTTACAGAAGAGAGCACAGAACACCAGGAAGAGGCAAAGAATTGGAGGTGTCCTCCAGCTATTAGTTGCACATCCTTGTGCAACTATTAGATCTTTCTCATCCAATTCCTATTACTCCTGTGTGGTGCAGCCGCTGTGGATATTTTATTTATTTATTTAGAGATACAGCACTGAAACAGGCCCTTCGGCCCACCGAGTCTGTGCCGACCATCAACCACCCATTTATACTAATCCTATATTAATCCCATATTCCTACCACATCCCCACCTTCCCTCAATTCCCCTACCACCTACCTATACTAGGGGCAATTTATAATGCCCAATTTACCTATCAACCTGCAAGTCTTTGGCTGTGGGAGGAAACTGGAGCACCCGGCGAAAACCCACGCGGTCACAGGGAGAACTTGCAAACTCCGCACAGGCAGTACCCAGAAACGAACCCGGATCGTTGGAGCTGTGAGGCTGCTGTGATAACCACTGCTCCACTGTGCCGCTCTTCCTGTCACTAAAACCTCCAATCTCACCTGCCAGTCATCTGCAGCCTGGAAGTTAAAATTGCTGGGACCTCATGTTGCCACAACCAGGGCGGGCATTGTGATGGTTTCTACATGGACTGCTTCATAGGAACATCGGAACATGGGAACATAGGAGCAGGAGTAGGCCATTCAGCCTATCAGGCCTGCCCCATCATTCAATATGATCACGGCTGATCATCCACTTCAATGCCTGGGTATCTGAGTATCTCTTCAGTATCTCAGGAGTTGTGAATGCTGCTGAACATTGTGCAATCATCAGCAAACATCCCCACTTCTGACCTTATGATTGAAGGAAGGTCATTGATGAAGCAGCTGAACATGGTTGGGCCAAGGACACTACCCTGAGGAACTCTTGCAGTGTTGTCCTGGAGCTGAGATGATTGACCTCCAACAACCACAATCATCTCCCTTTGCAGTAGGTATGACTCCAACCAGCAGATTCACATTGATTCCAGTTTGCTAGGGCTCCTTGATACCATACTCGGTCAAATGCTGCCTTGATGTAAAGGGCAGTCACTCTCACCTCACCTCACCTCTGGAGTTCAGCTCTTTTGTCCACGTTTGAACCAAGGCTGTAATGAGGTCAGGAGCTGAGTGGCCCTGGCGGAACCCAAACTAAGCGTCAATGAGCAGGTTATTGCTCAGCAAGTGCCGCTTGACAGCACTGTCTACGACACTTTCCATCACTTTACTGATGATTGAGAGTAGACTGATGGGGCGGTAATTGGCTGAGTTGGATTTGTCCTGCTTTTTGTGTACAAGACATACCTGGGCAATTTTACACATTGCCAGGTAGATGCCAGTGTTGTAACTGTACTGGAACAGCCTGGCTAGGGGCGTGGCAAGTTCTGGAGCACAGGTCTTCAGTATTATTGCTGGAATGTTGTTAGGGCCCACAGCCTTTGCAGTATCCAGTACCTTCAGCTGTTTCTTGATATCACGTGGAGTGAATCGAATTGGGTGAAGTCTGGCATCTGCGATACTGGGGACTTTAGGAGGAGACCGAGATGGATCATTCACTCAGCACTTCTGGCTGAAGATTGTTGCAAATGCTTCACCCTTATCTTTTGCACTGATGTGCTGGGCTCCCCCATCATTGAGGATGGGGATATTTGTGGAGCCACCTCCTCCAGTTAGTTGTTTAATTGTTCACCACCATTCATGACTGGACGTGGCAGGACTGCAGAGCTTAGATCTGATCTGTGGGTTGTGGGATCACTTAGCTGTTTCTATCGCTGTTTGGCACGCAAGTAGTCCTGAGTTATAGCTTCGCCAGGTTGTCACCTCATTTTGAGGTATGCCTGGTGCTTCTCCTGGCATGCCCTGCTGCACTCTTCATTGAACCAGGGTTGATCCCCCGGCTTGATGGTAATGGTAGAGTGGGGGATACGCTGGGCCTTGATGTTACAGATTGTGGTTGAGTACAATTCTGCTGCTGCTGATGGCCCACAGCGCCTTATAGATGCCCAGTTTTGAGTTGCTAGAATAGAGCACAGAACACCAGGAAGAGGCAAAGAATTCGAGGTGGCCCTCCAGCCATTTCAATACTGACAGCTACAGAGGAGGAGGTTCTCGAGATAAGCCAAGTCTCGGTGTGCCTGGCCATCGGAGATGGAGAAATGGGAGCCTCCCAGTTATCCAGTGACAGAGTTAATTATCACACAGCTACATTCCGAGGGTGTACTGTCACAGCAGTCATGCGGACCATGCACCAGTTTTGATAAACTTACTTCAGTGGAGCCCATAAGACAAATAGTTGTGTTTTCACCTGGTGACTCACACAACCCAAGTGAACAAGAACAAATGGTGGAGACAGGGACAGCAGTGAAGAGCTGTTTTATAGGGCGCGGGACACACCTTGCTCTGCTCAGCTGGATGGAGATGCTGAGCTTTGGGGGCCATCGATGAAGAGGATAATTCTGGAGCAGCAGTAAATAATGTTTGAGTTACTGGTAGACTTTCCAGTTGCACTGGAGCTTGCAGAGAGATTTGAGGAGTCTCAGGCATGAATAGTCTTTGCGATGATGTTTTCATCCATGGAACGAGTGGCCAATGCGGCAGTAAATAAATGCATGCTGGCCCTCACCAATTTCTTGCACACTTCGAATGCTGCCTTGAATAGGATTGATGCAACCCTAGCCTTGGCCCTTCAATACCCCATTGATGTGCAGCAAATGCTCTCCAGCTCATTGCTAGCAGGTAGGCCATTAGAGTGAACATGCGAATATACGAATTAGGAGCAGGAGTAGGCCACTCGACCCCTTGAGCCTGCTCCGCCATTCAATAACTTCATGGCTGAACTGATTTCTCCACATTTCCACCTACCCCTGAAAACCTTGCACCCCCTCGCTTATCATAAATCTATCTACCTCTGCCTTAAAAATATTCAAAGATTCTGCTTCCACCGCCTTTTGAGGAAGAGAATTCCAAAGATTCATGACCCTCTGAGAGAAAAAGTTTCTCCTCATCTCTGTCTTAAATGGGCAACCCGTTATTTTTAAACAGTGACCCCTCATTCTAGATTCTCCCACAAGGGGAAACATTCTTTCCACATCCACCCTATCAAGACCCCTCAGGATCTTATATGTTTCAATCAAGTCGCCTCTTATTCTTCTAAACTCCAGCAGATACAAGCCTAGCTTGTCCAGTCTTGCCTTGTAAGACAGCCCGCCCATTCCAGGTATTAGTCTCGTAAACCATCTCTGTACTGCCTCCAATGCATTTACATCCATCCTTAAATAAGGAGACCAATACTGTACACAGTATTGCAGATGTAGTCTCACCAATGTCCTGTATAGCTGAAGCATAACCTCCCTACTTTTGTATTCAATTCCCCTCGCGATAAACGATAACATTCTATTAGCTTTCCCAATTATGTGCTGTACCTACATACTAACCTTTTGCCATTCATGCACTAGGATACCCAGATCCCTCTGCATCTCAGAGCTTTGCAATCTCTCACCATTTAGATAATATGCTTTTTTATTCTTCCTGTCAAAATGGACAATTTCACATTTTCCCACATTATATTCCATTTGCCAGATCTTTGCCCACTCATTTAACCTATATATATCCCTTTGTAGCCTCCTTACGTCCTCTTCCCAACTTACTTTCCTACCTATCTTTGTATCATTTAGCAACCATACCTTCGGTCCCTTCATCTAAGTCGTTTATATAATTTGAGAAAAGTTGAGGCCTCAGCACAGATCCCTGTGGCACACCACTCGTTACATCTTGCCAACCAGAAAATGACCCATTTATGCCTTCTCTCTGTTTCCTGCTAACTAGCCAATCTTCTATCCATGCCAATATGTTACCCTACACCAATTGAGCTTTAATTTTCTGCAATAACCTTTGATGTGGCACCTGATCAAAATGCCTTCTGAAGACGGAAAAGGGGATATGGAAATGGGGACAAAAACAAGAAATGCTGGATTCACTCAGCATGCTGCCAGACCTGCTGAGTGAATCCAGCATTTCTTGTTTTTGTTTCAGATTTCCAGCATCCGCAGTATTTTGCTTTTATTATATGGAAATGGGGACTCTGCTCAAAGCTCTCTGATTCTCACTTGTTGCCTCCCTCCTCATTCAGTGCCGCACATGCTGCCTAATGCCCTGATAGCTGAATCTGCCGCTGCACAGGTGCAGGTAGAGCAGTCTTTGACAGTGCCCTGACGGGTTTCAGAACCCAGTGGATGTCAGCCAAGAGCATCTCAGTAGTCAGATCGGGGATCTTAGCAGCCTGCCTCTACCTCTGCTGAAGCCTTAGGGGCTCACAAGTGTCATCAGCCACATTCCACGTGAATAGCCCCTTGTCTCCAAGCCACCAGCCAGTAAGTCTATTCCGAGGTGTAAAGAGCTCAAGGAGTGTGGACTGGCACAGGATGAATGCATCATAGCAGCTTCCTGGGAATCTTACTCACACCTGCATAATGATCTTTTTGTGGTTGCAGACAGCTGCACATTGGATGGAATGGAAGCCCTTATGGTTCATGAGCACTCCTGGATGATCTGGGGGGTGCTTCGATTGCAGCATGTGTGCAGCCAATGACACCCTACACCAATGGAAAATCAGCCAGAGCCACAAACCCATGTGCTCGCTCGCACAAAAACAGAAAACGCTGGAAATACTCAGCAGGTCAGGCAGCATCTGTGGGGCGAAAAGCAGAGTTAATGTTTCAGGTTGAAGGTCACTTGCTCCTTAAAGCTAAAATTCCCACCAAAATACTCGTTTAACATCTCTGCCATTTCCTTGTTCCCGATTATATATTTTCCTGATCACACTAAATAACACCCCACTTGGATCCACGGTGACAGACAATTTGTCCCTTAATGCAGAACTTGATACACGCATGGGGAAAGTAGCCACCACTTTTGGCTGACTCGCATGGGATAACACCAAGCTGACCCTTAGGACCAAGCTGATGGTTTTATGAGACCTGTGTTCTCAGCACCTTGCTGTATGGCTGTAAAACATGGGCAACTTACAGCTACCAGGAAAAGAAGCTCAATAATTTTCACCTTTGCTGTCTGCGGCACATTATCGGTATATCCTGGAAGGACAAAATCATGAATGCGTAAGTCCTTTCAAAGGCAGAGCTCCCAAGTGTGTTGACACTATTCAAATAGAAGCGGCTTCGGTGGATCGGACACGTTCGCAGCATGGAAGATGGTCACATAACCTAGGGTGAGGTAACCAAGGCCAGATGACCAGTGGGGCGCCCAAAGTTCTGCTTCAAGGATGCCTGCAAGTGTGATGTGAAGGTCCTAAATATTGAATATTGCACCTGGGAGTCACTAGTTGGTGAAATAGGGAAATGGCGACACATCCTGAGGACCGGCATGCACTACCACAACGACCAGTGGCTACAGCAGCTTGGCAACAGGCAGCAACGCCAAAAACAACTCACAGCGTCACTTGGCAACTTCACATGCGGCGCTTGTGGCAGAACCTGCCTCTTGAAGCTTGGCCTACACAGCCATCAGCAAAGGTGCTCAAGAGAAGGCACCCCACCTAAATGGATTGTTTTCTGCATATCTATCATCTTCCGAAGATGGAAGAATGCCAATACCATTATGATTTTCCCATCTCAATCTCTAATGGACCCACCGTTTTCTTTCATTATTCTCTTGATTTTTACATACTTCTCGAAGCTCTTACAATTTTTTTTGATATTTCTTGCTAATTTACTGGCATTTTATTTTCTCTCTCTTTATCAATATTTTGGTCATCCTTTGCTGGTTTCTAAAACTCTACCAATTCTCAAGCTTACTACTCTTCGCAATATTCTAAGTCTATTCTTTTAATCTAATATTCTCCATAATTTGTTTAGTGAGCCATGGATGGATCACTTTTCCTGTGGAGTTTTTATTTCTCAGTGGAATGTATATTCATTGACATTTATGAAATATTTCCCAACATCAGAACTTTTAAACTAATTTCTTAATCTGCCTTAGCCAACTAATGTAATTGACTTTATTTAACTTCAATACTCTAGTTTTGGACTTGTGTATGCCACTCTCAAACTCAGTGTGAAATTCTATCACATTATGATCACTCTTCTCCAAGGATCTCTGGTGATGAGATTACTAATTAACACTGTCTCATTACACAAGAAAAGATCTCAAACAGTCTCTTTCCTGGTTGGTTCCATGACATATTGTTCTGGGAAACTGTCTCAAATACATTCCATCCTCCAAACTACTTTTGATTTGATTTGGCCACGCTATATGATGATTAAAGTCCCTCATGATTATTGCATTGCCTTTGCTACATGCTCCTCTTATTTCTTGATTACTACTCTGTCAAACAGTATGACTACTGCTTGGCAGCCTATAAATTGCTCCCACCAGTGTTATTTGCTCCTTGTTATTTATTATCTCCACCCATACTGATTCTACTTCCTGCTCTTCTGAAGTAAGTTCATTCCTTACTACTGTCCTTCTGTCATCCTTTATTATCAGGGCTAAAACGCCCCCCGCTCCGCCCCCCCCCCACTGCCTCTTTCATTGCAGCAGCTTATTCGGGAGCAGAGAGTGCGAGCGAGTGAGCAGCTGGGAAGGTCAGTTTCAGCTTAAACTTAATTCCCTTTTGTTTTCGGCGGACCAAGGGGCTGCTGGGTAAGTAAACCCTATATATTTGGGCCGTTTAAAATAACTTACCTTTCATTGCAGCAGCTTATTCGGGAGCAGAGAGTGCGAGCGAGTGAGCAGCTGGGAAGGTCAGTTTCAGCTTAAATTTAATTCCCTTTTGTTTTCGGCGGACCAAGGGGCTGCTGGGTAAGTAAAACCCTATATATTTGGGCCGTTTCTGAACCCGAGAAACTACACGGATAGTGTCTCCCACCCGCCCTCCTCCTCTAACCAAAAAAAAAGGACTCGGTGGTGTGCAGATAAGGTAAGGCTTTTTCTACTTTTATTTTATCGTGTGATTGGTAAAAACTTTTCATTCCTTTTTCATTTTTTCTAAGTTTCAGACTAAGTTAAGCTTAAGATTAAGAATGGCAGGAGATTTCAGACCCGTGTTATGCTCCTCTTGCTCAATGTGGGAGCTCAGGGACACGGCTGATGTCCCTGACTCCTTCACGTGCAGGAAGTGTGTCCAGCTGCAGCTCTTGTTAGACCGCATGACGGCTCTGGAGCTGCAGATGGACTCACTTTGGAGCATCCGCGATGCTGAGGAGGTCGTGGATAGCACGTTTAGCGAATTGGTCACACTGCAGATTAGGATTGCTGAGGGAGAAAGGGAATGGGTGACCAAAAGGCAGAGAAAGAGCAGGAAGGCAGCGCAGGTGTCCCCTGCGGTCATCTCCCTCCACAACAGGTATACCGTTTTGGATACTGTTGAGGGAGATGGCTCACCAGGGGAAGGCAGCAGTAGCCAGGTTCATGGCACCGTGGCTGGCTCTGCTGTTCAGAAGGGCGGGAAAAATAGTGGAAGGGCTATAGTCATAGGGGAATCGATTGTAAGGGGAGTAGATAGGCGGTTCTGTGGTCGAAAACGAGACTCCCGAAAGGTATGTTGCCTCCCAGGTGCACGGGTCAGGGATGTCTCAGATCGGCTGCAGAACATTCTGAAGGGGGAGGGTGAACAACCAGTTGTTGTTGTGCACATAGGCACCAATGATATAGGTAAAAAACGGGATGAGGTCCTACAAGCAGAATTTAGGGAGTTAGGAGCCAAGCTAAAAAGTAGCACCTCAGAGGTAGTAATCTCAGGATTGCTACCAGTGCCACGTGATAGTCAGAATAGAAATGAAAGAATAGTCAGGATGAATGCGTGGCTTGAGAGATGGTGCAGGAAGGAGGGGTTCAGATTTTTGGGACATTGGGACCGGTTCTGGGGGAGGTGGGACTATTACAAATTGGACGGTCTACACCTGGGCCGGACTGGAACCAATGTCCTTGGGGGTGCTTTTGCTAACGCTGTTGGGGAGGGTTTAAACTAATGTGGCAGGGGGTTGGGAACCAAATGAGGAGGTCAGTGGACAGTAAGGAGGTAGTAACGAAAGCCTGTAAGGAACTAGATAATGAAGTCAGCATGACCAAGGGAAAGAGTAAGCAGGGAGCAGATGATGAAAGCAAAGGGACTGGTGGTCTGAGGTGCATTTGTTTTAATGCAAGAAGTGTAGTAGGTAAGGCAGATGAACTTTGGGCTTGGATTAGTACCTGGGAGTATGATGTTATTGCTATTACTGAGGCTTGGTTAAGGGAAGGGCATGATTGGCAACTAAATATCCCAGGATATCGATGCTTCCGGCGGGATAGAGAGGGAGGTAAAAGGGGTGGAGGAGTTGCATTACTGGTCAAAGAGGATATCACAGCTGTGCTGAAGGAAGGCACTATGGAGGACTCGAGCTGTGAGGCAATATGGGCTGAACTCAGAAATAGGAAGGGTGCGGTAACAATGTTGGGGCTGTACTACAGGCCTCCCAACAGCGAGCGTGAGATAGAGGTACAAATATGTAAACAGATTATGGAAAGATGTAGGAGCAACAGGGTGGTGGTGATAGGAGATTTTAATTTTCCCAACATTGACTGGGATTCACTTAGTGTTAGAGGTCTAGATGGAGCAGAATTTGTAAGGAGCATCCAGGAGGGTTTTCTAGAGCAGTATGTAAATAGTCCAACTCGGGAAGGGGCCATGCTGGACCTGGTGTTGGGGAATGAGCCCGGCCAGGTGGTTGAAGTTTCAGTAGGGGACTACTTTGGGAATAGTGATCACAATTCCGTAAGTTTTAGCATACTCATGGACAAAGACGAGAGTGGTCCTAAAGGAAGAGTGCTAAATTGGGGGAAGGCCAACTATACCAAAATTCGGCAGGAGCTGGGGAATGTGGATTGGGAGCAGCTGTTTGAAGGTAAATCCACATTTGATATGTGGGAGGCTTTTAAAGAGAGGTTGATTAGCGTGCAGGAGAGACATGTTCCTGTGAAAATGAGGGATAGAAATGGCAAGATTAGGGAACCATGGATGACAGGTGAAATTGTGAGACTAGCTAAGAGGAAAAAGGAAGCATACATAAGGTCTAGGCGGCTGAAGAAAGACGAAGCTTTCGAAGAATATCGGGAATGTAGGACCAATCTGAAACGAGGAATTAAGAGGGCTAAAAGGGGTCATGAAATATCTTTAGCAAACAGGGTTAAGGAAAATCCCAAAGCCTTTTATTCATATATAAGGAGCAAGAGAGTAACTAGAGAAAGGATTGGCCCACTCAAGGACAAAGGAGGAAAGTTATGCGTGGAATCAGAGAAAATGGGTGAGATTCTAAATGAGTACTTTGCATCAGTATTCACTGAGGAGAGGGACATGACGGATGTTGAGGTTAGGAACAGATGTTTGATTACTCTAGGTCAAGTCGGCATAAGGAGGGAGGAAGTGTTGGGTATTCTAAAAGGCATTAAGGTGGACAAGTCCCCAGGTCCGGATGGAATCTATCCCAGGTTACTAAGGGAAGCGAGAGAGGAAATAGCTGGGGCCTTAACAGATATCTTTGCAGCATCCTTAAACACGGGTGAGGTCCCGGAGGACTGGAGAATTGCTAATGTTGTCCCCTTGTTTAAGAAGGGTAGCAGGGAAAATCCAGGTAATTATAGACCGGTGAGCCTGACGTCAGTGGTAGGGAAGCTGCTGGAGAAGATACTGAGGGATAGGATCTATTCCCATTTGGAAGAAAATGGGCTTCTCAGTGATAGGCAACATGGTTTTGTGCAGGGAAGGTCATGTCTTAACAACTTAATAGAATTCTTTGAGGAAGTGACAAAGTTGATTGATGAGGGAAGGGCTGTAGATGTCATATACATGGACTTCAGTAAGGCGTTTGATAAGGTTCCCCATGGTAGGCTGATGGAGAAAGTGAAGTCGCATGGGATCCAGGGTGTACTAGCTAGATGGATAAAGAACTGGCTGGGCAACAGGAGACACAGAGTAGCAGTAGAAGGGAGTTTCTCAAAATGGAGACGTGTGACCAGTGGTGTTCCATAGGGATCCGTGCTGGGACCACTGTTGTTTGTGATATACATAAATGATTTGGAGGAAAGTATAGGTGGTCTGATTAGCAAGTTTTCAGATGACACTAAGATTGATGGAGTAGTAGATAGTGAAGGGGACTGTCAGAGAATACAGCAGAATATAGATAGATTGGAGAGTTGGGCAGAGAAATGGCAGATGGAGTTGAATCAGGGTAAATGCGAGGTGATGCATTTTGGAAGATCCAATTCAAGAGTGAATTATACAGTAAATGGAAAAGTCCTGGGGAAAATTGATGTACAGAGAGATTTGGGTGTTCAGGTCCATTGTTCCCTGAAGGTGGCAACGCAGGTAAATAGAGTGGCCAAGAAGGCATACGGCATGCTTTCCTTCATCGGACGGGGTATTGAGTACAAGGGTTGGCAGGTCATGTTACAGTTGTATAAGACTTTGGTTCGGCCACATTTGGAATACTGCGTGCAGTTCTGGTCGCCACATTACCAAAAGGATGTGGATGCTTTGGAGAGGGTGCAGAGGAGGTTCACCAGGATGTTGCCTGGTATGGAGGGCGCTAGCTATGAAGAGAGGTTGAGTAGATTAGGATTATTTTCATTAGAAAGGCGGAGGTTGAGGGGGGACCTGATTGAGGTGTACAAGATCATGAGAGGTATAGACAGGGTGGATAGCAAGAAGCTTTTTCCCAGAGTGGGGGATTCAAATACTAGGGGTCACGAGTTCAAAGTGAGAGGGGAAAAGTTTAGGGGGGATATGCGTGGAAAGTTCTTTACGCAGAGGGTGGTGGGTGCCTGGAACGCGTTGCCAGCGGAGGTGGTAGATGCGAACACGATAGCGTCTTTTAAGATGTATCTAGCCAGATACATGAATGGGCAGGAAGCAAAGAGATACAGACCCTTAGAAAATAGGAGACATGTTTAGGTAGAGGATCTGGATCGGCGCAGGCTTGGAGGGCTGAAGGGCCTGTTCCTGTGCTGTAATTTACTTTGTTCTTTGTTCTTTGCCCTATCCCCAAATCCCCACTTTACCATTTTTTCTGTCTTTTTGAAACGTCAAGTACCTTGGAATATTTAGTTCCCAACCTTGGTTACCAAGCAAGCACGTCCCTTTCATGGTTAGTAAACCAAACCCATTTATCGCTACTGTCATTACTTTGTCTATCTCGTTACAATTGTTTCTTGCATTCAGAAAAAATGCTTTATTTTTAACTTTTCACCATTTTTCTCTGACTTGACCTTGTTCAATGATGCACTATTGCTTTTAAACTCTTTGTCCCTTCTTGCCACACTCTGGCTATCTTTACCCAAATTGTCACACTGCTCTATGGCCTTGACTTTTCTCTTTAGAGTTATAAATTTCACCTCATCTGAACCCCACATCCCTAACACCTTAAAGCCCTTTCTACAGCACTCGTTATTTGATTCGCCAGGGCACTGTTCCAAGCCTGGTTTAAGAGGAGCAGGTTCCAACGGAACAGCTCCCTCTTCTCCTAGTGCTAGTATTAGTGCCCCATGAAACCTCTATCTCCCAAACCACTCTACAAACCACCTGTTCAGCTTTCTGATCTATTTGACGGTCAGAGATTATTACCTTTTGAACTTCTGCTTATTAATTTGGCACCATATCTCCTCAAATTCCCACAGCAGTTCCTTATGCCTCGTTCTACTTATGCCATTAGTTCCTACGTGGACCATGACAACTGGATCCTCCTCCTCCCATTCCAAGTTCTTCTCCAGATGCAAAGCGATGTCCTTAACCCTGGCACCGGGAGGCAACGCAATCTTTGGAACTGCTGGTCACACTGCAGAGAACAGTATCTACTGTAATGTCCTCTACCGGTACCACATTTCTTTTCACTTGCCCCACTTGAATGTCCTTCTGTACCATGGTGCCATTGTCTGTTTGCTCATCCACCCTGCAGACATTTCCCTCATGCACACAGGCAGCAAAATCTTGTACCTGTTGGATAAGGACAAAGACTGAGGCTCCTCAGAACAGCCAAGGATCTGATCGGAAGCCTGCAGGCAGAACAGCAGAAGGAAGACGCTGGGTGAACCCACAGTTCAGCAATGCCTTCCTCCAGACTCTCCTCCAGGCTGCAAGGGAAAGGCAGTAGGCCCTCTTCCCCAGGGATGGGAGGAGGAATCCAGCCCGCCTGACCAAGTAAGCCTGAATGGAGTTTGCGGAGGAAGTCAGCAGCCATGGGGTCACCCCCAGGATCTGGGCAATACTGGAAAAGGGTCAATGACCTGATCCGGTCTGCCAAGGTGAGTGCTCCATATGCTTCCCACCCTTTGGGCCTAGCTTGTGGCAGAGCGAGAGGCTGTGTTTGGTGGCGAGAGAGAGACCACCGAGCCGTGGCATTGGGGTTAGGTAGGGAGTTGGAAATACTGCCTGAGGCATGGCTGCATCTTCGTGAGAAGTGTCAATGCACTTCTCTGCATAGTCCCTTGAGATCGGCTGCCTGCAAGAGGCATTCACGTGCCTCCATCATAGGCCGCTGAACTACCACCAGCATAGATGCTGTGCCTGACCCCGCTGGTGGAATAACATTGCATCTCTTTACATTTGCAGGACAAGACAGTACACAACAGAAAGGAGCGGGCAAGATCCTTAGCTCCATGTTCTGACTCCAATGGAAGAAGTGGTGATGGAACTGGCAAGGCAGCAAGGCGACTGCTCCATAATGGATGCGAGACAGGGGCGCCCACCCAAGAGAGTGAGTGTGGATGTCCTGGGGCACAAGGGTGTATGTGGCACAAACAAACCATGTTGCTCATGTGTCCACCACTGGATACATGGAGCTCACGTTAGAGGTGGTTGGAATGTTACAATGGGAAACCCATAACCCTTCAATCTATCTGTTCTCTCATGCAGGCCATGGCCATGGACAGCAAAAAAGAGCTGGAGAGACTGGGGGACACCTGGCCGTCTCTGAGGCAGAGGAGTGAGCCTCAAAGGGTGCACCGTCACATTATTCCCCCGTACCCTCCACCAGCGCAGATACTCTCACACCAGTGGGTATCTGATCGTGGCTAGATGCAGGCATACAGCCTGGTGAACACATCACAGATGCTCACGAGCAGCTGATGGAGGCTGTGACAGCCGAGCCCACTGACAGTCAGAAGATTGTGGGAGGCCAGGTCCATGCTGAGGCCCAGGCTGATGACGTGCCTCTGAGTTGTTGGCAACACGGGGGATGCTGCAGCGAGAAGTAAGGCAACATCTGGCAGAGATACCAGAGGCTATGTGTGCCCAGGGAAATGGAGGAGTCAATCCAGGCCTTGAGTGCTGCCATGTCTCTGACTGGTGCTTGCGTAGCTTCTTCCATGGAGAGATTGGTGACTGTCATGGAGAGCCTGCTCCAGCAGACCACTCAGTGGCTGCCAGAGATGTGTGCAGTCCTGCATACCCTCACCTTGTCCATGAACTCACTGGGGTATATTGAAGAGCTCTGCCAGATTGATTCTTGCAACAGACTCTCAGCTTGAGGAGCCCAATGACCTGCTCATCGGTTGCTCAGTTGACCCGTGGCATGTGTTGTATCTCTCCTCTGCATTTGTGCACGTGTTCCTCACAGAAACCAGTAGCCACGTCCTTGGTAGGTAGCCCTTGTCTCCTAGTATCCAACCCTGAAGGTGCACAGTGGGTTGGAAAAGTTCTGGCACCTGGGACTGGCTAAGGATGAAGATGCCATCGCTGCTTCCCGGGAAGTGTGCACAGACCTGCAGGATCCTTCAGCGGTGGTCACAGACCAGTTATGCATTGATGGATTGGGAACCCTTCCTGTTGATGAAGGCTGCTGGCTGATCTGCGGGAGCCTTGATGGCCACATGCGTGCAGTCAATGGGCCGGAATTTGTGCTCATCCCGATGGTGGGTTTCTTGGTGGGGGGGCAGACTCCTTGAGAATCGGGGAAGAATCTATAGCCACAGAACCCGATGCGGTGAATCCTGGTTCCGATTCTTCCGGGGGCAGAATAGGCCGACGACAGCCTTCCTGCCTAGAGGCCAAATAAGGGTCTCTTCCTGCTGCTGCTGGGATCTTGCCAGCGGCAGGGGTGCCTCCGCTGTGCGTGGAGAACACCTTGGAAAATGACGCGTCTTCCCTGCGGGCTTGGGGAGGGGTCACTCCTTCGTGGGCAATTTGTGCCCACGGAGGACCCCCACTGGGAACAAATGTACCCCCCCGGGACCCCTCTCCCCCTCGAACTAACGGCAACCTCCCAAACCCCTCGCCGGAGCCTTCCGGGCTGGCCCCGACAACCCCGCCTCACTTACCTGAGGTCTGGGGTTCCAACGCTTGGCCTGGGTCCGAGGCCTCTGCAGTACCTCCTGGTGGCACTGCCGATACTGCTGAGCTGCCGGCCCTGTGATTGGCCAACAGCTCTTGGGGGCAGGATTCTATGTTTAAAGGGACAGGGTTCCCGCCTCCTTAAACATTGACCCCAAAAGACCAGAGGAATGTTGCGGTGGCCAGAAAAAATGCAGAGGTGTGGTTCCCCCTGACTTTTCGGCCTGGCACTAGGAGCCCCACCTCCTGCATAAAATCCAGCCTGATAATACCTTGCTCCTTGGGGAATCCAGCAATAGTCCTGAACCCTATTGCCCTCTCAGGTTGACTGTTTGGATAGGTGCGGAAGTATACATAGGGCAGAATTTTAGTCTGCCCTTGGAAACAGACACGGAGGTTGGTGGCAAGCAAATCCCGACCTTGCCCAGGCCCCCTGCCATTTTGTCCAGGGTGGGGAAGGCTGAAGACAGCGTTCCCACCCCAGGTGATTTGAGGCCCTTAGATGTGCAACTAAGGGCCATTTAAGGGCCACCTCCTGCCTGCACATGTAATATTTCCAACTTCACAGAGCAAACGTAATATTTCAAGTTCGCGGATGACACAAAACTAGGTGGGAATGTGTATTGTGAGGAAGGTGCAAAGCAGCTTCAAGGGGATTTGGACAGACTTAGTGAGTGGGCAAGAACATGGCAGATAGAATATAGTGTGGAAAAATGTGAGGTTATCCACTTTGGTAGGAGGAATAGATGTGCAGAGTATTTCTTAAGTGGTAAGAGATTAGAAAATGAAGATGTACAAAGGGACCTGCGTGTCCACGTCAATAAGTCACTGAAAGCTAACATGCAGGTGCAGCAAGCAATTAGGAAGGCTAATGGTATGTCAGCCTTTTATCGCAAGAGGATTTGAGCACAGGAGTAGCGAAGTCTGGCTTCAATTATTTAGAACCTTGGCTAGACCACATTTGGAGTACTGTGTGCAGTTTTGGTTCCCTTACCTTAGGAAGGATATTATTGCCATGGAGGGAGTGCAACGAAGGTTCACCAGACTTGTTCCTGGGATAGCGGAACTGTGCGATGAAGAGAGATTGGGGAAACTTGGCCTGTGTTCTCTAGAGTATCAAAGAATGAGAGGTGATCTAATTGAAACCTAGAAAATATTGAAAGGGATCAACAGGGTAGATGCACTAAGATGTTTTCCCTGGTTGAGGAGTCTAGAACCAGAGGACACAATTTCAAAATAAGGGGTAGCCACTTAGGACTGAAATGAGGAGAAATTTCTTTACTCAGGTGGGTTGTAAATCTTTGGAATTCTCTATCCCAGAGGGCTGTGGAAGCTCAGTCATTGAGTATGTTTAAAGCAGAGATTGACAGATTTCTAAATACCAATGACATGAAGGGATATGGGGATAGTGTGGGAAAAAGGCATTGAAGTGGATTATCAGCCATGATTGTATTGAATGGTGGTGCAGGCTCAATGGGCTGAATGGCCTATTCCTGCTCCTATGTTCCTCTGTTCCTCCCTCAATTTTGAGAGGCCTCAGGAGAGGCCTCCAAATAAAACCTGGTTCATGGGTGACTGACACCAGTACTGGGGAAAGAGGGAGCTGTTCCATTGGGATTGGCAGTGGACAGGGCTTTAAAGTAACAAAGGGGAGCAGAGTGGGAGGATTCAGGAAAGGGAAAATTCAAAAGCAGTAAGAGAAATGTCAAGGCTCTGGAGAAGAACAGCTTTTTGGGTAAAAATAAGCAGAGTGGGTCAGGAAGGACAGAGAGAGTAATAAAGTTAATAGGGTATTAGTAAATAAAGTGACATCAGGGAAGTTTAAGGAAAAGTCAAAGCGAAAGGCACTATATCTGAATGCACAAAGCATGTGAGGTTATCCACTTTGGTAGGAAGAACAGATGTGCAGAGTAGTTCTTAAATGGTAAGAGATTAGGAAATGTAGATGTACAAAGGGATCTGGGTGTCCTTGTCAATAAGTCACTGAAAGCTAACATGAAGGTGCAGCAAGCAATTCGGAAGGTATGTTAGCCTTTATCGCAAGAGGATTTGAGTACAGGAGTAGTGAAGTCTGACTTCAATTGTATAGAACCTTGGTTAGATGCACCTGGAATATTGTGTGCAGTTTGGGTCCTTACCTTAGGAAGGATATTATTGCCATAGAGGGAGTGCAATGAAGGTTCACCAGACTTGCTCCCGGTATGGCGGGACTGTCTGGTGAAGAGAGATTGGGGAAACTGGGCCTGTATTCTCTAGAGTTTCAAAGAATGAGAGGTGATCTCATTGAAACCTAGAAAATAGCTGTGGGAGTCTATTCCCAGAGATGGAGGCAGAGAAGTCGAGGAAGGGAAGGGAAGTGTCGGAAATGGAACATGTAAAGGCGAGAGAAGGGTGGAAATTGGAAGCAAAGCTGGTGAAGTTTTCCAGTTCGAGGCGAGAGCAGAAAATGGCACCAATACAGGCATCAATGTACCAAAAAAGAGTTGGGGGAGGGGGACTGAATAGGACTGGAACAAGGAATGTTCGATATACCCCACAAAAAAACAGGCATAACTAGGACCCATGTGGGTACCCATCGCAACACCTTTTATTTGAAGAAAGTGAGTGGAGTTGAAGGAGAAGTTGTTCAGTGTGAGAACAAGTTCAACCAGGCAGAGAAGGGTGGTGGTGGCTGGGGACTGGTTGGGCCTCTGTTCAAGGAAGAAACTGAGAGCCCTCAAACTGTCCTGGTGGGGGATAGAGGTGGCAGATGGAATTTAATACTGACAAGTGTGACATGATGCATTTTAGCAGAAGGAACAGGGAGAGGCAATATATACTTAATGGCACAGTTATAAAGAGTGTGAAGGAACAGAGGGACCTGGGGGTGCATGTGCATTAGATTTAGATTTAGAGTTACAGCACTGAAACAGGCCCTTCGGCCCACCGAGTCTGTGCCGACCATGAACCACCCATTTATACTAATCCTACACTAATCCCATATTCCTACCACATCCTCACCTGTCCCTATATTTCCCTACCACCTACCTATAGTAGGGGCAATTTATAATGGCCAATTTACCTATCAACCTGCAAGTCTTTGGCATGTGGGAGGGAACCCGGAGGAAACCCACGCAGACACAGGGAGAACTTGCAAACTCCACACAGGCAGTACCCAGAATTGAACCCGGGTCGCTGGAGCTGTGAGGCTGCAGTGCTAACCACTGCGCCGCCCCACTGTGATCTTAGAAGGTGGCAGCACATATTGAGATAAAAGCAAAATACTGCAGATGCTGGAAATATGAAATAAAAACAAGAAATTATTGACTCAGCCACAGACATGGGGGCAATTAACCTGTATATAAAGTGTATAGTCAATCTATTGCCATCAAAACACAGTCCGATTTCAAGCACATTTCTCCTTACTATGTGGGATACCTGGCATTATTTTTGCTTGCACAAGTAGTCAATGTCTGCCCGCACATTTGATGTAGCACTGCGGAGAATTCGGATAGATGTCCAGCTGTCAGGAGTGATCTTGATTTCTTTCTCTTCCTTTCCTCCCTCGCAGTGTCCATCCCTCTCCCCTCTCTCGCTCCTCTCTCGCTCCTCTCTCGCTCCTCTCTCGCTCCTCTCTCGCTCCTCTCTCTCTCTCCCCTCTCTGTGTCTATCTCTCTCCCTTCTCTGTCCCCCTTTGTCCCTCTCTCTCTCCCCTCTCTGTGCCCCCCCTTGTCCTACCTTTCTCTGTGTCCCCCTCTCTCAGCCCCCCCATCTCTCACGCTCCCCCCTCTCAGTCCATAGCTGTCCTCCACCCTCCCTCTGTCCCACTCTCTCTGTCACCCCTCTCCTCTGTCCTCCCGTTTCACTGTGTCACCCCTCTTTGTCTCCCATCTCTGTGTCCTCCCCATCCTCAGTCATCCCCCTCTCTCAGTCATCCCCCTCTCTGGTGTGCGCTTTTCTCTCTGTGAACCTCCCTTGCAGTCACCCCTGTCTCTCTGTCATCCTCTCTGCCACCCCCTCTCTGCCACCCCCTCTCTGTGTCCCCCTCTCTCTGTGTCCCCCTCTCTCTGTGTCCCTCCCTCCCTCTGGCCCCCTCTCTCTGTGCTCCCCTCTCTCTGTGTCCGTACTCTGAAGCCCCGTCTGTTTTCCCCTTTCTCTGTCCCTTCCCTCTGTCTCTCCCCCCTCTCTCTGTCCCACCCACTCTCTGGGTTCCCACCCTCTATCTCTATCACCCGCTCTGTCTCTCTCTGTCCTCCCCTCTCTCTGACCCCCCTCTCTCTTTCTCTGTCCCCCACTCTCTGTTTCACCCCACTCTCTGTGTCCCATCCCCTCTCTATGTCTCATCCCTCTCTGTGTACCCCCTCTTTCTGTGTCACCCCTCTCTTAGTCCCCCCTCTCTCAGTCCCTCCCTGTCCTCCACCCTCCCTGTGCCCCCTGCTCAATGCCAACCCCATCTCTCCCTGTCACCCCTTCCCTGTGTCACCTCCTCTCTCTGTCTCCCCCCCACCCTTTGTGCTCTTCCATTCTCTCTCTCTCTGTGCCCCCCACCCCGCATCCCCCTCTCGCTGTCCCCCTCTCCCAGTCCCCCCTTCCCACTATCCCCCCTTTCTCTGTCAGCTGTTCTGTGTCCTTGTCCTATCAACACCGTCTCTTTTGTTATCTCTTGCCCCACCCCCGCTTTACTTGTTTAAAATCTTTTACTTTTTTAATATCTGCCAGTTCTGAAGATGGGTCACTGACCTGAAACGTTAACTCTACTTCTCTCTCCACAGGTGCTGCCAGACCTGCTGAGTATTTCCAGCATTTCTTGTTTTTGTTACCCCCTTTCTCTGTGTTGCCCCTCTCTGTCCCTCATCTCTGTGTCCCCCCAATCCTCAGTCCACCCCTTCTCTCAGTCCTCCCTCTCTCCCCTCTGTCAGTCAGCCCCTCTCTCAGTCACTCCCCTCTCTGTGTCCGCCTCTCTCTGTGTCACCCTCTCTCCCGTTGTCCCCCTTCTCTCTGTCTCTCCCTCTCTTTCTGTCCCCCCTTTCACTGTGTCGCCCCTCTCTGTGTCATCCATCTCTCAGTGTCACCCTCTCTTTGTGTCCCCTTCTCTGTCCCCCTTTTCTCAGTTTCCCCCGTCTCTCTATGGCCCCCTCTCTCTGTGTCCTCCTCTATGCCCCCACCTCTCTCTGTTGCCCCCCCTCTGTCTCCCCCTCTCTGTGTTTATCTCTCTCCCCTCTCTTTGTATACCTCCACTGTCTCCCACTCTCTCTTCACCTCTCTCTCTCCCCTCTCTCAGTGTCTGTTTCCCTCTCTCTCTCTCCATGTCTGCCTTCCTCTCTCCGTTCTGTCACCCTCTCTCTATGTCTGTCACTCTCGCTCTCCCTGTCAGTCTCCCTCTCTCTCTATGCGTCTCTTTCTCCCTCTCATTCTCTGTGTCTGTCTCCCTCTCTCTACATGTCTGTCTCTCTCTCTCTCTGTTTGAGTTTGTCTCTCTCTCCCTCCCTCTCTCTGCGTCCCCACCTCTCTGTGTGTCACTCCCCTCTCTCTGTGCCAGTCTCCTCTCTCGGTCTGCTCTATCAGTGTCCCTGCTCTCTGTGTACCTCCCCTTTCTGTGTACCTCCCCAGTCCTCGTCTCTAAATCCCCCCTCTCTCTCAGTCCCCTTCTCTCTCTGCCCCCTCTTCTGTGTCCCCCACTGTGTGCCCCTTCTCTCTCTGTACCTTCCCCCTCTGTGTCACCCCTCTGTGTGTCACCCCCTCTCTGTCCTCCTTTCACTGTGTCGCCCCTCTCTCTGTGTCCCTCCTCTACGTCCCCACCGCTTTCTGTTGCCCCCTTTCTCTGTCCCCCTTGTCTGTCCCCCCTCTCTCCCCTCTCTGTATCTATCTCTCACCTCTCTCTCCATCTCTCTCAGTCTCTCTTCCCCCTCTCTGTGTATCTGTCTCTCTCTCTCCCCTTTCTCCCCTTGACTGTCTCCCTCCCTCTCTCTCCATGTCTGCCTCACTCTCTCCTCGTCTCTCTCACTTCTATGTCAGTATTCTAATCTCTCCGTGCATCTCTGTCTCCCTCTCTTTTTCTCTGTCTGCCTCTTGTGTCTCTCTCCGTGTCTGTCTCTCTCTCTCTGTCTCTCACTCTCTATCTGTGAGTCTCTCTCTTTCTCCCTTCCTCTCTCTGTTTCCCGCTCTCTGTGTCACACTGTCTGTGGTCCTCCTGTCTGTGGCCTTCCTCTCTCTGTGTCCCCCCACTTCGTGAGTCCCCCCCCCCCAGCTCTCTCTGTCCACCCCCCCCGCTCTCTCTGTCCACCCCCCCCCCGCTCTCTCTGTCCACCCCCCCCGCTCTCTCTGTCCACCCCCCCCGCTCTCTCTGTCCACCCCCCCCGCTCTCTCTGTCCACCCCCCCCCCCGCTCTCTCTGTCCACCCCCCCCGCTCTCTCTGTCCACCCCCCCCGCTCCCTCTGTCCACCCCCCCCCCCCGCTCCCTCTGTCCACCCCCCCCCCCGCTCCCTCTGTCCACCCCCCCCCCCCCCCCGCTCCCTCTGTCCACCCCCCCCCCCGCTCTCTCTGTCCACCCCCCCCGCTCTCTCTGTCCACCCCCCCCCCCGCTCTCTCTGTCCACCCCCCCCCCCGCTCTCTCTGTCCACCCCCCCCCCCGCTCTCTCTGTCCACCCCCCCCCCGCTCCCTCTGTCCACCCCCCCCCCCGCTCCCTCTGTCCACCCCCCCCCCCGCTCCCTCTGTCCACCCCCCCCCCCGCTCTCTCTGTCCAGCCCCCCCCGCGCTCTCTGTCCACCCCCCCCCCGCGCTCTCTGTCCACCCCCCCCGCGCTCTCTGTCCACCCCCCCCGCGCTCTCTGTCCACCCCCCCCGCTCTCTCTGTCCACCCCCCCCGCTCTCTCTGTCCACCCCCCCCCCCGCTCTCTCTGTCCACCCCCCCCCCCCCCCCGCTCTCTCTGTCCACCCCCCCCGCTCTCTCTGTCCACCCCCCCCGCTCTCTCTGTCCCATCCCCGCTCTCTCTGTCCCATCCCCGCTCTCTCTGTCCCATCCCCTCTCTCTGTGTCCCATCCCCTCTCTCTGTGTCCCATCCCCTCTCTCTGTGTCCCATCCCCTCTCTGTATTCCATCTGCTCCCTTTGTTCCATCCCTACCCCGTGTTCTCCCATCTTCGTGCCCCCATCTCTGTGTCGCTCCTCTCTCTGTGTGTCCCCCTCCACATCCCTCCCACTTTCTGTTGCCCCCTCTCTCTCTCTGTCCCCCCTCTCTCCCCTCTCTGTTTCTATGGAGTTTGCAAGTTCTCCCTGTGTCTGCGTGGGTTTCCTCCGGGTGCTCCGGTTTCCTCCCACAAGCCAAAAGACTTGCAGGTTGATAGGTAAATTGGCCATTATAAATTGTCACTAGTATAGGTAGGTGGTAGGGAAATATAGGGACAGGTGGGGATGTTTGGTAGGAATATGGGATTAGTGTAGGATTAGTATAAATGGGTGGTTGATGTTCGGCACAGACTCGGTGGGCCGAAGGGCCTGTTTCAGTGCTGTATCTCTAATCTATCTCTCTCCTCTCTGTCACCTTCTCTCTCCCCCTCTCCATCTCTCAGTCTCTCTTCCCCCTCTCTGTGTAACTGTCTCCCTCTCCCCTTTCTCCCAGTGTCTGTCTTCCTCTTGCTCGCTCCAGTCTGCCTCCCTCTCTCCATGTCTGTCTCTCTCTCTGTCACTCTCTGTGTCAGTATCCCTCTCTCCTTGCGTTTCTGTCTCCCTCTCTCTCCCCGTGTCTGTCTCTCTCTTGCTCTCTCTCTCTGTCTCCCTCTCTCTGGCTGTGAGTCTCTCTCTCTCCTTCCCTTTCTGTGTGTCCCTCTCTGTGTGTGTCCCTCTCTGTGTGTGTCCCTCTCTGTGTGTGTCCCTCTCTGTGTGTGTCCCTCTCTGTGTGTGTCCCTCTCTCTGTGGCCCCCTCTCTGTTCTCCCCTCTCTGTTCCCCTCTCTCTCTGTCCTCTCCTCTCTCTGTCCCCTCCTCCCTCTGTTCCCCTCCCTCTGTGTCCCCACACTCTCTGTCCCCCATCTCTTAGTCCCCTCTCCATGTCTCCTTCTCTCTCTGTACTCCCTTCTCTTTCTCTGTCACTCCCCTCTGTGTTCCTCTCCTCGCTGTGTCCCCCACTCTCGCTGTGTCCCTCTCTACTCTCTGTGTCCCCCGCTCTCTCTCTGTCCCCCACTCTCTGTGTACCCTCTCTCTCAGCCCCCCCTCCATCAGTGTTCCCCCTCTCTGTGCTCCCCATCCTCAGTCCCCCATCTATGCATCAACCCCTGTTCTTCCCTCTTTGTCCACCCTCTCTCTGTCCCCCCATCAGCCCCCCCTCTATATGTCCCCCCTCTATATGTCCCCCCTCTATATGTCCCCCCTCTCTGTGTCTCCCCCCTCTCTGTGTCTCCCCCCTCTCTGTGTCTCCCCCCCTCTCTGTGTCTCCCCCCCTCTCTGTGTCTCCCCCCCCTCTCTGTGTCTCCCCCCCCTCTCTGTGTCTCCCCCCCCTCTCTGTGTCTCCCCCCCCCTCTCTGTGTCTCCCCCCCCTCTCTGTGTCTCCCCCCCTCTCTGTGTCTCCCCCCCCTCTCTGTGTCTCCCCCCCCTCTCTGTGTCTCCCCCCCTCGCTGTGTCTCTCCCCTCTCTCTGTGTCTCCCCTCTCTCTGTGTCTCCCCTCTCTCTGTGTCTCCCCTCTCTCTGTGTCTCCCCTCTCTCTGTGTCTCCCCTCTCTCTGTGTCTCCGCTCTCTCTGTGTCCCCCCCTCTCTCTGTGTCCCCTACCCTGTCACCTCTCTCTCTGTGACCTCCTCTCTTTGTCCTCTCCCCGTGACCCTCTCTCTTTGTGACCCCCTCTCTCTGTGCCCCCCCACCCTCTGTGTCACCCCTCTCTTGGTGTCAACCCTCTCGCTCAGTGACACCCTCCATCTTGTTAATCAGTTAATTGTATATCAATTATATTCAAGCAAAATACTGCAGATGCTGGAAATCTGAAATAGAAACAAGAAATGCTGGAAATACTCAACAGGGCTGGCAGCATCTGTGCAGAGAGAAGCAGAGTTAACGTTTCAGGTCAGTGACCCTTCTTCAGAACTTAATTGTATATCAGTTGTTTGATTGTATGCAGGTGGAGGGTGTTAATTGGAGTCTTCCTTGAGCACTTATAAGCAAACACTTACTGAGACTGGTTGAGGGTTTGAGTGAGGAGCTACATGTTTGTAATCTTTTTATTCTGTACAATAAATGTGAAACTGAGTAAGGCTCCAGTATGATCCTTTCATAACAAGCTTTCTGGAGTTTTACATGGTTGCAGAGGATGGTTGCCTAAAGCTGAAGGTTGAAAACTAGAAAAAATTTTTCTGCATAGAAAACTAAAATCTCATTGGCTATTGTGGAAAATATGGCAGAATGCAAGCGTAAATTGTCAGGGTATGATTACCCTCCAATGTTCTCCGTGACTGCACCATATAACTAGTAGAAGAATGAAGTGGCTACGTGGACACTGGTTACATCTCTACCAAAGAGGAAACAAGGTATGGCCTTGGTATTGTCACTTCCTACCAAAAGTAAAATCAGAAATAAAGTGTTTTGTGAACTGGATGCTCGTCAGCTGGATACTGATGAAGGGTTGGATCTTCTGTTAGAATTCTTGGATGAGTGGACAAGAAAGATGACCTATTGAATGCATATGAGGCATGGCCAGACTTTGATAGATTTTGGAAAACAAATGGTTATTCAATGGAGGAATATATCATGGACTTTAACAGACTGTTAAAGGAAATTCAATTTGGTGATCCCTGGTTAAGCATTTAAATTGCTAGTTTGTACTAGGGTGTCACATATGGACATGCTCATGGTTCTAACTGGGTTTCAGTTCTTCGAAAAAGACTCCTTGTTGGATAAAATGTCTGTTGTCTTAAAGAAATTCCTGGGGAAGCAGTCATTTCCTGCAGCCATGGTAGAACAAACAGGGCATTCTGCAGTGACATAAAGAATGGAGGACTCAATGTTTACTCGATTTCGAAATGGTCCAGATACTGGAAGCAGGCATAAGTACAATGGAAGAGTTAAAGACCGGAGGAATGAGGATGAAAGCACCCTTAGCAGGTCTGATTATTACAGTGGAAGACAGATTTGGAACAGCAATCATAGACAAATGGATCCCAGGAATGCCCAAGGAACAGTTAATAAATAAATGCTTCAGATGTGACTCAGTATCCTTATGCCCTAAGCGGAGGGGCAGAGTCCTCAAAATAACACAAGATGCAGAAAATTCTGAGGCAGAAGAGGAAGAATCTGAACGAATTGTACTAGTCACAGGGAGTTTTAGTCCTGTGACGAATGTGTTAGTTGCGGATTTGTTTAACAGTGCTGTTTTGGATAGTGTTTGCACGTCGACAGTATGTGGAATTGATTGGCTACAATGTTATCTGGATTCACTCAGTAGTGAGGATCGACACAAGGTTAAGGAGTATAAAAGTACTACCAGCTTTTGGTTTGGTGATGACAACACATTGAAGTCACTAAAGGGAGTAGTAATTCCATGTAAAATAGCTGGAGTAAGCCAGTTCATTAATACTTATGTAGTCTCTAGTGAGATACCTTTACTAAAGGTAATGAAAAAGGCACAAATGAAACTTGATATGGAGCATGATAAGGCAATTGTTTTTGGAAAGTCAATGAATTTGCAGATTACCCAGTCAGGGTATTATTGTATTGCCTTAACAAAACCTGATGTTTCTAGTCAGAGTGTTAGAGAAGTATTAATGGCATCAGGTATTAAGAATTAGAGAGATAAAAAGCAAATTGTCTTAAAGTTACACAGACAATTTGCTCATCCTTCTTGACAGAGATTAAAAACCCTGCTAAAGGATGCAGGTGTGATTGATGAAGAGTATATAAGGATAATAGAGATCAGTGAAAAGTGTGAAATCTATAAAAAGTAACGGAAGACACCACCACGTCCTATTGTCAGCCTTCCATTGGCAGGTGACTTTAACGAGGTAGTTGCCATGGATTTAAAGATGTGGGACAAAGACAAGAATATTCATTTTATAGATCTAGCAACTAGATTTAGTCTTACTATAGTAATAAAGAGCAAAGACAAAAGGGTGATTATAGACAAAATTGTGGAGAAATGGATAGGGACTGGACTTGGGGCACCAGATAAGTTTCTGACTGAAAATGGAGGAGTATTTGCCAATGACGAGTTCAGAGAGGTGTGAAAACATGAACATTATGGTTATGAATACTGCAGCTGAAAATCATTTCAGCAATGGACTCTGTGAAAGGAATCACGCAGTGGCTGATGAAATGCTGCATAAAATCTTAGCTGACCAGCCAAACTGCAAGTTGACAACTGCCCTGGCATGGACGGTTCCTGCAAAGAATTCGCTTCAGATGGTTGGAGGATATAGTCCCTATCAATTGGTCTATGGGTGAAATCCCAAATTGCCTTCTCTACTGTGCGCCAGCCTTCCTGGTCCAGAAGGTACTACAGTTAGTTCCATTTTTTTCTGCACATTTGAATGCTTTACGTGCAGGGAGACTGGCTTTCATCAAGGCTGAGGTCTCTGAGAAAATTTGGAGAACTCTGAGGCATGTGTAAGGCCATCTGAGGTGGAATTTAATTTGGGAGATTTGGTGTATTATAAAAGAGAGGGTCATAGGGAATGGAAGGACCCTAGTAAGGTTGTGATGGTAAGACACTAGTTGTCAAGCATGGAAATCAAACTGTTGAGGTTCATTCCCCACAATTAATCGCGGTTGATACAGAACCTCAGAATCTGAGCAGTTGATAGAGGGAAACGATGCACCTTATACCTCAAATATTCAGGTGTTTTGTGATGAAGGTCCTGAGGAACAGAATGAGGTAGATCAATGGTTGGATAGTAATGGAATCATGACGCTCAAGAAAGAGCAATCGCATCCAAAGGCCTATTGCCCCGAGTAGCTACTTGGGTAACATATATTCCGGAGGGGTCTAATGGATGGAGGCATCCAACAATTGTGGGTCGTGCAGAAAAATCTTCAAGCAAGTTTAAATATTAGTTAAATGTTCAAGATGATGGCCAAGAAGCAAGGACCATGGACTGGCAGAATGGGGTGAAAGAGTAGAGGGTAAGAAAGCGCAGTGCAAGTTCTAATAGTGGGTGTGGAAGTGACTATTCCATAAGAAAGCAATCACATAGAAGAGCCTCCAATAATGTGCGAGGGAGATCTTCTTGCAGTAGCCCCGAAAGACAGAAAAGTGCTAATAGAGGCCGTAATTTGAGCAAATTCCACAATGAAACATAGAAAAATAGGAGCAGGAGTAGGCCATTTGGCCTTTCGAGCCTGCTCTGCCAGTCAATATGATCATGGCTGATCATCCAAACTCAGTACCATGTTCCCGCTTTCTCCCCGTATCCCTTGATCCCATTAGCCCTAAGAACTATATCTCTTTCTTGAATATATTTAATGATTTAGCCTCAACTGCTTTCTGTGGTAGAGAATTCCACAGGTTCACCACTCTCTGTGTGAAGAAATCTCTCCTCATCTCAGTCCTAAATGGCGTACCCCTTATCCTTGGACTGTGACCCCTGGTCCTGGGCTCCCCCGCCATCAGGAACATCCTCTCTGCATCTAGTCTATCCAGTCCTGTTAGAATTTTGTAGGTTTCTATGAGATCCCCTCTCATTCTTCTAAACACTAGCAAATACAAGGCTAATCGACCCAATCTCTCCTCGTACGTCAGTCCTGCCATCCCAGGAATCAGTCTGGTGAACCTTTGCTGCACTCCCTCCAGAGCAAGAACATCCTTCCTCCGATAAGGAGACCAAAACTGCAGACAGTACTCGAGGTGTGGTCTCACCAAGGCCCTGTATAATTGCAGCAAGATATCCCTGCTTCTGTACTCGAATCCTCTCGCTATGAAGGCTAACATAGCATTTGCCTTCTTAACTGCCTGCTGCACCTGCATGCTTACTTTCAGCGAGTGGTGCACAAGGACACCGAGTCTCGCTGGACCTCCCACTTTCCCAATCTTTCGCTGTTCAGATAATAATCTGCCTTCCTGTTTTTGCCACAAAAGTGGATAACCTCACATTTATCCACATTATACTGCATCTTCCATGTATTTACCCACTCACTCAACCTGTCCAAATCACACTGGAGCTTCTCTCCATCCTCCTCACAGCTCACGGTCCCAGCCAGCTTTGTGTCGTCTGCAAATTTGGATATATTACATTTAATTCCCTCATCTATATCATTAAAATATATTGTGAATAGCTGGGATCCTAGCACTGATCCCTGCGGTACCCCACTAGTCAATGCCTGCCACTCGGAAAAAGACCCGTTTATCCCTACTCTTTGTTTCTTGTCTACCAACCAGTTCTCTATCCAAGTCAGTACCTTACCCCCAATCCCATGTGCTTTAATTTTGCACGCTGATCACCTATGTGAGACCTGATCGAAAGCCTTCTGAAAGTCCAAATACACCACATCCACTGGTTCTCCCTTATCTATTCTACTAATTACATCCTCAAAAAATTTGTCAAGCATGATTTCCCTTTCATAAATCCATGTTGACTTCGTCCAATCCTGTCATTGTTTTCCAAGCGCTCTGCTATTACATCTTTTATAATGGACTCTAGCATTTTCCCCACTACTGATGTCAGGCTGACTGGTCTATAATTCCCTGTTTTCTCTCTACCTCCTTTTTTCGATAGTGGGGTTACATTAACTACCCTCCAGTCTATTGGAACTGTTCCAGTGTCTAGAGAATTTTGAAAAATGACCAACAATGCACCTACTATTTTTAGGGCCACTTCCTTAAATACTCTGGGACGTAGATTATCAGGCCCTGGGGATTTATCGGTCTTTAATCCCGTCAATTTCCCTCACACCATTTTCCTACTAATACTGATTTCATACAGTGCCTCCTTCTCACTAGACCCTATGTTCCCCAACATTTCTAGGAGGTAATTTGTGTCCTACTTTGTGAAGACAGAACCAAAGAATGCATTTAGTTGGTCAGTTGGGGAACAAAGAAATGGCAGACCAATTAAATACATACTTTGGTTCTGTCTTCACAAAGGAGGACACAAATTACCTCCTAGAAATGTTGGGGAACACAGGGCTTAGTGAGAAGGAGGCACTGTATGAAATCAGTATGAGTAGGGAAATGGTGTTAGAGAGATCGATGGGATTGAAGTCCGTTAAATCCCCAGGGCCTGATGGTATGCATCCCAGAGTACTTAAGGAAGTGGCCCTAGAAATAGTGGATGCATTGGTGGTCATCTTCCAAGATTCTATAACCTCTGGAACAGTTCCTACAGATTGGAGGGTAGCTAATATAATCCCATATTTAAAAAGGGAGGTAGAGAGAAAACAGGGAATTATAAACCAGTCAACCTGCTATCGGTAGTGGGGAAAATTCTGGAGTCCATTATCAAAGATTTTATCGCAGAGCACTTGGGGAACTGTGGTCGAAACAGACCGAGTCAGCATGGATTTACCGAAGGGAAATCATGCTTGACAAATCTACTAGAATTCTTCGAGGATGTAAATAGTAGAGTTGATGAGGGGGAGCCAGTGGATGTGGTGTATTTGGGCTTTCAGAAGGCGTTTGACAAAGTCCCACTTAAGAGATTAGCATGTAAAATTAAAGCGCATGGGATTGGGAGTAGTGTATTGCGATGGATAGAAAATTGGTTGGCAGACAGGAAACAAAGAGTCGGGATAAATGGGTCTTTTTCCGAATGGCAGGCAGCGACTAGTAGGATACAGCAGGGATCGGTGCTCGGACCCCAGCTATTCACAATATATATTAATGATTTAGATGAGGGAACTAAATGTAATATCTCCAAATTTGCAGATGACACAAAACTGGGTGGGAGGGTGAGTTGTGAGGAGGATGCAGAGAGGCTTCAGGGTGATTTGGATAAGTTAAGTGAGTGGGCTAATGCATGGCAGATGCCGTATAATGTGGTTAAATGTGAGGTTATCCACTTTGGTAGCAAAAACAGGAAGGAAGATTATTATCTGAATGGCTATAAACTGAAAGAGGGGAATATGCAGCGAGACCTGGGTGTTCTTGTACACCAGTCGCTGAAGGTAAGCATGCAGGTGCAACAGGCAGTAAAAAAGGCAAATGGTATGTTGGCCTTCATAGCGAGAGGATTTGAGTACAGGATGTCTTGCTGCAATTATACAGGGCCTTGGTGAGGCCACACCTGGAATATTGTGTGCAGTTTTGGTCTCCTTATCTGAGGAAGGATGTTCTTGCAATAGAGGGAGGGCAGTGTAGATTTACCAGACTGATTCCTGGGATGGCGGGACTGACATACGAGGAAAGATTGAGATGTTAGGATTATATTTGTTGGAGTTCAGAAGAGTGAGGAGGGATCTCGTAGAAACCTATGAAATTCTAACATGACTTGACAGGGTAGATGCAGGAAGGATGTACCCGATGGTGGGGGAGTCCAGAACCAGGGGTCATAGTCTAAGGATACGGGGTAAACCTTTCAGGACTGAGATGAGGAGAAATTCCTTCACCCAGAGAGTGGTGAGCCTGTGGAATTCGCTATCACAGAAAGCAGTTGAGGCCAAAACATTGTATGTTTTCAAGAAGGAGTTAGATATAGCTCTTGGGTCTAAAGAGATCAAAAGGTATGGGGGGAAAGCAGGAACAGGTTACTGAGTTGGATGATCAACCATGATCACAGTGAATGGCGGAGCAGGCTCGAAGGGCCAAATGGCCTACTCCTGCTCCTATTTTCTATGTTTCTATTATAAATTTCCCTGTTTCTGACTGTAAGGGACCCACATTTGTCTTCACTAATCTTTTTCTCTTCACATATCTATAGAAGCTTTTACAGTCAATTTTTATGTTCTCTGCAAGCTTACTCTCTTACTCTCTTACTCTCATATTCTATTTTCCCCTTCGTAATCAATCCCTTTGTCCTCCTTTGCTGAATTCTAAACTTTTCCCAATCCTCAGGTTTGCTGCTTGTTCTGGCCATTTTATATATCTTTTATATACTTTCATAATTTCCTTCATTTAGATTCAGGACCCTAGTCTCGGAATCAACTCTCTCACTCTCCATCTTAATGAAGAATTCTATCATGTTATGGTCGCTCTTCCCCAAGGGACCCCGCACAACAAGATTGTTAACTAATCCTTTCTCATTACACAAAACCCAGTCTAGGATGGCCTGTTCTCTAGTTGGTTCCTCAACGTATTGGTCCAAAAAACCATCACGTACCCACTCCAGGAATTCCTCCTCTACAGTATTATTGCTAATTTGGTTTGCCCAATCTATATGTAGATTTAACTCACCCATAATTACATTTGTACCCTTATTGCATGCGTCTCTAATTTCCTGTTTATTGCCATTCTCTACATTACCATTGCTGTATGCCGGTCTATATACAATCCCCACCACCTTTTTCTGCCCCGTGGTGTTTCTTAATTCTACCCATACAGATTCCACATCAGGATTCTCTGAGCTAATATCCTTCCTCACTATTGTATTGATTCCCTCTTTTACTAACAACGCTACTGCACCTCCTTTACTTTTTTGTTCAGTTCCTATCCTTGGTCAGCCTGCAGCCATCTCTCCGTAATCGCAACTATATCATATCCATGTACATCTATTTGCGCGGTTAATTTGCCTACCTTATTGCGAATACTCCACGCATTGAGACACGATGCCTTTAGGCTTGTCTTTTTAACATTCTTAGTCATCTTAGCATTATTTTGCACTATGGCCCGATTTGTTTCTTGCCCTTGATTTCTATGCCTTCCACTTTTGCCTTTTTGTTTCCTGTCTTTCGTTTCTATTCTTGTTTCCTCCTCCCCGCTCAGATTCCCATCCCCCTGCCATTCTAGTTTAAATCCTCCCTAACAACACTAGCAAACACCCCCGTGAGGACATCGGTTCCGGTCCTGCCTGGGTGTAACCCGTCCCGCTTGTACAGGTCCCACCTTCCCCAGAACCAGTCCCAATGTCCCTGGAATCTAAATCCCTTCCTCCTGCACCATTTCTCCAGCCACACATTGATCTGGTCTATTCTCCTGTTCCGATACTCCCTAGCACGTGGCAAAGGAAGTAATCCTGAGATTACTACCTTTGAGGTCCTGCTTTTTAATTTAGCTCCTAACTCCTTAAATGCATCTTGCAGGACCTCATCCCTTTTTCTACCTATGTCGTTGGTACCGACATGTACCACGAACAGTGGTTATTCACCCTCCCCCTTCACAATGTCCTGCAGCCGCTCCGAGACATCCTTGACCCTAGCACCAGGGAGGCAACATACCATCCTGGAGTCTCGTTTGTGGCTACAGAAACGCCTGTCTGTTCCCCTTACAATTGAATCTCCTATCACTATGGCTCTCCCAGTCTTTCTCCCCCGCCCATGCTGTGCAGCAGAGCCATCCGTGATGCCACGAGCTTGGCTGTTGCTGCTTTCCCCTGAGAGGCCATCCCCCCCAACAGTATTCAAAGTGATATATCTGTTTGAGAGGGGGATGGCCACAGGGGACTCCTGCACTACCTGCCTGCACCTACTACTCCGTCTGGTGGTCACCCATTCCTTTTCTGCCTGCGCAGCCATTACTTGCGGTGTGACCACCTTGCTAAAGGTGCTATCCATGATGTCCTCAGCATCGCGGATGCTCCACAGTGAATCCATCCGCACCTCCAGCTGCGCTATGCGGTCAGCTGGTATCTGCAGCTGGACACACTTCCTGCACGCATGGTCGCCAGGGCCACTGGAAGTGTCCCTGATGCCCACATAGCGCAAGAGGAGCATGCCATGGGGCTGAGCTCTCCTACCCAGACTTGCCCTTAGATTAAGCTCCTTAGTTACTCCCTTAAATTTAGAGTACTAATTATGCTAGGGAGCTTATTCGACTCGAAACACTACCTACTACAATCTAAAGTCCCTACCATTACTTTTACTTCAGCTACTGAAAGTGGTAAAAAAGGGTAGAAATACCCACCTGTTCCTACTTACCAATCAGCTGCCTCCCCTTGCAACATGTCACTTTCTGAACTGTGACGTCAGTCGTGCAACTCTCTCGCTGTCCCTGTGAGAGTGTATGAGAGTATGCCTCTTTTAAGCTGCTGGAACTCCCACTCACCGGTGCTTGTCCCCTCACAGGTCCGTCTCGGTCTCGCTCTTTCCCAGGCCTCTCGAAGCCTCTTTTAAGGTGCTGGAACTCTTGCTCGCTGGTGCTTGTCCCCTCACAGGTCCCCCTCGGTCTTGCTCGTGAAGCGAAGGCTAGAGAGCAGTCTCGGAACAGAACTGGAATCAGTAGTCCTCATGGTCGTGAATAGTTAG
This sequence comes from Heterodontus francisci, assembly GCF_036365525.1. Taxonomy (NCBI): domain Eukaryota; kingdom Metazoa; phylum Chordata; class Chondrichthyes; order Heterodontiformes; family Heterodontidae; genus Heterodontus; species Heterodontus francisci. The sequence continues at coordinate 170,832,707 of NC_090372.1, read as the reverse complement.
TGGCCGCCAATAAACTTGAGGATAAACTAATAAGAGAAGCAAAACATAAGGAATTAGAGAGTTGGAGAGAGTTTGGAGTTTCTTCTGAGGTACTAGATAGGGGACAGCCAGCCTTGTCATGTAGATGGATTTGTACTGAAAAAGTCCTTCCAGACGGAACTTATGAGGCTAAAGCGAGGCTAGTTGCAAGGGGTTTTGAAGAGCGACTGGGTGATACCGATGTTGGAGTGGACTCTCATACAGGTGGAAAATTAATCTTGGAAATCTTTTTAGCTCTTTTGGCCACATATTCGTGGGCATGTAGATCCATTGACATAAAATCTGCATTTTTGCAAGGTGATACTTTTCAGAGAAAAATGTCGCTAAAACCACCCAAAGAGACAACAGATGCAAAAGGAAACCTATGGAAACTAAACAAATGTATCTATGGCCTTAACGATGCTTCCAGGGTCTGGTATTTCTTGGTTAGGTCTGTTTTGTTAAAAATTTATTGTGTTCAACTAAAAGCAGATCCTGCAATGTTTTGTTTGTATCATCAAGGGAAACTTTCAGGCATCTTCATGATGCACGTTGATGATTTCTTACGGGGTGATACTATGGATTTTGAAATGTTATTAATAAGATTAGGACAGAATTTAAGATTGAGAGTCAGGCTTGTGGGCCTTCAAATATATTGGTTTAGATATTAAGCAGATTAAGTCTTGAATAGTTTTAAATTAACAATCCTATTTAGAGAGTGTTACTCCCATCCTGGTTAATTGTTTAGGTCATCACAGAAAGATGAGGATATATCTAAAGCAGAGACTGAGCAATTGCGATACTTGATTGGTCAGTTAAACTGGTTGTGCTCTCAGTTTAGGCCTGATGCCAGTTTTGATGTACTGGAGTTAAGCACGATGATGAAACATCTGAAAATTGAGAATGTTTTAAGGGCAGATAAAGCATTATAAAAATAAATCTGGAGAAATGTATACTGAAGTTCTCATCCGTAGGTGATCCAAAGAACATCAAGCTAATAATTTTTAGTGATGCTTCACATGCTAATCTTGCTGCTGGGTATTCGAGTGCAGCTGGTTTCATAACATTTCTGATGGGTGAAAATGGGAAATGTTGTCCTTTAGCTGGGAGGCTAAGAAAAGAAAACGGGTTGTTGAAAGCACTTTAGCTGCGGAAACACTGGGTCTTGTGGAGGCAGTGATATGGGATTCCATTTGTCAAGTATTTTGGGTGCAGTTCTAAACAAGAGAAATACTGAAGATAGGATATCCATTGATGGTAGGTGGGACAGTGTACACGCTACAAAACGTGTGAGTGAGAAAAGACTACGGGCTGAAATTTAAACTGCAGCTGCCGTAACCGCCTGGAACTGGAAACAATGGCAGTCCGCCTGCACAGGCTGCAGATCGTAGAGCTGCCACGATATTCAGCGCGGCACCTCATTTAAATAGCTGGGGCGGAGCACCCCATCCCCCTATCCAATAAAGTGGAGGGGGCAGGCTGTACATCCCCGGCAATGGCGTCAGCTGCCTGTACGCAAGTGCTGATGCCATTTTAAAGGGCTGTGAGCCCTTCCATTCAATTTAAATATTTGAAGAATGAAGTCAAGACAAATGTTCATAACATTTAATTTGCTCCTCTTCCACCCCTCCAATAGAGAGGAACTTACAGTGGGAGGGGGAGGATGCAGTCATCATGGTCCATGTAGGTACCAACGCCATAGGCAGGACAAGGAAAGAGGTTCTGCATAGTCAATATGAGGAACTAGGTGCCAAATTAAGAAGCAGAACCTCAAAGGTAATAATCTCTGGATTATTACCTGAGCCACGTGCAAATTGGCATAGGACAAATAAGATTGGAGAAATTAATACATGGCTCAAAGACTGGTGTGGTGGAAGGGGTTCCGGTTCGTGGGGCACTGGCACCAATACTGGGGAAAATGGTGGCTGTACAGTTGGGATGGTCTACACCTGAACCGTGCTGGGGCCGGTATTCTAGCGAGCCGCATAACTAGGGAGGTAGAGAGGGTTTTAAACTGAATAATGGGGACAAGGGATAAAATTTGGCCATATATGGTAAATCAAGGAGTAGAGACAAGAGAGAAAGATATTAATATGGGAAATGATAAACGGTCTGTGACAGAGCGTTCAAATCTAAGAGTAAATCAACAGATAAGGCTAGAGGTTGCAAAATAATAAAAGGACGAAACTAAAGGCTCTGTATCTGAATGCATGTAGCATTTGAAACAAAACAAATGAGCTGAGAGCGAAAATAGAAATAATTAAGTACAATCTTATAGCCATTACAGAGACATGGCTGCGGGACGACATAGATTGGGATCTGAATATTGAAGGGGACATGGCATTTAGGAAGGACAGGAAGCTTGGAAAAGGTGGAGGGGTAGCTCTGTTAATTAATGATGGTATTAGCACAATAGTGAGGGATGACCTAAGTTCAGGAGCAGTTTGGGTAGAGATGAGAAATCATAAAGGCAAGAAGTCACTTGTGGGAGTGATGTACAGGCCACCTAACATTAACCACACTGTAGGGCGGGGTATAAAGGAAGAAATAATGGCAGCTTGTCAGAAAGGTACAGCGATAATTATGGGGGTGTTCACCTACATTATAGATTAGAAAAATCAGATAGGCAGAAGTAGCCAAGATGAGGAGTACGAATGTTGTTGGGATAATTTCTTGGAACAGTACGTCTGGAGCCAACCATAGAGCAGGCTATACTAGATCTGGTATTGTGCAACGAGATAGGATTAATTAATGACCTCATGGTTAAGGCGCCCCTAGGTAGCAGCGATCATAATATGATTGAATTTTACACTCATAGAAAATAGGAGCAGGAGTAGGCCATTCAGCCCTTCGAGCCTGCTCCACCATTCATCATGATCATGGCTGATCATCCAACTCCGTAACCTGTTCCCGCTTTCCCCCCCATATCCTTTGATCCCTTTCGCCCCAAGAGCTATATCTAAGTCCTTCGTGAAAACATTCAATGTTTTGGCCTCAACTGCTTTCTGTGGTAGTGAATTCCACAGGCTCAGCACTCTCTGGTTGTAGAAATTTCTCCTCATCTCACTCCTGAAAGGTTTATCCCGTATCCTTAGACTATGACCCCTGGTTCTGGACTCCCCTACCATGGGGAACATCCTTCCTGCATCTACCCTGTCCAGTCCTGTTAGAATTTTGTAGGTTTCTGTGAGATCCCCCCTCACTCTTCTGAACTCTAGCGAATATAATCCTAATCGACTCAATCTCTCCTCATATGTCAGTACCGACATCCCAGGAATCAGTCTGGTAAACCTTCGCTGCACTCCCTCTATAGCAAGAACATCTTTCCTCCGATAAGGAGACCAAAACTGCACACAATATTCCAGGTGTGGCCTCATCAAGGCCCTGTATAATTGCAACAAGACATCCCTGCTCCTGTACTCGAATCCTCTCACTATCAAGGCCAACATATCATTTGCCTTTTTTACCGCCTGTTGCACCTGCATGCTTACCTTCATCGACTGGTGTACGAGAACACCCAGGTCTCGTTGCATATTCCCTTCTCTCAGTTTATAGCCATTCAGATAATAATCTTCCTTCCTGTTTTCGCTATGAAAGTAGATAACCTCACATTTATCCACATTATACTGCATCTGCCATGCTTGCGCCCACTCACTCAACTTGCCCAAATCACCCTGAAGCCTGTCTGCATCCTCCTCACAACTCACCCTCCCACCCAGTTTTGTGTCATCTGCAAATTTGGAGATATTACATTTAGTTCCCTCATCTAAATCATTAATATATATTGTGAATAGCTGGGGTCCGAGCACCGATCCCTGCTGTATCCCACTAGTCCCTGCCTGCCATTCGGACAAAGATCAGTTTATTCCTACTCTTTGTTTCCTGTCTGCCAACCAATTTTCTATCCATCGCAATACACTACCCCTAATCTCATGCGCTTTAATTTTACATGCTAATCTCTTATGTGGGACTTTGTCGAAAGCCTTCTGAAAGTCTAAATAAACCACATCCACTGGCTCCCCCTCATCAACTCTACTTGTTACATCCTCGAAGAATTCCAGTAGATTTGTCAAGCATGATTTCCCTTTCGTAAATCCATGCTGACTCTGTCCAATTCTACCACTGTTCTCCAAGTACTCTGCTATAAAATCTTTGATAATGGACTCCAGAATTTTCCCTATAACCGACGTCAGGCTGACTGGTCTATAATTCCCTGCTTTCTCTCTACCTCCCTTTTTAAATAGTGGGGTTACATTAGCTACCCTCCAATCTGTAGGAACTGTTCCAGAGGTTATAGAATCTTGGAAGATGACCACCAATGCATCCACTATTTTTAGGGGCACTTCCTTAAGTACTCTGGGATGTAGATTATCAGGCTCTGGGGATTTATCGGCCTTCAATCCCATCAATTTCCCCAACACCATTTCTCTGCGAATACTGATTTCCTTCAGTTCCTGCATCTCACTAAACCCTGTGTTCCCGAACATTTCTGGTATGATATTTGTGTCCTCCTTTGTGAAGACAGAACCAAAGACATCCAGGGAGAAGACTCGGAGGGTGGAGTTCTGGACCGGTAAGTATAAAAAACTTACCTTGGGGATTCGTGGCCTTCATCCAGGGAGAAGACTCGGAGGGCGAGGTCCGGACCGATAAGTATAAAAAACTTACCTCGGGGATTCGCGGCCTTCATCCAGGGAGAAGACTCGGAGGGTGAAGTTCCGGACCTGTAAGTGTAAAAAACTTACCTCGGGGATTCGCGGCCTTCATCCAGGGAGAAGACTCGGAGGGTGAAGTTCCGGACCTGTAAGTGTAAAAAACTTACCTCGAGGATTCGCGGCCTTCATCCAGGGAGAAGATTCGGAGGGCGGAGTTCCGGACCAGTAAGTATAAAAAACTTACCTCTGGTAAAAAAAAAACTGAAAAAGTGACGTCACATGAAAGCTGTGATCTGACTGGTTGGCAGGGAATCTGTAATGAATTTGAAAATAAAACATTAATAAAAATTGATTAAAACGCTAAATAACTAATTAATAAGTACAGTAACTAAACCGGAGGGAGGAGATTACTGTATTTAGTTAGCATTTAATATTTATAGTAGAAATCTAGCACTAGGGACCATATAGTTAATTGTAACGTAAGGATTTAATAAGTATTTTAAATTACTTTATTAATTAGTGCTAGAAAGGTCAGTTAGAGGGGTAAAATGCTTCACCTGTGAGATGTGGGAGGTCCGTGACGCTTCCAGCGTTCCGGACGACTACATCTGCAGGAAGTGTACCCAGTTGTGGCTCCTCACAGACCGCATGGATTGGTTGGAGCAGCAAGTGAATGCACTTAGGAGCATGCAGGTGGCAGAAAGCGTCATAGACAGGAGTTTTAGAGAAGTGGTTACACCTAAAGTGCAGGCAGATAGATGGGTGACCGCTAGAAGGGGCAGGCAGTCAGTGCAGGAATCCCCTGTGGCTATCCCCCTCTCTAACAAGTATACCATTTTGGATACTGTTGGGGGGGATGGCCTATCAGGGGAAAACTACAGCAGCAGCCAGAGCAGTGGCACCACGGCTGGCTGTGTTGTTCAGCAGGGAGGGGCAAAACGCAGAAGAGCAATAGTTATAGAGGACTCTATAGTCAGGGGCACAGATAGGCGCTTCTGTGGACGTGAAAGAGACTCCAGGATGGTATGTTGCCTCCCTGGTGCCAGGGTCAAGGATGTCTCTGAACGGACAGGGGGCATTCTGAAGGGGAAGGGTGAACAGCCAGAGGTTGTGGTACACATCGCTACCAACGACATTGGCAGGAAGAGTGACGAGGTCCTGCAGGGGGAGTTTAGGGAGCTAGCTAGAAAGTTAATAGACAGGACCTCTAGGGTTGTAATCTCGGGATTACTCCCTGTGCCACGTGCCAGTGAGGCTAGAAATAGGAATATAGTGTAGCTAAACATGTGGCTGAACAGTTGGTGCAGGAGGGAGGGTTTCAGATATCTGGATCATTGGGATGTCTTCAGGGACAGGTGGGACCTGTACAAGAAGGACGGGTTGCATCTAAACTGGAGGGGCACAAATATCCTGGCTGCGAGGTTTGCTAGCGTCACTCGGGAGGGTTTAAACTAGTGTGGCAGGGGGGTAGGAACCAGAGCAGTAGGACAGCAAGTGAAGTAAATGAGGGGGAACTAGTAAATAAGGCCAGTAAGACCAGGAGGAAGAGCAGGCAGGGAGATGTTGATGAGCACAGCATGACTGGTGGTCTGAAGTGCATTTGTTTCAATGCGAGAAGTATAACAGATGAACTTAGAGCTTGGATTAGTACTTGGAACTATGATGTTGTTGCTATTACAGAGACTTGGTTGAGGGCAGGACAGGATTGGCAGCTAAATGTTCTGGGATTTAGAAGCTTCAGGCGGGATAGAGGGGGATGTAAAAGGGGTGGGGGTGTTGCATTACTGGTTAAGGAGAATATCACAGCTGTACTGCGGGAGGACACCTCGGAGGGGTCATGCAGCGAGGCAATATGGGTGGAGCTCAGGAATAGGAAGGGTGCAGTCACGATGTTGGGGGTTTACTACAGGCTTCCCAACAGCCAGCGGGAGGTAGAGGAGCAGATATGTCGACAGATTTTGGAAAGATGTAAAGGTAATAGGGTTGTAGTGGTGGGTGATCTTAACTTCCCCTATATTGACTGGGACTCACTTAGTGCTAGGGGCTTGGATGGGGCAGAATCTGTAAGGAGCATCCAGGAGAGCCTCTTGAAACAATATGTGGATAGTCCAACTAGGGATGGGGCTGTACTGGACCTGATATTGGGGAATGAGCCCGGCCAAGTGTCGAAGTCTCAGTCGAGGAGCATTTCGGGAACAGTGACCATAATTCTGTAAGTTTTAAGGTACTTGTGGATAAGGATAAGAATAGTCCTTGGGTGAAGGTGCTAAATTGGGGGAAGGCTAATTATAACAATATTAGGCAGCAACTGAAGAATTTAGATTGGGGTTGGCTGTTAGAGGGTAAATCAACATCTGACATGTGGGTGTCTTTCAAACGTCAGTTGATTAGAATCCAGGACCGGCATGTTCCTGTGAGGAAGAAGGATAAGTTTGGCAAGTTTCGGGAACCTTGGATAATGAGGGATATTGTGAGCCTTGCCAAAAAGAAAAAGGAACCATTCATAAGGGCTGGAAGGCTGGGAACAGACGAAGCCCTTGAGGAATATAAAGAAAGTAGGAAGGAACTTGAGCAAGGAGTCAGGAGGGCTAAAAGGGGTCATGAAAAGTCATTGGCAAACAGGATTAAGGAGAATCCCAAGGCTTTTTATATGTATGTAAAGAGCAAGAGGGTAACCTGGGAAAGGGTTGGCCCACTCAAGGACAGAGGAGGGAATCTATGTGTGGAGCCAGAGGAAATGGGCGAGGTACTAAATGAGTACTTTGCATTGGTATTCACCAAAGAGAAGGACTTTGTGGATGATGAGTCTAGGGAAGGGAGTGTAGATTGTCTGGGTCATGCCGTTATCAAAAAGGAGGTATTGGGCGTCTTGCAAAGCATTAAGGTAGATAAGTCCCCAGGGCCTGATGGGATCTAGCCCAGAATACTGAGGGAGGCAAAGGAAGAAATTGCTGGGGCCTTGAAGGAAATCTTTATATCCTCATTGGCTACAGGTGAGGTCCCAGAGGACTGGAGAATAGCCAATGTTGTTCCTTTGTTTAAGAAGGGTAGCAAGGATAATCCAGGAAATTATAAGCGGGTGAGCCATACGTCAGTGGTAGGGAAATTATTAGAGAGGATTCTTCAGGACAGGATTTACTCCCATTTGGAAACAAATGAACTTATTAGCAAGAGGCAGCATGGTTTTGTGAAGGAGAGGTCGTGTCTCACTAACTTGATTGAGTTTTTTGAGGAAATGATGAAGATGATTGATGAAGGAAGGGCAGTGGATGTTATCTATATGGACTTCAGTAAAGCCTTTGACAAGGTCCCTCATGGCAGACTGGTACAAAAGGTGAAGTCACACGGGATCAGAGGTGAGCTGGCAATTTGGATACAGAACTGGCACGGTCATAGAAGACAGAGGGTAGCAGTGGAAGGGTGCTTTTCTGAATGGAGGGATGTGACTAGTGGTGTTCCGCAGGGATCAGTGCTGGGACCTTTGCTGTTTGTATTATATTTAAACGATTTGGAGGAAAATGTAGCTGGTCTGATTAGTATGTTTGCGGACGACACAAAGGTTGGTGGAGTTGCGGATAGTGATGAGGATTGTCAGAGGATACAGCAGGATATAGATCGGTTGGAGACTTGGGCGGAGAAATGGCAGATGGAGTTTAATCCGGACAAATGTGAGGTAATGAATTTTGGAAGATCTAATACAGGTGGAAAGTATACAGTAAATGGCAGAACCCTTAGGAGTATTGACAGGTGGAGAGATGTGGGCGTACAGGTCCGCAGGTCACTGAAAGTGGCAATGCAGATGAATAAGGTAGTCAAGAAGGCATACGGCATGCTTGCCTTCATCGGTCGGGGCATAGAGTATAAAAATTGGCAAGTCATGCTGCAGCTGTACAGAACCTTAGTTAGGCCACGCTTAGAATATTGCGTGCAATTCTGGTCGCCACACTACCAGAAGGACGTGGAGGCTTTGTGGAGGGTACAGAAGAGGTTTACCAGGATGTTGCCTGGTCTGGAGGGCATTAGCTATGAGGAGAGGTTGGATAAACTTGGATTGTTTTCACTGGAACGACGGAGGTGGAGGGGCGACATGATAGAGGTTTACAAAGTTATGAGTGGCATGGACAGAGTGGATAGTCAGAAGCTTTTTCTCAGGGTGGAAGAGTCAGTTACTGGGGGACATAGGTTTAAGGTGAGAGGGGCAAAGTTTAGAGGGGATGCGCGAGGCAGGTTCTTTACACAGAGGGTGGTGAGTGCCTGGAACTTGTTGCCGGGGGAGGTGGTAGAAGGGGGTACGATAGCGATGTTTAAGAGTCATCTTGACAAATACGTGAATAGGATGGGAATAGAGGGATACGGTCCCCGGAAGTGCCGCAGGTTTTAGTTTAGACAGGCATCAAGATTGGCGCAGGTTTGGAGGACTGAATGGCCTGTTCCTGTGCTGTACTGTTCTTTGTTCTTTGTTGTTCTTTGTATGCATTTAGTTGGTCAGCCATTTCTTTGTTCCGCATAATAAATTCCCCTGTTCCTGACTGTAAGGGACCAACATTTGTCTTCACCAATCTCTTCACATACCTAGAGAAACTTTTACAGTCAGTTTTTATGTTCCCTGCAAGCTTACTCTTGTGCGCTATTTTCCCCTTCTTAATCAATCCCTTGGTCCTCCTTAGCTGAATTCAAAACTTCTCCCAATCCTCAGGTCTGTTGTTTTTTTTGGCGAATTTATATGCCTCTTCCTTGGATCTAATGCTATCTCTAATTTCCCTTGTAAGCCATGGTTTGGCTACCTTTCCCATTTTACTTTTGTGTCAGACAGGGATAAACAATTATTGCAGTTCATCCATGCGCTCTTTGAATGTTTGCCATTGCCTATCCACTGTCATCCCTTTAAGTAACGTTTCCCAATCCATCATAGCCAACTTGCGCCTCATACCTTCTTAATTTCCTTTCTTAAGATTCAGGACCCTAGTCTCAGAATCAACTACGTCACTGTCCATCTTGATGAAGAATTCTATCCCCAAGGGTCTCGCACAACTATATTGTCAATTATTCCTCTCATTACACAATACCCAGTCTAGGATGGCCTGTTCTCCAGTTGGTTCCTCAACATATTGGACCAGAAAACCATCCCGTATACACTCCATGAATTCCTCCTCTATGGTATTGTGACTAATTTGATTTGCCCAAATCTATATGCAGATTTAACTCACCCATAATTACAGATGTTCCTTTATTGCATGCGTCTCTAATTTCCTGTTTAATGCCATTCCCAACATCACCACTACAGGTTGGGGGTCCTTATACAACCCCCACTAACGTTTTTTGCCCCTTGGTGTTTCTCCGCTCCACCCATACAGATTCCACATCATCAGGGCTAATATCCTTCCTCACTATTGCGTTAATTTCCTCTTTAACCAGCAATGCAACTCCACCGCCTTTTGCTTTTTGTCTGTCCTTCCAAAATACTGAATACCCCTGGATGTTTATTTCCCATCCTTGTTCACCCTGCAGCCATGGCTCCATAATCCCGACTATATCATACCTGTTTACATCTATTTGCTTGATTAATTCATCCATTTTATTGCGAATGCTCCGTGCGTTAAGGCACAAAGCCTTGAGGCTTGTCTTTTTAACATTACTTGTTTCCTTCCCACTATTTTTAACTGTGGCCCTGTTTGATTCTGGTCCTTGATTTCTCTGCCTATCACTTTTCTTATTCCCCTTACTGTCTTTTGTTCTTGTCTTTGATTCCCCCCTCCACTGACTCCTTGCAAAGGTTCCCATCCCCCTGCTGTTTTAGTTTAAACCCTCCCCAACCATTCTAGCAAATCCTCCCCCGAGAACATCAGTCCTGGTCCTGCCCAGGTGTAACCTGTCCAGTTTGTACTGGTCCCACCTCCCCCAGAACCGGTCCCAATGTCCCAGGAATCTAAAACCCTCCCCCTCACACCATCTCTTCAGCCACGTATTCATCCGATATAACCTGCTATTTCTACTCTGACTAGCATGTGGCACTGGTAGTAATCCTGAGATCACTACCTTTGAGGTCCTACTTTTCAACTTACTTCCTAACTCCCTATATTCTGCTTTTAGGACCCCATCCTTTTTTTTTACCTATGTCGTTTGTACCAATGTGTACCACGACTACTGGCTGTTCATCCTGCCCCTTCAGAATGTCCTGTAACTGCTCTGAGACATCCTTGACCCTAGCACCAGGGAGGCAACATACCATCCTGGAGTCTCGTTTGCGGCCACAGAAACGCCTATCTATTCCCCTTACAATTGAATCCCCTATAACTATTGCATTCCCGCACTTTTTACTCCTCCCCTGTGCAGCAAAGCCAACCGAATCGAGCTGTTGCTGCTTTCCCCTGAGAGGCTATTCCCTCCAACAGTATCCAAAGCAGAATATCTGTTTTGCAGGGGAATAGCCATTGGAGTTTCCTGCACTGCCTGCCTAGTCCTCTTGCTTTGCCTGGTGATCACCCATTCCCTTCCTGCCTGTGAAGTCTGAGCCTGTGGTGTGACCACCTCTGTATACGTGCTATCCACGATACTCTCCGCCTCGCGGATGCTCCACAGTGTCCCCAGCCGCCGCTCCAGCTCTGAAACCCGGGCTTTCAGGAGCTGCAGCTGGAGACACTTCCTGCACACATGCTGGGCCCGGGCGCTGGAATTGTTCCCAGCTTTCCACGTAGAGCACGAGGAGCACACCTTAGCTTTGAGCTCTCCTGCCATGACTTAACCCTTTAAATTAAACCTTTTGGAAGATGCTTAATATCAAATAATATCAATTACTCTGGGGCCCTTCTTCCCTGGTCCTCATTACGACAGAACTCCCTAAAAACACTACTTACTATATATGAAAATAAACTGTAGACCTTTCTTACCTTAGTTCCTTAGCCTGCTATTTAGAGCTATTCCCTAACAGCAGTTTCTCACCAACCAATCACTTTGCAGCTTTCCTGTGATGTCACTGTTGACTTTTTTTTTTCAAACTCCGGCGCACCTTGAGTGCTCTCCCGGAAGGTAAGAGGTGTGGGGGAGAGAAGAGTGGGTCCAAGATTAGTATTTAAGCTTAAATAAGGGCAATTATGAGGGCATGAAAGCAGAGCAAGCTAAAGGGAACTGGCAAATCAGGTTAAGGGATAGGTCAATAGAGATGCAGTGGCAGACATTTAAGGGGATATTTCAGAATAGACAGAATAGATACTTTTCAACGAGAAAGAAAAATTCCAAGGGTCCCGTCATCCGTGGTTAACTAAACCAGTTAAAGATGGTATCAAGCTTAAAGAAAAAGCCTATGATTGTGTAAAGATGGGAGGCAGGTCAGAAGATTGGCCAGAATATAAAAATATACAAAATATAAAATATAAAAAACTGCAAAGAATGACTAAAAGATTGATAAGAAAGGTAAAATTAGAGTACGAAAGAAAGCTAGCTAGAAATATAAGGACAGATAATAAGAGCTTCTATAGATATTTTAAAAAGAGTTAACAAAGTGAGCATTGGTCCTATAGAAAGTGAGTATGGGGAATTAATAATGGATAATAAGGAGATGGCAGATGAATTGAACAGATATTTTGCATCGGTCTTCAATATTGAGGATACAATAACATCTCAGTATTAGTTGTAAGTTAGGAAATGGAGGGAGGGAGGGAGGAACTCAAGAAAATTACAATCACCAGGGAAGTGGTACTGAACAAATTGTTGGATCTGCGGGCTGACAAGTTCTCGGGACCTGATAGACTTCATCCTAGCATGTTAAAAGAAGTGGCTAGTGAGATAGTTGATGCGTTGGTTTTAATTTTACAAAATTCCCTTTATTCAGGGAAGCTTCTGTTAGATTGGAAAATAGCGAATGTAACTCCTTTATTCAAAAAGGGAGGGAGACAGAAAGCAGGAAACTAGAGGCCAGTTAACTTAACATCTGTCTTCGGGAAAATGTGAGAAGCTATTATCAAAGATGCTATAGCAAGGCATTTAGAAAAATTCAAGTTAATCAGGCAGAGTCAACACGGTTTTGTGAAAGGAAAATCATGTTTAATCAATTTATTGGAGTTCTTTGAGGGAGTTACATGTGCTGTGGATAAAGGGGAATCATTGGATGTATTGTACTTAGATTTCCAGAAGGCATTTGATAAGGTTCCACGTCAAAGGTTATTGCAGAAAATAAAAGCTCATGGTGTCGGGGTAACGCATTGGCATGGGTAGAAGATTGGCTAGCTAACAGGAAACAGAGAGTAGGCATAAATGGGTCATTTTCTGGTTGGCAAGATGTCACGAGTGGTGTGCCACAGGGATCTGCTGGGGCCTCAACATTTTACAATTTATATAAATGACTTAGATGAAGGGACCGAAGGTATGGTTGCTAAATTTGCTGATGACACAAAGATAGGTAGGAAAGTAACTAATGAAGAGGACATTAGGAGGCTACAAAGGGATGTAGATAGGTTATGTGAGTGGACAAAGACCTGGCAAATGGAGTGTAATGTGGGAAATTGTCCACTTTGGCAGGAAGAATAAAAAAGAAGCATATTATCTAAATGGTGAGATATTGTGGAGCTCTGAGATGCAGAGGGATCTGGGTGTCCTAGTGCATGAATCGCAAAAGGTTAGTATGCATCTGGAGTACTGTGTACAGTACTGGTCTCCTTATTTAAGGAAGGATGTAAGTGTGTTGGAGGCAGTACAGAGAAGGTTTACGAGACTAATATCTGGAATGGGTGGGTTGTCTTATGAAGAACGACTGGACAGGCTAGTCTTGTATCCGCTGGAATTTAGAAGGGTAAGGGGCGACTTGATTGAAACATATAAGATCCTGAGGAGTCTTGACAGGGTGGATGTAGAAAGAATGTTTCCCCTAGTGGGAGAATCTAGAACCAGGGGTCATTGTTTAAAAATAAGGGGTCGCCCATTTAAGACAGAGATGAGGAGAAATTTTTTCTCTGAGGGTTGTGAGTCTTTGGAATTCTCTTCCTCAAAAGGCGGTGGAAGCAGAGTCTTTGAATATTT